>NW_027507764.1:479968955-480542370 GCF_037356315.1 Lithobates pipiens | reverse complement strand
AGCAAATCTGCAAAAAGCACTAAAAATGCCATAGGTGTGATCAGACCTAACAGCCAGCAGTACCAGCACCTGTCCGAAGTACCAGCCCTTTAGGACAGCCAGCAGCAGCCACCAGTTATAACCACATGGGGACAGCCACAACCAGCTGCAGGAATCCTGAGGAAGAAGTGAAGATAAAGGTCAGTTAAGATGTAAGAAAAACGCAATGCATCCGTGTGAAAGCAGCCTTAAGCCCCTTTCACACGATTGGTCTGATCGGGTCTACCTGTCTGTTTTTTAGGAGGACCCAATCTGACCCTCCATTCACCTCTATAGAACGGCATATGTAAACAGACTTGTATCTGCTTACACAAGCCTATCTGCAATCCAAACTCCTTAAAAAAAATAAAAAAAAATTGCCACCTCCGAGAATGTGAGTGGGCGGGCAGGTGTCGCCGAGGGTAAGAGCCGGCGGGCTGGCTCTGTTGAGAGACAGTGGGTGGCTCGGCTCACTGACAGTATGTGAGTGACTGCTGGCCAATTAGGGAGTCGGCGGGAGGAGAGAAGAGAGATGATATCTCTCCCCGCCAGGCGCCTGCCCTGCGTCCCTGCAGTTCCGCCCTCACTGTGCAGTGTGCAGGCAGCCGCGGCAGCAGAGAGATTATTTCATCTCTCTGCTGCTTGACTGGTAATCTGCTGCCTGGGACATGGCAAGTGACAATCCACATTGTGTGGCATGGGATGTGACAATCTGCAGCTGGTGAAAGGTGACGTGGCAAGTGACACTCTGCAACGTGTGGCATGGGACGTGGTGAGTGACAATCTGCATCTGGTGACGTATCAAGTGACAATCTGCATCTGGTGACAGGCGACGTGGCAAGTGACAATCCGCAATGGCAGGTGACAGCAGCAGGTGACACGCTCGGGGCTCCCACTGATTCTGCATTATGGTAAGTTGAACCATTTAATCTTTTATAACAATGTAATAATAGTAATGTGCTTCAATCATCCTGACACCATAACAACCGTGGCGCCGTGATGATTGAATCGTTAACACCAGCAATTTCCCTGATAAATTTACCCCCAAAAAACATATTTTCTGGCAGTGCCCCTCCTGAGACTAGGCTCTGGATCCACCCCTCCTGTAGACAATACCGTTTTGATTTATGATCCAGGTGCTCTTATATTACAATTCTCCAAATTTTTATGGAGTTTACATTTTTATTTTTTTTATTTTTATACTTCTTTCAGAAATGCTGGAATGCACAGCCCAATGGTTGAACAATTTATACCTTTGATACTGGAAGACAAGAGAGGAGACCGATTCCGAATATGTTTTATTTAAACTAGGATATCCATTTCTGGTTTGTGGTATCTAACAACCTTGTAAGTATAAAATAAAAAATGAAAAAAGGTATACATATTCTCATTCAGATTTACTATTTTTATTTTTTTTTCATAACATTTTTAACATAATGTAAAAAAAATTATATAAAATAATTTAAATTGAATGTTACTCTAAGGCCAGTTCTGAGGCTTCATAAGCATTAGAATACATGAATTCGATATGAATCGTTGGGATCTGGAACAAAGCGTTTCGTACAGCATTAACAGCACAAGATGGGATGACTCTCCGGTTTCCCTTTCCCAAGTAGCCATAGATCCATGCAGTAAACGTTCTATAAGCTGTCTTCCGCAATCGTCTTAAAAATAAATAGAAATGATTACAGTTGCATAACAAATAATTCACTATATATTGGAACTTTTAATTTGTTAAATCGTAGGTCTGCCTACCTTTTTCAGAAATCTAAAAGCCAGCAGCTACACAGACTACAGCTGTAGATTTTTAATATTAGGACACTTACCTGTCCTGGAGTCTAGGAATGTCGCCACACCAGCTTATTATAATTTTTTTTATACACTGCCAACAGATCACTTTTTTTTTTTTTTTGGGCTTTTTTTATAGATTATCAGTAATATTGGAATGCATTTTCTGCACTTGCACCATTTCCTATTCCCAAGACGTTCTGTTTCACCTTCCTCTTTAGTTTCTGTTGATTGAAGCATGAAAATCTTTTGTAATGGATTACATGGAAACGCTGGATCGTTTTCTGGCTCTGTATATTGTGACCATAGTTCCTCAAGCAACATTTGTCTCTGTAGCATAAACCAAAAAATATTTTCTTTACCTATTTATCCTTTATAGGTTAATAAATAAAATCAATTTTATTACGAATTTTGATTTAATATTTATTCTTGTTTGGCAAAAATGTATTTAAAGAAAGATGTTTTTTATTTTAATTTAAATAAATAATGTTTGATAGTAATTCATCATGGTTCTTTTTTTATTTAATTTTATAATTACACATGTTACACTTCATGATACCTCAAGCTATTTCTAATAATGCTTACACTCTCCCATGTAGTTGCTAACAGAGGGGGTTTCAACTTCAATCTGAGGCAGTATTGCACCATGTTTTAATAATAATTTTTTTACATTAAAATATATTTTCTACTTATCAAGAGCATTGTCAATTTTACAATTCTTTATGGACACACACACACACACACACACACTTAGAGATTGCACTTGTAATGCCTACAGGAATGCCTTCAGAAAATAACCCCCCCTATCCAATGTCCTCCTGTATTCTCACCTACCCCCATCCCTTAGATACCTACGCCAATAAAATGAGGGCTTTTTAAATCAAACAATGAATTAACTGTCTTGCTTCCTTGACCACACTTCACAGTCAACATTGGTACGAGAAATGGTCTGTCCAATAGGTTTGTCTCCCCCTTCCTCCTTTACATGCAACATTTCCATTGTCAAAGCGCAACACGGTTTAAGCATGCACATTGGGAAACTAGCTGTGAAGTTGCAAGGCTCCAATTGGAGTTATAGCTACACTTATCTGCCTTCCCACAACTGTTTTTGACAGGTACATATTTACACTTCAATCTGACATAGGCGATGTTTGGTACATCAAACGTTAGAACCTCCCTCCTTTGCCCCCATGACATTTGGAGAGTGCATCATGATTTGCGCTTGCACATTAGGGATATGACCATGAATCCCAATAGATTCAATGCCAGTTTCTCATACTGGTCATGGTGGCGGCAGCTACCAACAGCTGATCTGAAAAGACATTGCAGCCTCACTGGACAGGTAAGTGTCCATAGATTAAGTCACCAGCTACTGTATTTGTAGCTGTGGATTTTACATTTATTTTTTGGCACACACTGAAAAAAACATTAAAAGAGAATTGTGGTGGATTTTTTTTGTACGTTATACTTACCAAGGTGGATGCAGCATGTGACCGATGCTGCATCTGTCCACCGGTGCCTTGCACTGAGAATAGAGCGATCAAACATCGCCAAGGGGGATCCGTGAGAACCAAGCCAATCGGAGAGCTACTGCCTGTCACTCAGCGGTTCTCCACTGAGATGGCTCGCAGTCCAAGCACCTGGCGCATCCAGACTTCCAGAGTCGAGATGAAACAAGCTCATGCATGACTACAATACGAAGTAGAGACATGTAACTTTTACATTATAAACGTAAGTTTGTTTTTGAAATTTAAAAAGTTACTTACCATTATTTTTTATCAGTAAGATCTGTTAGATGTAAGAATAAAAAAAATTATTAGATCACAAAAAATTATAAATTGGGTTAAATGAGAAATAACTAAAATTTATATTTTGTATAGTTAGTAAAGAAAAAACGTATATATGTACACACATAATATGTATAGTAACGCACATATAATGAAACAAAAAGTGTTTGTGTATAGGTATAAATACATACATACTGGACACTTTATTATGTACAGCTTTCACAGCACCGTTTTGAGTGTAGAACTGGAAGGAGCCATCAGAAGATGGGGACACTGCAGCTATAAAGGGATGGACATGGTCCGCAACAATACTCAGGTAGGCCGTGGTGTTTAAATGATACTCAATTGGTACTAAGGGGTCCAAAGTGTGGCAAGGAAAATATACCCCTCACCATTACACCCAGGGCCGGTGCTACCACTAGGCGGAGTAGGCAGTCGCCTAGGGCGCACTACCCCCCAGGGCGCAGCCACAACCTCTGTATGCCTCCAATCCCCCAATGTCTTCACAGAGTAAAAGCTCACAGCAGTGTGTGTGTGTGGGGAGGAGGGGCGGGGGTTCGGTGGAGAACAGAGCATCGAGAGGTGCAGCATCTGTTAGCCGACACCAGAGCAACACCGCCCAGTGCTGAGGAGAGCCCCGGATGTAATGATCGATGAAGCAGAAGTAAGGAGGAGGGAGGATCACTATCTACAGCGAGCTGTGGAGGGAGGGAGGGGGGGGGGGAAGAGTAGTGCAGGAAATAAGAAGTCAGCTAGGTAGGTCAGTATGTGTGTGTGTGTTTGTAATGGTCAGGTAGGTCAGTGTATGTGTGTGTGTGTCAGGTAGGTGGGTCAGTGTATGTGTAATGGTCAGGTAGCTCAATGTGTGGGTCAGGGTGTGTGTGTAATGGTCAGGTAGGTCAGTGTATGTGTCAGGTAGGTAGGTCAGTGTGTGTGTGTGTAATGGTCAGGTAGGTCAGTGTGTGTGTAATGGTCAGGTAGGTCAGTGTATGTGTGTGTGTGTGTGTGTAATGGTCAGGTAGGTCAATGTATGCGTCAGGTTGGTGGGTCAGTGTGTGTAATGGTCAAGTAGGTAGGTCAGTGTGTGTGTGTGTGTGTAATGGTCAGGTAGGTCAGTGTATGTGTGTGTGTGTCAGGTAGGTGGGTCAGTGTATGTGTAATGGTCAGGTAGGTCAATGTATGTGTCAGGTTGGTGGGTCAGTGTGTGTAATGGTCAAGTAGGTAGGTCAGTGCGTGTGTGTGTAATGGTCAGGTAGGTCAGTGTATGTGTCAGGTAGGTAGGTCAGTATGTGTGTGTGTGTGTGTGTGTGTGTGTGTGTGTGTGTGTGTGTGTAATGGTCAGGTAGATCAGTGTATGTGTCAGGTAAGTGGGTCAGTGTGTGTGTGTAATGGTCAGGTAGGTGGGTCAGTGTATGTGTAATAGGTAGGTAGGTCAGTGTATGTGTCTGGTAGGTGGGTCAGTGTGTGTGTGTAATGGTCAGGTAGGTCAGTGTATGTGTCAGGTAGGTGGGTCAGTGTGTGTGTGTAATGGTCGGGTGGGTCACATATTGCAAAGGCAGTGGAGCCATGGGCAGAACCAATGGGGGGGGGCAGCAAAATGAGGTTTCGCCTAGGGTGTCAAAAATTCTTGCACCAGCCCTGATTACACCCCCACCACCAACCTGAACCCCGTGATACAAGGCAGGATGGATTGATTCATGCTTTCACTTTTTTTTTTTTAATGCAAATTTAAAACCCTACCATCTGAATGTTACAACAGAAAATGAGACTCATCGGACCAGTCAACATTTTTTCAATCTTCTATTGACCAAATTTGGTGAATCTGTGACAACTGTAGCCTCAATATCATCATGTACTTAGATGACTGGAGTGGCACCCAGTGTGGTTTTCTGCTGCTGTAGCCCATCTGCTTGAAGTTTCAATGTGTTGGGCATAAAGAGATGGTATTCTGCATACCTTGGTTGTAAATAGTGGTTATTTGAGTAAATGTTGCCTTTCTAAAATCTGTACCATTAAAAACTCTGAACTCACATATGAAGTAGGGATTTTAACACACACATAACAAATGGTCCATAATGGAGGCAAACACACCACACCCCCATATCCATGCCCCTATATCTACATGAAGGTTGATGGATGCATGGATTACAACGTGGGGTTGTTTATTTTTGTAAGCATTGGATTAGAGCCCAAAGGCTCTAATAGGCTTCAAGAAAGGGTGACCATGGCGCAGAGAGCACCGTGCTCAAAGCCCACCCACTTGTGTGACATTAGCAAATTTAAAATCGTTATTGTGACACTAATTTCCTCTTGGTCATTCATGGGAAAAGGGTTCTGAGACACAACTGGGTGGGAGTCCTACCTAAGACCCGATTGGCCGTGATAATCAGCAAACGCCATGACTCAGGGGAGATGCAGGGGTAAGCCACTGTAGCCATGACGTGGATGGGGTAAGTGCGGGACTGGCAGGCAGCAATGGGTGAGCAAAGTGGTGATCGAACAACGCATATATTAATTTTGTTGCTGCAATTATTTTTTTAATGAAAAGCTGTACAGAAAAAAGTAGCCGCTGGGTGTAGATATACACACACATATATATATATGAGAGAGAGAGAGAAACACACACACACATATATATAACGAGATACATATATAAGATACATGTATAACAAGAGATATAGATATATCTATATACATACACACACATATATATATATACATATATATATATATATATATAAAACAAGATATATATCTCTTGTTATGTAGATATATCTGCACAGAAGCAAATGATTTAGTTTACAATTAGTATATTTTTAAGCCTCTTACCTTTTTGCTGCTGGTGTCTGTTATAAATGCAGTATATTTCCTGGTTCCTGGAGGAAGGAGGGGTTTGCATAGCTAAGGGGCGGTAACTTCCTCTGGCACTGCCGTTGCTATG
The DNA here is from genome assembly GCF_037356315.1 of Lithobates pipiens. Classification (NCBI taxonomy): domain Eukaryota; kingdom Metazoa; phylum Chordata; class Amphibia; order Anura; family Ranidae; genus Lithobates; species Lithobates pipiens. The sequence goes on along the minus strand of NW_027507764.1, from coordinate 480,535,836 downwards.
GAAACCTGACCTGAAACCTATTTCACTGCTTGTGTAGCACTGAGCATGTGCGAGATTTGCAAGGCTGAGATCCAGGAAGAAATACAGTCTGGCTTCAGATGCCCACACCAAGGATGGCCACAGTCTGCTGCAAGTTTATAAAGTTACAAAATGCTGTAATAACCTAACAAAACGGACCTTTGTTTACAGACTAACTTTACTAGAATGCTTTAAGCTTGTGTATGATAAGTGTATGATAGGTTATTTTTATTTAAAAAGTCACATTTTGGCTGGAAAACCACTTTAAGGCATCAGCATACCAAGATATTTTGGATAATTTCATGTTCCCAACTTTGTGAGAACAGTTTGGGGATGGCTCCTTCCTGTTCCAACATGACTGCGCATCAGTGCACAAAGCAAGGTCCATAAAGACATGGATGAGTGAGTTTGAGGTGGAGGAACTTGACTGACCTGACCTTAACCCAACAGAACACCTTTGGGATGAATTAGAGCAGAGACTGCAAGCAAGGCCTTCTAATCCAACATCATTGCCTGACCCCCCAAATGGTCGCTTCTGGAAGAGTGGTTACACATTCCCATAGATACACTCCTAAACCTTGTGGACAGCCTTCCCAGAAGAGTTGAAGCTGTTATAGTTGCAAAGGGTGTGACAACTCAATATTGAACCCTACGGACTAAGACTGAGATGCCATTAAAGTGCATGTGTGTGTAAAGGCGGGTGTCCCAATACATTTGGCAATAACGTATATATATATATATATATATATATATATATATATATATTTATTTATTTTTTATGAGTAGTGTAGGACCCACTGATAATGGGGTACTTTGGCACAGTGGTGGGCTTAAGCATGATATGGCCATATGATGTGACTAAATCCCTATATTCCCCACTCATTAAGATTAGGTGCTTTTAAGCAGCCTTGTAAGATTTAAAAGTTACTCCTCTTGCAGTTTTGTATGTCTGCACTATTCCTTGTGGATATATATATATATATATATATATATGCTTTGAAGTGTAATAAAATCCATGAATTATTTTTTTTAGATTGCAGCTTACCAGTCCCTAAATGTGGTGACTGCATTGTGGTGTGATGATTGCACTGGTAATCTTGCACGTAACATACTTCATGTTAAGGTGACTGCTCTCAGAGACAGAACACCTTTCCATCAACTCAAATCCATAGCATAGGGGGAAATGCTCTGTAGTTCACAAAGACAACCCAAACAGGGCTTTTAACACTGCTTAAAATAAGACTGCAAAATACATAGAATGCAGGACAGCACTAGACTGCTGGCAGGATCAACATTTCAACAGGCATTTTTATGGAACAGATAATGCAAAATATCTTATGATATATTTAATAGACCAAAATGTGCAAAATTCTAGAATGTCATTTTTGGAGCTTACATTTACGTTAATAAATGATTCTGTGAAACTCTTTTAATTCACTTTAATGTCTTTGATTTTTGGTTGTGGATGACTCCAGGATCTCCAATTCTACTTAAAAGGCTAATGGGCTAATATTTTTTATAATTCCTCCCTCTTTTGGTATTTAAATTCTGGCGAGGTCTCTTCAAATGTAACATAACTAAATCTGAACCACATTTAGTTTGTAGCAACTAAACTATAGTCCGATATGTATGTCACATCCACAGATCTTGGATTCTGAAATACAAGACATTTATACCTTCTTCTTCCATCCCGGCATGGAATGTATATTATATAACTGTATACAATAACTGTCTTTCACAATACATACATAAACATTTTCAAAGTGAGAACATGGTTTTTGTACACTTCAGTAAATGGTCAGCTTTATGATTTTTCTCTGTGGTCACTATTTAAACATTTGCCTTAAACTATTTAAATGTTATCTTCAAAAGTAAAACTATCTTACCCTTGCTTAACTTTGCTCCTAAAGTCCTTAGAAAATCTGTATTTGCGTTAATGTGCTTTGGTTCCGGATAATGTATTTGACTAATGTACTGTAAAAGATTTCACAAGCATGACAGAAGACAGCACATACTTAAAACGCCATAAAAGTTTTTGTCTACGTGTTTTATACCACTACACTTATATACTGTACCAATACTTATACACTGATTCATATCAAGTTCATATGTGGGGGTGGACAGATTAAGCTGAAACATCATACATGTATGGGGCTGTATTTAGACATCATGCTGCCTTGGTCCATCTGAATTATGTTACCCTTTTGTACAAACACTTTGTCTAATAATCGTCTAATAAATGTAGTAATAAATAATACTAGAATGTGCTATTGGAGTAATCATGTACAGACTATCATAAAAAGATAGGTTTGATGATACAACCTACCTATTCACCACCACTTGTACGCTCAGCAAGCAGTTAACTTCACAGTCAGTGTTTGCTCCACCAGGGAACGTAAATTCAACACTCTTAGGCAATCTCTTAGACCACAATCAACTCAAGCTCTCAGATATTTACAAACCCATGAACTCTCGCCTCACCAAGCCACTTCACTTCTGCTCGACCGCCCCTGGGCTAAAGAACTGAAGTCACCAGTGGCCGTGGATCACATCCTTGCTGGATATAACACTACCTGTGCTTTTGTCACCAACAAATTCTGGCAAAAGTAGCAATTCAAAAATGATGCATTGTGCCTACATCCCTTTCCTGCCATCCTTTCAAGTGATGGGGCAGCAGCTGTGCCCTTGGTGCAGTCATACCAAACCCTCACTGCTCCACCGATTGTTGCCCTGCCAAGGCATTTCCTGTTTCTGTGAACAATTGGAAAACTTTGCTGCTAGGGTCACAGGCTACCAGCCCTGCAAAGACCCGTTTGTCTTGCTATTTGGCTTCCTAGATGGTTATTGCCCAGGGCACTGGAATGCACAACTGTCAACTGTATCCAGCAACAAAGCTTGGTTGGTGACCTGTTTTATGGTGGGCAGAAGAGCCATCCTCAAACAGTGGACTTCTGTTTTCCCTCTGAACATTGCAGATGTTAAAGCGGCCCTGTTAGGCCTATTTTGTAAAGACAAGCTGGATGTAACCCTATCTCACCAGGATCTAACTCCATGCTTCCATTATAAGTGAGACCATGATATTGCCAATTTCCTCCCAGCCTCAAACAGGCCTCCCGCCACCACTGCTGCATTGTGCTCATCCAATCTCTCACTTTACTAGAGGTGCTACATTTATTGCCACTAATGAAAGGACAGCTAGGTCTAAGCCCTTGTACACACAGTTGGAAATTCAGATGGAAAATGTCCGATCGGACCGTGTTGTCGGATAATCCGACCGTGTGTGGGCTCCATCTGACTTTTTCCGTCAGAATGTTTGACCAACAAAGTTTGAGAGCTGGATATAAAAATTTCCAGCAACATGATCCAATCGGACTTTGTTTGATCGTTTGTAGAGAATTCCGATTGGACAAAGGGCCACGCATGCTCAGATCGAATTATGAGACCAAAGCTATTGGCTACTAGCCTGAACGTAGTCCCGTCGTAACAAATGAACGTCATCACGTTCCGAATGATCGGATTTTCCGACAAATTTGTCCGACCATGTGTATGCAACACCAGTTTCAGACAAAATCCGTTGTCCGACCGTGTGTACAAGGGCGTACAAGTGTTTGCTGAATTACACTATCCTAGGATACCAGAGTATGCCTTGTTATTACTTGCGTACATCTGTGTTACATCTGTGCTAACTGTTAGCTCCTGTCTTGGAAGTTCTTAACCTCAGGTTTATTGCCCTTCTCCCCTTAACCTCCCCCTCCTATTCCCCCTTCCCATTCCCCTCATCCTATTAACCCCTTCATACTTGTTATTCTGTATGTATTATTTGGTATATGCATGAGATAATACTTATGATGTATTGTTTATGTCCCTAATGATGTAAAACTCAATAAAGTAAAAAACAAAAGATGGGTTTATAGCTCTTAAACTATAGAGAGTCTTGTGTTCTCTATGCACCCCTTGCACACACTTCATTATAGTTAAAGTCAATGTGGACCCCAAGTGAATGTAATTTAGCTTGCTTAAAAAAAAAAAACTTCTGTATCACAAACATTTTTGAAATACTGGTGGATCTAAGGCAACTACCAATAAAAATATAATATAATATGATTATCATGGACAGTTCTCTATGATTATATGTATGTCTTCAAAAATCTTTGAACTGCTGTCCATACAGATACAAAATGGGTTGGCAGCCCTACCATAATAAATGTAAAACAAAGACAACTGTGGAGGAACATTCAAGTCCAATAAAAGCATAGTCCCTGAAAAGCAGGGCAGTTAGGAGCCATGCTACTGATTGTTGCTGGTAATGACTATATTATGTAATGTTGAATATATTGTAGGATTGTGCTGAGCTAAAAGTAACTGTATGTAATCTCTGGGCAGGGATAATTCAAATGAAATTCCTTTTCTATCAGCTGGAGAATGAGCTTATAACCATTTCCATAGGAAGAAATGATCCTTATCCTCATTTGTAGAAACAACACACATTTAAACGACTTTGTGAATTTCCTACAATACCAGGTGATATGCTATGGAAGAACACTCACATAAGCATTCCAAAGTGCCTCCTTAGCAGTTCCTTGCATTACTAAGCATTTCCCCTAATGTTTATGAATACCATTAGGGGTTAATTCCTCACAGTTATAGCTTAGTTGTCAGCACTGATCGGTTAAAGGATATCATTAGACGATGGCATTTATCAGTTAATTAGCTCTCTCAAAAACTATAAGCATGGAATAAGTGTTGCATTAGGGACATGCTAAGAATACATAAATGGAGGATATTATGTGCCATTTCCTTCAGATGGAGAAAACTGCCTGACAGGACACAGTTTTCCAGTGACATGACAGCAGATTGTATTTGCTGATAGTTCTCATTGGTGGAAAGATCTTCAAGATAGATAGATAGATAAATAGATACCAACTGCACAGCATATACTAAGACTTCCTACTTTTGTGATAGATAGATAGATAGATAGATAGATAGATAGATAGATAGATAGATAGATAGATGAGCGAGGGGCTCTTAAGCCCCCCATAGATGGTGGTACTCTTAACCTGCCCACATACATGGATCATATTTTGGTTGGTTCAGCAGGAACCAGCCGAGATTTGACTCAGGTATGGGCAGGCTGGTTGCACTGGACTCAATCAATCGACTTCAATCTGTCCGATTTTTGGCATGCACCTGCTGCCAGCAGTAATTGCTGTGCTCTCCCAACCGGGAAGGCTGCCCACCAACCAATACCACCCGCCCCCCCCAAAAAAAAACACAATAGTGCTGCAGGAGGAACTCCCCCATCAATGCTGAAAATTGAATCATCTATAATGGCGTGCCTTAAAAACAAATATATGCCAGATATCCAAGGCCTCCACTGTAGAGGTGGCTATTGCTGAGCTCAGCGTGTTTGGAGCCCCGAGTGTAGGTAAACAATAATTCCTAGACTGAATGGCCTAGAATAGAGGCCCCCAAACTTATTAAGCAAAGATCCAGATTATGGTTACTCTTTAGGAAGTCTTTAGGAGCACCAGACTTTTGCCAGTAGCATAGAAAATGTTCTGGCATCAGTGAGAGTAAGTAATGCCTTATGTCGCATACACACGATCAGAATTCTGGCCAGAAAAAGGCCAATGAGAGCTTTTCATCAGAAAATGCGACCGTGTGTATGCTCCATCGGAATTTAGCCACCAGCCAAAAATATATAGCATGTTCTCAATTTTCCCGACAGAAAAACTTTCTATCGGAAATTCCAATCGCGTGTATGCAATTGCGACACGCCAAAAATCACGCATGCTCAGATTCAACTACGAGACGGAAGCTATTGGCTACTGACTATCGAACTTCCTTTTTCTAGTCCCGTCATACAGAATGTGACCGTGTGTAGGCAAGACAGCTTGAGCGGAATCCCATCGGAATTCCATCGAGAACATCATCAGAGCTTTTTCCGACAAGAATTCCGATCATGTGTACGCGGCATTAGGCTTGGTGATCAGTGCAAGTAAAAAAAATGAAAAAGCTACTATGGACAGTAGGAGTAGGAATGGTGCCCCATCATTGGTATACAGTGGTGTGAAAAAGTGTTTGCCCCCTTCCTCATTTCCTGTTCCTTTGCATGTTTGTCACACTTAAGTGTTTCGGAACATCAAACCAATTTAAACAATAGTCAAGGACAACACAAGTAAACACAAAATGCAATTTGTAAATGAAGGTGTTTATTATTAAAGGTGAAAAAAAATCCAAACCATCATGGCCCTGTGTGAAAAAGTGATTGCCCCCTAAACCTAATAACTGGTTGGGCCACCCTTAGCAGCAACAACTGCAACCAAGCATTTGCGATAACGTGCAATGAGGCTTTTACAGCGTCCTGGAGGAATTTTGGCCCACTCATCTTTGCAGAATTGTCCTAATTCAGTTACATTAGAGGGTTTTCGAGCATGAACGGCCTTTTTAAGGTCATACCACAACATCTCAATAGGATTCAGGTCAGGACTTTGGCTAGGCCACTCCAAAGTCTTCATTTTGTTTTTCTTCAGCCATTCGGTGGTGGACTTGCTGGTGTGTTTAGGATCATTGTCCTGCTGCAGAACCCAAGTTCATTTCAGCTTGAGTACACGAACAGATGGTCGGACATTCTCCTTCAGGATCTCTTGGTAGACAGCAGAATTCATAGTTCCTTTTATCACGGCAAGTCTTCCAGGTCCTGAAGCAGCAAAACAGCCCCAGACCATCACACTACCACCACCATATTTTACTGTTGGTATAATGTTCTTTTTATGAAATGCAGTGTTCCTTCTACGCCAGATATACTTGGACACACACCTTCCAAAGAGTTCCACTTTTGTCTCATCGGTCCACAGAATGTTGTCCCAAAAGTCTTGGGGATCATCAAGATGTGTTGTGGAGAAATTGAGACGAGCTTTGATGTTCTTTTTGCTCAGCAGTGGTTTTCTCCTTGGAACTCTGCCATGCAGGCCATTTTTGCCCAGTCTTTTCCTGATGGTGGAGGCATGAACGCTGACCTTAAGACCCCTTTCACACCAGGGCGTTTTGCAGGCGCTATAGCGTTAGAAATAGCGCCTGCAAAACGTCCTAAAGAAGCTGCACCATTGTGTGTAGTGTGAAAGCCCCGAGGGCTTTCACACTACAGCGGTGCGCTGGCAGGACGTCAGAAAAAAGTCCTGCCAACAGCTTCTTTGGAGCGGTGAAGGAGCGGTGTGTTTACCGCTCCTCCACCGCTGCTGCCCATTGAAATCAATGGGGCAGCGCTGTAATGCCGCCGGCAAAACGCCGCTATTGCGGCGTATTGCCGGCGGTTTTAACCCTTTCGCGGCCGCTAGCGGGGGGTAAAAGCACCCCGCTAGCGGCCGAAATGCGCCGCAAATCCGCCGCAAATCCAGCGGTAAAACGCCGCTAAAAATAGCGGCGTTTTACCGCCGACGCAAGGTGCGGTGTGGTGTGAAAGGGGTCTAACTGAGGCAAGTGAGGCCTGCAGTTCCTTGGATGTTGTTGTGGGGTCTTTTGTGACCTCTTAGATGAGTCGTCGCTGCGCTCTTGGGGTAATTTTGGGCGGCCGGCCACTCCTGGGAAGGTTCACCACTGTTCCATGTCTTTGCCATTTGTGGATAATGGCTCTCACTGTGGTTCGCTGGATTCCCAAAGCTTTGGAAATGGCTTTATAACCCTTTCCAGACTGATAGATCTCAATTACTTTCTTTCTCAATTGTTCCTGAATTTCTTTGGGTCTCGGCATGATGTGTAGCTTTTAAGGATCTTCTGGTGGACCTTACTGTGTCAAGCAGCTCCTATTTAAGTGATGCCTTGATTGTGAACAGGTGTGGCAATAATCAGGCCTGGGTGTGGCAAGAGAAATTGAACTCAGGTGTGGACAACCACAGTTATAGTATGTTTTAACAAGGGGGGCAATCACTTTTTCACACAGGGCCATGATGGTTTGGATTTTTTTTCACCTTTAATAATAAACACCTTCATTTACAAATTGCATTTTGTGTTTACTTGTGTTGTCCTTGACTATTGTTTAAATTGGTTTGATGTTCCGAAACACTTAAGTGTGACAAACATGCAAAGGAACAGGAAATGAGGAAGGGGGCAAACGCTTTTTCACACCACTGTAGGTTGGAGGAATAGCGCTCCATCATTGGTGGGAGGAACAGTGCCCAATTGTTTATAGCAGTGGGAAAAATTATGCCGCATTGCAATGAAAGTAATAGTGCCTCACATCAATGGTAGGAACAGTGCTCCACAGGCCACAGTTTGGAAACCACTGGTAAAGAAGATAAACAAATTAAGCTAGATCTAACTGAAGACTTTAATTTTTAAAAACAAATATATCTGCAATAATCTCAAATTGTTTATATGAAATATTTCATACACTATAAGAAAATGGTCCATATGGTACCACATCCACAATATAAGTACAAAATAAAAAAAGTAAAAAATTAACCAGAGTTTACAGGAGCATAGGGTGTAAGTGGAGGCTGATGGAAAACCAGAAGTGATGCAGTGACACAAAAGTGTAATCCAGTACTAGTGGTGCTCTATGCAATTATACAAGTTTTAACTTTGTAAATGCATATTTTAGCTTAATAAACCACACTGATTTTATAAAAAATACTGCACTATGGGAAGATTTCTCTGCATTTTCCTGTGTTTTGGGCAAGATTAACCAGCAGAACAGATACACAGGAGTATCTTAAAGGAGAAATTACCCACCACCTAGACCAAGAAACTAGGAGCTATTTTTGCAGGGTCCCTAGTGGAAAGTAGACATAGGAGGACCGACATATTCTGGAAGATTACTAGTACATGCTTTAATACAAGTATGAAGGAGATGAGAGTTCTGTAAGCACAGTGGTGATAGATACATTGTCTCACAAAAATGAGTAAACCCCTCACATTTTTGTAAACATTTTATTATACCTTTTCATGTGACAACACTGAGAAATGACACTTTGCGACAATGTAAAGTAGTGAATGTCTCCAGACCTAACCCCTATTGAGCATCTGTGGGGAATCCTCAAATGGAAGGTGGATGAGCACAAGGTCTCTAACATCCACCAGTTCCACAATGTCATTATGGAGGAGTGGAAGAGGACTCCAGCGGCAAACTGTGAAGCTCTGGTGAACTCCATGCCCAAGAGTGTTAAGTCAGTGCTGGAAAATAATGGTGGCCACACAAAATATTGACACTTTTGGCCCAATTTTGACATTTTCACTAAGGGGTGTACTCCCTTTTGTTTCCAGCGGTTTAGACCGCATTAATTGCTGTATGTTGAGTTATTTTGAGGGGACAGCAAATTTACACTGTTATACAAGCTGTACACTCACTACTCTACATTGTAGCAAAGTGTAATTTCTTCAGCGTTGTCACATGAAAAGATATAATAAAATAATTACAAAAATGTGAGGGGTGTACTCACTGTTGTGAGATACTGTAGATATGGGATGGAATAGATGTATGGACATATAGATATACCTTACAAAAATAGGTGGATATATGGATGGTTTTGACACAAACATAGACAGATATAAAACTGCCATTGACCATACACTCACTACTCTACATTGTAATAAAGTGTAATTTCTTCAGTGTTGTCACGTGAAAAGATATAATAAAATATTTACAAATATGTGAGAGGTGTATTCACTTTTGTGAGATACTGTTTATATTCACAGACAACACAGACGCATTATTCATATAAAGGTGACGGGAAAGAAAGCATACAAGAGACTTTACAACCACATTAACTTTATATTATAGAACACTGGAGTTTCTTTATTTTAAAGATGAATATAGATTGATAGATAGATTTATAATTTATAATAAATGTATAATATTATTATTATTTTTTTTTTTTTTTTTTACTTACTTCCACCTAAAAAATTTCAATTTGTTCAACTGGGTTGTAGCATTTATAGGTTACATTAAAGGTGGAAAAAGTTTTGAAACTATTTATTTTTGTCTCATTTTTTTACATCATAGAAAGCTGACATTTTAACAGGGGTGTGTAGACTTTTTATATCCACTGTATATTTTACAACAGAAGTTGTACATGCATTTTTATTCTTCAATACTGCACGTGTATTACATACTTTGTGTATAAAAAGGGCAGCACAATCCAATTATTATAGGCTGGCAGGAAGAGGGTCTAAAATGTAGCCGATATCAGCGGTGAGTAATTCATATCTGGTGTCATTCACAGAGGTTCAAATAGTCATACGTTTTAGGCTACTTTACACAAATGGACACATGTACGAAGGTGGAACAGAGAAATGATAGCAGGTATTCACAATGGTGTTTCACTCTTCAGGCTAACGACAAAGAGGACATTGAGAGAAGTAAAGAATTACTTTGCTGAAAAAAAATACTGGCAAATGGCACTGTAATTGCTTGAAATGTTTTTTTTTTCGTGTAGTTGTAAAACTGACCAGATGACAAGCTACTGGGAATAAACTTCATTTCCCAAACAATGACAAGTGTGGACACAAACTTTGCAGTTGCCTCTGCACCTAGGGTGACATAACAACTATGACAAGCTGTAACATAATATCACATAGGAAAATAAATCAGGAATAAATATGAAGCACTAGAATCCTGACACCATGTAAAGTGATATCTCTGCATCTCACATCTGCATAACCATTTTCTCTTTCCATAAGCAGGTTATTTCTATGTGTCAGCATCTCATCTTAAGATGTCACTAAATGGTATAAATGGCATAAAACCCATCTTATTAGGAAGACTCTGGATTCCACTTTTCTCAAGGTCATATGATATCCATTAATCTTCCTACAAGAAGCAGATGTTGCTTCCTAGCTGTGGTCTTTCCTGTCAGAATCCCCTTGTTGTGCAGATATTTTCTTTCGTATTTGCTGCCATTGTTTAGCTGTGAGAGGTTAGTACAGTATAAACCTGCAATATCTCCAGCAAAGAGCTGAGTGCAGTGAGGACTTTCATCAGAACAAATATAATACAAAGTAGAGCAATAAACGCTATATGAGGCATTGGTAAAAAAAAAAAAAAAAAGTCAAGGTCCTTAAAACATTATAAAATGTATACAGTATACGCTATACTTGTCATTAGCCTCTTGCCACACGCTCCCATTCATTGGCTGTAAATGGCGGTGACATAATTGGCGATTGATTGTGAGCATTCTTTGACAGATCAGCCACAAGTCTGGGGGTATACGTGGCAGCGGGTTGATTTTTTTATTCAAACATATGAATGTCATGTACCATTGTGGTCATCATTTATACACATTTAGGAGCTTTGGAGAATAGACTTCACCAAAATAGGCCTAGATGGTTCCATGATGAAGATAAGTTGTCGGACTTATCTTTATTTATTTATTTTTACTTTTTTTTTTTTACGTTTTTGACAAAGTGGAGAGGGATTTGCACATCTTTTATTTATTGTTTTGCTGTCAGTGTCCCCATTAAAGAGATTCACCCTCTCTATTTTTCCTGTATACCATTAGCATTGAAAGTAAAAGTTAAGAAAATCTCAAAGTGGGAGTTATCCCCAGAAAAGTAATAGAGGGGAAATCTTCCAATGGGGACACTAGTTCTGGTGACCTGGGGGTCCCCAAGGAATTCCATAAATTTGCAGGGATTTCCTCTCACTTCGTGTTTTGTCAATGGGACAGGAAATGAAGGTAAATCTTCCCAATGTGACAAAGATGGCAAAAATAAACCTTACAGGGGTTAGAACCTTACCTTACTCTAACCAGAATTAAAAAAAGGTTTGCCTATAGTTATACTTTAATAAACATCTGCTTGTTGGTTCTTTATTAAGTAAATTAAGATACTTTCCATTTTCATATAGACAGATGAACCACACAGTGGCCATACCAAAGTTTAGAGTCATAAAAAGGTACCAAAATGTATTTACTTTTGAGCCTGCAGGTCATAGTGGGGATTCAACCTCTTCTTTTTGTAAGACATAGTGAGGAATTTGCTGCCACTGCTTAGCTGTGAGCAGTTAGTACAATATAAACCTACAACATCTCCAGCACGCAAACCACTGATTACAGAGTGGACATTCATCAGAACAAATGCAATTTAATGAAAAGAAAATATAGAAAGGATGAATGTTATACAAGTTATTAGCAGCATTCAAAGGTTCTTAAAACATTGTATAAATATATACAGTATGTACTATATTTGTCATTAGATGAGACTATTTTTATCCAAACATATGAACATAACAGGCTATGTACGGGCTATCTACACACATATATTCCATTGTGGTCATAAATAATTTGTACACATTTATGGGGCTGGAAAGTAGACTACATTAAAATAGGCCTTGAAGGGTTCCGTAATGCAATTAAATGTCAGGACCCAATGAATGTGTATTTGTTATTTTTCTATGGAGTAAATTAGGAACTCCTCAGCTACTTGGCAAAGACAAATATGTGCTGGGGCCCCCCCTTTGCATTGCATCATGCTTAAATTTGTAGTCTTATAAGGGTTACATAAGGAGGTGTCAAAATGTATTTCTAAGTATATTTTTGATCTGTCAGGTCATAGTGGGATTCAACCTCATTATTTTTGTGATGTGAGATGTTCTTATGACAGATACATTTTAGTTAAAATAGACCCTCATTCTTACTCGCCATACTATCTCTATGACCAGAATGTTCTTGTTGCAGATACATTTCAGTTAAAACAGACCCTTATTAATCAATGTGGAGCACTTAAAGTATAACTAATAGCAATGTTTTCTTTAGTTTTGGACAGAGTGGAGAGGCATTAGAACACTTTTTTAATGCTACCTCTGCCTGCGTTAGAGAGATTTATCCTCTCTATTTGTCCTGTGTACTATTGTCATCAAAAGGAAAGTAAAAGAAAATCCCCAGTTCAGTAACAGAAAGGAAAACTTCCAATGGGGAAACTAGTTCTGATGACCTTGGGGCACCAATAGATTCCATTAATTTGCAGCGATTTCCAGTCACGTCTTGTTTTGGTTTTGGGCTTTGGGTCCCAATGGGACACCAATGGCAAAAAAAAACAAAAACTGACAGGAGTTATTCTATTCAAAATTAAAAAAATAATAATAATTTTGCCTATAGTTCTACTTTAAGTGAACTAGACCTAATAAACTTAAAGCTAAACTCTAAATATAGTGATCTAATAGAGCTGTTTTGCATGCCAACAAGATTAGTATTTTTCCATCCATCTAGTCCTGAGATTTAAACCTTGCCACATGGGGCCTGATCTTTCTCTGCTGCCATATAATAAATATATACAGCAAATTTTACCAGCATAGAAACTATTAAAATAATTTCAGATGTAAGAGAACCTTTTGAAGGCATAAATGTTTTAGAGCAAATATGTATTCACAAATATATAAGGTAAATCTCAGGTGAGTCCTTTGTACTAACCCTTAAACTACTTGCTAAACTTGGCCTAATAATTTACAATCCTTTTTAGATTTTTTGACAATTATATACAATAGAACGAGGGCTTGTCTGATAGTATTCTGATTGAGCAGATTGTTAGGTAGGCCTGCAGTGAGGTAGGCTGCGGGCCTATCTAACAATCTGGTCAACCAGAACACTATTAGACAAGGACTGTAAATTATTAGGCCAAGTTTAGCAAGTAGTTTAAGGGTTAGTCCAAAGGACTCACCTGAGATTTACCTTATAAATTTGTGAATACATCTTTGCTCTAAAACATTTACCCCTTCAAAAGGTTCTCTTACATCTGGAATTATTTTAGTAGTTTCTATGCTGGTAAAATTGCTGTATATATTTATTAAAAAGATTTGCCTATTGATAGTTGCAACTCTTTGGCACAGAATCGCCACCATAGATCTTCCAAAAGTTCATTAAGTTTTGCCTAAAACAGTTTTATTTGCCTTCTGTAACATTTGTCACCCACTTTACAAGTACTGACATCTGATGGCAAACACAGGATGTTAATAAGTAGACCCAATGGGCTTCCTAAAACATTTAGCACTCAGTGTCAGGCCACAGAATGATTTATTTGTAGACCAAAGCTGTTATTGTATTCTAGCTCCTGGATTGGAAGAGAGGGAGAGCATACTGCTCAGCTGGATTACAGTCTCTTCTTAATAATATTTGAATTACTTATTATTAGGGCTGTTACTGAATAAAATTTTCGTGTTTGATTAATCGATTTTGTTTAATATATTAATCGACTAATTTTGATTAATTATAACATACATACAGATCCAACTACTTTTAGCTGATCTCCTTACATTGCAACTCTGCATTAGTCAGTGGTAAATGTGGTATACACTATATATAATCACCCAACACTAGTTTCCACAATCCATGACTTAACTTCACAGTTCACACAAATATGTATTAAATTCAAACTATAGCACTGACATAAGTAATTTTTTTTATTAAACTTTAATAAAAATTTAGAAAGTTAGTTTAACTGTAATTATAAAACCAATCTAGTATATTGACTGTCAGTTACTTTATAGTAGGCAAGTAAGCATCACTTTAGACAGTCATGCACACATAGCAGAGTGTTTACATTTTTTTTTTTTTTTTACAACAATGGTAAAAACGGAGGTTAGCAAATTTGCCTACACTTAGCTTACTGAATGATCCCAGTTAACCACATCCATATTTACCATCACTGTCCAGGCTGTCCGGTGACGTCACAGACATCGATGTCACCAGACTCCTCCCCCCTTCCCTTCATTAGCAGACGGAGGCAATTGGGGAAGGAGGGAGGAGTCCAGTGACGTCAATGTCCATGATGTCACCGGATCTCCAACGGAACTCCCTGAAGACCCGGAAGCCGGCGGAGAGGTGAGTACCGATCAAAAGAATTTTAATCAATCAAAAAAAATAACGATTAATCGAGGAATTAATCTTTAATTTTCCCAGCCCTACTTATTATTAGAATGTGTTATTGTCACATGTAAACACACAACTGAAGCATGAAACAGCAATGCATTCTAATAGCAAGTTAATAATTGACAAGGGACAGAGATCAAAATATCTGCCTACATTTTGGACTCATAGGGGATCCTTTTCCTTATGTCTTGATTTTAGTTTCTGTATTGGTAAAAAATATATATATATATTTTACCTGCAAATAAGTTACAGGCATACCCCAATTTTAAGTACACAATGGGGTTTATTTACTAAAGCTGGAAAATGCAAAATCTGGCTCACTTCTGCATAGAAACCAATGAGCTTCCAGGTTTTATTACCAAAGCTTAATTGAACAAGCTGAGGTTAGAAGCTAATTGGTTTCTATGCAGCAGTGAGCCTGATTTTGCACTTTCCAGCTTTAGTAAATAAACCCCATTGTGTACTTAAAAGTGGGGTATGCCTGTATTCTGGTGAAGTGTGTTGTTAAGGGACACACACTTAGAACCACTATACAGGGATGGTCTATAGAGGAGAAGAAGGGAATTAGGGAATGTTGTAGGGTTATATTGGTAGAAAATATAGTATATAATGTGAAAGTACATACTGTATATCCAGTATAAATCTTCTACATGATGCTATGCATCTCTTTCCAGAGCCTAAGATATGAATTCAACTAAGTAATATTGCCAATTTCTAGCAGCAAGAGACCCAAAGCTCTTCCTTTTGTAAAATTAATGTTTCAGATTATATTTAGTCTATGCTTTAATAATAAATGAGCTCCCAACCATTGATAAACAATAAAAAGCAGTATGTAGTAACAATTTTATTGCTTTCAATTTCACTGTTGCTAAGAAATTTGAAATGCTTAAAAAATCTATATCAACCAACCGTATGTAAATTTGACATTGCACATTTTAAATATTTTATAATCAATCCTTTTTTCATGGACGCACCTCAAAGAAATGATACAGTTCTGCCAGTCGGCAAAGTGAATCTGTCTGAACTGCATCTCTTTTGCATTATTTGCAGATATATGTGGATGTAGGTTAGCAGTGCCAAGAGGCCTTTTTAAGGGGCCCCTGTGTGGCGCAGTCCTATTCTAATCAAGGAGAGCACTAACAATGTATATTATAGTGATAAACCCAATGAGCACAAGTACCTGGAAGAGAAGAGTGCTGGGATATTTTGTAATGTGCTGTGTCTTTAATTTATTATACCTCCTAGTGTGCACCACCCGTGAGATTTTTATTTGATCCAGCAGCTGTGACTTTTACACATCTGTGGAAACTAGATATTTTAAGATCAAAGGGAAGAAAGACATGTTCAAAAATAATTTAGGAGATAAGATCACTGAAATTACACATAAAGTATTAGAGATAAATGTTTTATTAGCATTTATTCTTTAATTAATCTTTTTGAATGTTGTACCATTTACATGTTATTGGAAATTAGGCCTCATTAGAAATTCATATGAGGGATAACTTCTATACAAGCTTCTTGTAGTTTAATGTTATTAAATACACTCTGTCAGTTCAATGTGTACACAATTTTCTATAACCACCAAAAATTTAAATTTTCCTTGCAGTTATTGTACTCAATTTATAGACAGGATTTGCTAGAATAATCATCCCTCTGCTTATGCATTTGTATGCTACCTTATCCAAAAATCTGCACAGACTGTGATTAAAAATGAGTGAAATCAGGACATTTTTTAAGTGTCAAGTGTAGATGCATAGCTCCCAACTGTCCCTGATTTTGAGGCACTGTCCCTGATTTGGAACAAAGTTCCTCTGTCCCTCTTTCCTACTAATTTTCCCCTCATTTTGGTCTGATCTATATAGTTGTATATAAAATGCACTTTTTATCTTTCAAAAAGTGTTTCCCAGTTCTAAACCCTTCATTTAATTTCTAAATTGCTGCATTTTTTAAATGACAAAAGCCAGTATAAAGGAATATTAGTGTTAAAAAAAGCACTTGTGGGTTTAACTAAACATTTTTTTTTGTATAATTATCCTTTAACGGGGCATGGTGGGGGGGGGGGGGGGGTCCTATGACTACATAATGTTTCTAATAGGTGTCCCTAATTCCCATCTCAAAAAGTTGGGAGGTATGTAGATGTAGTAGATGTGATCATCATGTCAGTGCTAACATGTTGATGAGTGGTGGCTTTATTGATTAACAAAGCCTTCTCATTGACATGGATTTGTTTATCAACAGAGCAATGTCACACACGGCCTGGGTCTCACAGCTAGAGTAGAGCATGCCTCTAGTTGAAAGGGGAACTTTTTTAGCTAATTTTCCAACCAGTGGATCATGGAAAACTTAGAATGTCATTTCTATGAATTTAGGTGAAGGAATAATCAACTTTGCCGCAAAATCTAGATGTGGGAAAACTGCCACTTATAACTAATCTTTGGTTCAAATTCCAAGCAGCATTTTGTTTGGACTATAACATCTCCTGCATATGCTCATACCCTGGAACTCAAAGACTAGAGTTTTGCAGGCAAGACTGGCCTCCGCAAAGATGCTTTTGACAAGGAACTATGAAGAGGAGGCCACATAGTCGATATATCACTTTAACCAGGAGAGGCAATTGAGGGAATTAAGTTTGCCATTGAAGACAATCACGTCAGACAATCAAGTTAAGAGTAAACTATCCAGATATGACATGAGTTCTTAATCACATGATTTAGTTTGCTCGATCTTAGACATCACCTAGATTACATGGGGGGTGTCAAAGGACATAGTAAGCTCCCATTTAAATCTAAAAGCTTCTACCTTAGTTCACACCCACAGAGTGCTACATTCTGCAGCTTCCCTATAACCAAATATGAAATTAGAAATTCCAGTTTCAATGATGTCCTGGAACTGAAATTGTGCAGAGAGACAACTAAATTAATAGGAGTCATGTAGAACTATGTCAGCTATGAAGAAAGACAAATATATTCATTCACCCTTGAGAAAAGGCCATTAGGGAAACTATGAACACCTTGTTTAAGAAGGTAAATGCCAATAAAGAAAATTTAGTGGATATTGGTTGTAGAATGGAAGAAAAAAAGGATCTAATGTCCAAATGGATGATAATAGGTTTGCAAAAGCACTGTGTTTTATAAGCATTTGCCATATTTTTTATGTTTACACACTTTTTAAAACATTTTTTTTGCATCTCACTGCAGCTAATCGTTTCTAGCCAATTCCTATTTTCATATACAGTACTCCATCCAACTTCAACTGTATATATAGTGATAATATAGTGATAATGAGTAGTGATCGACGAACTTCCGACGGGACGTTTCACGAACGCAAACGTGGCCGATAGTTCGCGAACCGGAACGTTCGCGGCGGGCCCCATTGACTTCAACGGGAGGCGAACTTCGCACACCTACAGGTCAAATTTGCAGCCACAAAATAATTAATAACTGTGCAAACATAGTCCCACCACATGGCCAATGACATAACACATGTATGAGTTGAATCTGGGATCGACAACTACAAGCATTCTTTTTTTATATGGGAAATTGTTGTGACAATTCAGGACTGTGGAGCGCATGAAGGCAATGGAGGAGAGGGAAGGTCAGGGTAGGCAAAGAAGAGGGTACAGGAGATGATCACCAGCAGCGTGACATACAGCAATGACACCTGCACCGTGATAGAGTGATCTGACAACAGCACCGTGATAGAGAGCACTGACATCAGCAGCGTGACATAAAGCACTAACACCAGCACCGTGATATACAGCACTGACAGCAGCACCGTGATAGAGAGCACTGACATCAGCAGCGTGTTATAAAGCACTCACACCAGCATCGTGATATACAGCACTGACAGCAGCACCGTGATAGAGGGCACTGACATCAGCAGCGTGACATAAAGCACTCACACCAGCACCGTGATATACAGCACTGACAGCAGCACCGTGATAGAGAGCACTGACATCAGCAGCGTGACATAAGGCACTCACACCAGCACCGTGATATACAGCACTGACAGCAGCACCGTGATATACAGCACTGACACCTGCACCGTAAGCAGCCCCAGGAGGAAGTCAGCATAGCACAGGGATGGTGGGAGCCCCTCATAATGAGCATAACACAGGGATGGTGGGAGCCCCTCATAATAAGCAGCCCTAGGAGGATGTCAGCATAGCACAGGGATGGTGAGAGCCCCTCATAATAAGCAGCCCCAGGAGGATGTCAGCATAGCACAGGGATGGTGGGAGCCCCTCATAATAAGCAGCCCCAGGGGGATGTCAGCATAGCACAGGGATGGTGGGAGCCCCTCATAATAAGCAGCCCCAGGAGTAAGTCCTCACAGCACAGGGATGGTGGGAGCCCCTCATAATGAGCATAGCACAGGGATGGTGGGAGCACCTCAAAATATGCACAGCAGAGGTACAGCCCCAGGAGGAAGTCTGCACAGCACATGGATGGTGGGAGCCCCTCATAATATGCACAGCAGAGGTACAGCCCCAGGAGGATGTCAGCACAGCACAGGGATGGTGGGAGCCCCTCATAATAAGCAGCCCCAGTAGAAATATGACACCGCTCAACCTCTTCAAACAGGAGGGTACGGGCATATAGTACGGTGTGCTTTTTTTGGACAAGGAAGTGAGCCAAATGAAGAAAGAAGGTCTCTGTGCTCGATTAAAAAAATTGTTTATAGACATATACATGGTCTACTGGTCACATGTGTTGAATTCCTCCGAGATCCATGCCTCATTCATTTTTAGAAATATGAGGTAGTTAGTCGTGAGCTAGGCGAGTACGCTTATCGGTCACGATCCCCCCTGCTGCGCTGAACATCCTTTCAGACAGGACACTGGATGAGGGGCAAGCCAACAGTTCGATTACAAATTGGGCAAGCTCTGGCCAGAGGTCAAGCCTGCCCACCCAGTAGTCCAGGGGTTCATCACTCCTCAGAGCGTCCACATCTGCCGTTAACCCGATGTAGTCAGACACCTGCCGGTCTAGGCGTTCCCTGATGCTGGATCCGGATGACACCTGTCGATGGGTCGGCTGAAAGAATGACCTCATATCCAAAGTCACCAACACATCTTCAAACCGGCCTCTTCTTGCAGGCACTGTTGGATTGGTACCCGCAACTCCTTCTCTGGGAGTGGGAATTGCTCCTCTGCCAGTGCACGCAAAGCAGAATGCAGCATTTCTAGAAGCAAGGCCTGGAAGTGCTGCATTCTGACAGCCCTCTGTGACGGCGGTAGCATTTCCGCCATTTTGTGTTTGTACCGGGGGTCTAAGTACGTTGCCACCCAGTACTGGTCCTTGACCCTTATGCTTTTTATACGGGAGTCCCTATTAAAACACTGGAGCATGAAGGCCCCCATTTGCACTAAACTGGAAGCGGTGTGGTGGCCTGGCTCCTGCTCATCATCCAGGATAATGTCGTCCTCTTCATTCTCCTCTCCCCAACCACGCACAACAACAGGGGTCCCAGAAAGGTTTAAAGCATTCTCTTCTTGCTCCTCCTCATCCCCCCCGGCACCATCCTCCTCTGACTCCTCTTCAGACTCCTGTTGTTGACTTGTCTCAGATAGAGTAGCCCCCCCTGGGAATTCATCCAGCATTGCGACTTCCTCATCTTCCCGCTCCTGCTCCTCCACAGCTTGATCAATGACACGACGCAATGCACGCTCCATAAAGAAGGCATAAGGTACCATGTCACTGATGGCGCCATGGCTGCGACTGACCAGTTTGGTGATCTCCTCAAATGGGCGCAGAAGTCTGCATGCGTCGCGCATGAGCAGCCACTGGCGCGGTGAAAAAAACCCCAGATCCCCAGAACCGGTTCTGCCGCAGAGTTCATACAGGTAGACGTTAACTGCACGTTTCTGCTGGAGCAGCCTATCAAGCATATAGAAGGTTGAGTTCCATCGCGTCGGGCAATCGCAAATAAGACGTCTGACCGGCAGATTGTGTCGCCACTGAATGTCAGCAAGGCGAGCCATAGCCGTGTAAGATCTTCTGAAATGGGCCGAGATTTTCCTTGCCTGCCGCAAGATGTCCTGGACCCCAGGGTATTTGACAAGGAATCGCTGCACGACCAAGTTTAAGACGTGTGCCATGCATGGCACATGCGTGATTTTGCCCTGTTTCAATGCGCTAAGCAGATTGGCACCGTTGTCACACACCACTTTACCAACTGTCAAATTGAGCGGTGTTAGCCACTGATCTGTCTGTGAACGCAAAGCTGAAAGGAGTGCCAGGCCAGTGTGGCTCTTGGCTTCCAGGCACAACAGACGCAGCACGGCATGGCAACGTCTCACCTGGCATGTCGAATAGGTTCTGGGGAGCTTGGGCGGCGCAGCGGAAGAGACGCTAGCAGCGGAAAAGGAGGAGTCAGCTGAGGAGGAGAGGGAGGAGGATGGAGTAGGAGGAGGAGGAGAAGAAGAGTCAGCCCTG
Source organism: Lithobates pipiens (assembly GCF_037356315.1). Lineage (NCBI taxonomy): Eukaryota > Metazoa > Chordata > Amphibia > Anura > Ranidae > Lithobates > Lithobates pipiens. Next base: position 480,514,523 of record NW_027507764.1, on the reverse strand, counting down.
CATGCAATCCGTGGCGGTAAAACCAAATCTACACGGGTGCCACGGGTTACATGCTTGACGGCCGTCAGAAGGTTCACCCAGTGGGCAGTAAAAGTGATATACCTTCCCTGCCTGTGTTTGCTAGACCACGTGTCTGTGGTCAGATGTATCTTGGCACCGACACTGTGTGCCAGAGATACATTCACTTGCCGCTGAACATGGCCATATAGCTATGGGATGCCCTTCTGTGAGAAATACTTCCTTCCTAGGACCTTCCATTGTGATGTTCCAATGGCCACAAATTTTCGAAAGGCCTCTGAGTCCACCAGTTTATATGGCAGTAGTTGGTGGGCTATGAGTTCTGACAAGCCAGCCGTCAACCGTTGGGCAAGAGGGTTATCCGGCGTCATCATTTTTTTTACGCTCGAACATTAGGCCCACGGAAGCCTGCCTTTTTGCAGAAAAACGTGAGCTTGGCGTGATGGAAGGTGGAGTGGAGGACAATTGTGAGGAGAGAGGAGAAGGAGAAGTAGAAGATGAGGCTGGACGGTGAGAGCCTGCAGTGTGGCTTTGTGTGTTCCATTGCTCCCACTCGGCTCGGTGATGGCTGCTCATGTGCCTTCTTAAGGCGGTCGTCCCTAGGTGAGTGTTGGGCTTACCGCGACTAATGCGTTGACTGCAAAGATTGCAGATGGCAACGCTATTGTCAGCAGCGGACACGTTAAAAAAAGCCCACACTGCGGAGCCATGTGCCGGTGTCCTGGGAGTGCCAGATGTGACCGTACATGGTCGATGACTCGCTCCTGATACATTTGCAGTCTGCTTTGTCCCTCCTGTGCAATGTAAGTTATTCCTGCTTCTCCTCCCTATCTGCTGGTCCATATCTCCCTCTGAACTCCCCTCCTCTTCCTCTCTTGTGGGCACCCACCTGACATCACTAGACACGTCATCATCAACGTCACCTTCCCCACCGCTATAAGTAGAGATCTCGGAGTAGGCAGCAACACCGGGGACCAATCTCCTCCTTGGGCTGATCTGGGTACTGTCGTCAGACTGCTGAGTAGCGGTTGTTGCTGCCTCCTCTTCCTGATCCAATACCAAGAGTGGCTGCGCATCAGAAATGTCCTGATTTGGATCGGAAAATAATTCCTGTGACTCAAGCGGAAGGTATGTGGTGCTGGTGGTGGTGGTGTTGTTGGTGGTAGTGTCTTTGGGGGTGCACATAGCAGAGAGTGAAGAAGAGGGTGCAGATCGAGAGGATGAGGAGGGTGCAGAAGAGTAAGGCTGAGCGAGCCACTCAACCAAGTCTGGTGCGTCCTTTAAAGTAATTGAACGCACCTTCTGCAACTTCCCACTTTGGCTCAAGCCTGTTGCTCCTGCCCTACCCCTACCACCCCTGCGGAAGGGCCTGCCTCTTCCTCTGCATGTCATTTTTTAAATGACCCTGTGACAAAACTCTCAGTCCCTATACCGATGAAGGACTGCTGCAGTATAGGGCAGCGGTCAGCAGTAGTGCACCTCAACCCTATGTATTGTGGACCGATACCAGTCCTTATAGAATGGCAGACTGTACCTCATTCAACCCTATGTACTGTAGTACCCTATACCTTACCAGTCCTTATAAGGACCTTTGTGGACCAAGTAGGTTGTGTGTGAGTGATTAGCAGACTGTACGTCAGTCCATATACCGAAGAAGGACTGCTGCAGTATAGGGCAGTGGTCAGCAGTAGTGCACCTCAACCCTATGTATTGCGGACCTATACCAGTCCTTATAGAATGGCAGACTGTACCTCACTCAACCCTATGCACTGTAGTACCCTATACCTTACCAGTCCTTATAAGGACCTTTGTGGACCAAGTAGGTTGTGTGTGAGTGATTAGCAGACTGTACGTCAGTCCCTATACCGATGAAGGACTGCTGCAGTATAGGGCAGCGGTCAGCAGTAGTGCACCTCAACCCTATGTATTGTGGACCTATACCAGTCCTTATAGAATGGCAGACTGTACCTCACTCAACCCTATGTACTGTAGTACCCTATACCTTACCAGTCCTTATAAGGACCTTTGTGGACCAAGTAGGTTGTGTGTGAGTGATTAGCAGACTGTACGTCAGTCCCTATACTGATGAAGGACTGCTGCAGTATAGGGCAGCGGTCAGCAGTAGTGCACCTCAACCCTATGTATTGTGGACCTATACCAGTCCTTATAGAATGGCAGACTGTACCTCACTCAACCCTATGTACTGTAGTACCCTATACCTTACTAGTCCTTATAAGGACCTTTGTGGACCAAGTAGGTTGTGTGTGAGTGATTAGCAGACTGTACGTCAGTCCCTATACCGATGAAGGACTGCTGCAGTATAGGGCAGCGGTCAGCAGTAGTGCACCTCAACCCTATGTATTGTGGACCAATACCAGTCCTTATAGAATGGCAGACTTTACCTCACTCAACCCTATGTACTGTAGCACCCTATACCTTACCAGTCCTTATAAGGACCTTTGTGGACCAAGTAGGTTGTGTGTGAGTGATTAGCAGACTGTACGTCAGTCCCTATACCGATGAAGGACTGCTGCAGTATAGGGCAGCGGTCAGCAGTAGTGCACCTAAACCCTATGTATTGTGGACTGATACCAGTCCTTATAGAATGGCAGACTGTACCTCACTCGAACCCTATGTACTGTAGTACCCTATACCTTACCCGTCCTTATAAGGACCTTTGTGGACCAAGTAGGTTATGTGTGAGTGATTAGCAGACTGTACGTCAGTCCCTATACCGATGAAGGACTGCTGCAGTATAGGGCAGCGGTCAGCAGTAGTGCACCTCAACCCTATGTATTGTGGACCGATACCAGTCCTTATAGAATGGCAGACTGTACCTCACTCGAACCCTATGTACTGTAGCACCCTATACCTTACCAGTCCTTATAAGGACCTTTGTGGACCAAGTAGGTTATGTGTGAGTGATTAGCAGACTGTACGTCAGTCCCTATACCGATGAAGGACTGCTGCAGTATAGGGCAGCGGTCAGCAGTAGTGCACCTCAACCCTATGTATTGTGGACCGATACCAGTCCTTATAGAATGGCAGACTGTACCTCACTCAACCCTATGTACTGTAGTACCCTATACCTTACCAGTCCTTATAAGGACCTTTGTGGACCAAGTAGGTTGTGTGTGAGTGATTATCAGACTGTACGTCAGTCCCTATACCGATGAAGGACTGCTGCAGTATAGGGCAGCGGTCAGCAGTAGTGCACCTCAACCCTATGTATTGTGGACCGATACCAGTCCTTATAGAATGGCAGACTGTACCTCACTCGAACCCTATGTACTGTAGTACCCTATACCTTACCAGTCCTTATAAGGACCTTTGTGGACCAAGTAGGTTGTGTGTGAGTGATTAGCAGACTGTACGTCAGTTCCTCTACCGATGAAGGACTGCTGCAGTATAGGGCAGCGGTCAGCAGTAGTGCACCTCAACCCTATGTATTGTGGACCTATACCAGTCCTTATAGAATGGCAGACTGTACCTCACTCAACCCTATGTACTGTAGCACCCTAGACAGACCAAGTTACCAGTCCTTATAAGGGAACAAGTGGGTTGTGAATGATTAGCAGACTGCAGCAGAAGGGCAGCAGTCAAGTATAATATTCTTTCTATATTTGGAAGAAAGAATATTATACGTGTACAAGCCTATTACCATACCACTGATACCAGTCCTGAAAAGAACCTTTGTGGAACTAATAGTAACAGCTACTGATTAAACTGACCCTCACTGCCTCACACACTGCTTCCTGCCTGTCCCTATATAAACTGACAAAACAGAGGCACTGGAACAATAATTGAAATAGCACTTTTGTGGACCTGATAGTAACAGCTAATGACTAAACTGGCTGTCCCTGCAGCACACACCGTCCTGTCCCTTTCTCTAAACTGACAAAAGACACTCAGGCTGCTGCAACAATCACTAGCACAGCACTGCCTATCCTGAACTACACCTAACACCTATACCAGTCCTGAAAAGAACTTTTGTGTACCAAATAGCTAGCGATTTGGGTCACTGTAATCTCTCCCTGCTCCACACAGCAACCTCTCCCTATAGTGACATACGAAAGAATGTAAAATGGCCACCGGATCGGGTGTATTTATAAGTTAGGGGGAATTTCCAAGTGTACATGTGCTGTAATTTCTCAATTGGCTGTCCTGTACCCCATGATGGATGTGTCATCATAGGTCAAAGTTCTTTTACACAGTAAACACGGAAGTCCGCCCTGCGAACGGCACCAATAGTCCGTTGAACGGGCGGACCGCGAACCGCCGAAATTCACCGCAAAACGACCGCCGGGGGAACCGTTCGGCCATCACTAATAATGAGTGTCCCTGACACCATGTAAATGGGTTCAAAAGGATACAGGACTCTCAAAGAGTCAGTTTGAAGAGCGCCAGCAGATATTTTGTGAGGAGAGAAAAATGGATTAGGTAAGTCTGGATCGGTCTGCAAGCTTGAAGGCTCTAAAGACCATTGGGTGAGTCTGGAGTCCTGTGTCCGGGCTTTGCTAATTGCCTACAGCCTGTGTAAGTGCACTGGTAGTCAGGATCGTTACAAGCCAGGTCTGAGCATAACTCAGGGCAGTTGCTGCCATTTGGAGCTAGACTCCTGTCAGGGCCTTCTTGCCTGAAGGACTGGGAAGGTCAGGAATAGTGATGGGCTGAACACTCCTGGTTTGGTTTGCACCAAAAACCTGAACAAGAAAAATTAAAAGTTCCCATTTTGAAAGCTTATATGCAAGTTATTGGCCATAAAAAGTGTATGGGGGTCGAGGTACTGCCTGCGGGTCATGTATCAATGCAATTTTTTTAAATATCACTTTTAAAGCAGCAGTGATTTTAATGATGCTTAAAGTGAAACAATAAAAATTCCTTTAAATATAGTGCCTGGCGGTCCCCTTAGTCTGCCTGTAAAGTGACATCTGTACTGTGTATATAACTTGTGTTTAGTTTGTAAGTAGCAAAATAATTCAGACCTTGGGAGTCCATAAGACTCACAGAGGGTAGGGAATGTATGTATACAATTGTTGGAGATTAGTTTGTGGAGACTAAGTAAATTAGCGTCGGACCAGGCAGTAAATGCAAAGAGAGATTTCTAGGCTGGATAAAATGCAGGGTTCCTAAGGAAAGAAAGGAGAGGGTTATGAGGAGATTATAGATTTCGCAAGTCCCCCAATATAGAAAGCAATTTGGGGGCGGAAATGTGAGGATAAGATAAAAAGACAACTATGTCATCTGCAAAGAGGCACATTTGTGATGGTGGCCTCCCAGTTTGATTCCCTTGACATCAGGATCCAATCTGATCAGTTTTGCCAAAGGTTCAATAAATAAGCCGAATAACAATAGGGAAAGGGGACAGCCTTATCTAGTGTTTGTCTGAATGTCACATATTTATAGGCAGCTTACTTAATGTAAGTTTGCAGGTTTTTAATATAGGGAGGAGACCCAAGACAGGAAATGATTCCCAAAGCCCCAGCGCTGAAGGGTAATGTAGATATGGCCAGGTGACTGAGTAAAATGTCTTCCTAATGTCAATGGATAGAAAGAATGTCGAGAGTAAGAGGGCGCGTCTGACATTGCCTCCAACTTGACAAATTGGAACAAAACCTGTTTGGTCGCAGTGTATTACTTGACCTATAATAGTATTCAATCGGGTCGTGAGGATCTTGGCTAGTAGTTTGATGTTGAGGACTAGAAGAGAGGTGGGACAATACGTAGTATTGATATTTGAGGCAGGACAATAGTTTGTTCAAGAAGAAGAATCTGATTTAGGTTTGGGTAACATAGAGATAATAGAAGTCGGTGTTTTGGCTCCAAATGAGTGTCCGCTTAGCGGCGAGTTGAAGGCACTAGTTAACATAGGCGTCAAAATGGTGCAAATTGTTTATAATAAGTAGCCGAAAACCCGTCTGGTCCCAGCCTTTTATGCTGTTTCAATGCTTTGGTGGCCATTGTTACTTTTGTTTCTGTAATAGGACACTCAAGTATATCCCGCTGATCTTGGTTAAGTGTTGGAAGGGAAATACGGGAAAAAAGGGCGTCCGCGTTAGCAAGGTCAAATTCTTGAAAAGGTGAGTAGAGTTTGGCAAGGTTAGAACAAAACATTTCCAGTATTTTAACGGGAGTATTGTGGGCTGTTTTTAATCACATGCATGTTGTGTTGTGCAATATGTTGTGTTGTGCAACAGTCCGCCTGCAATATGCGTGCCATAGGCGTGTCAGGTTTATTGGCCTTGAGAAAGGAGATGTGTTGGCGCTTGCAAATAAGTTTATCCGCAGAGTCTGTAAGGAATAAATCGTAATTGAGTCGGGCTTTATCTAGGTGTGAGTTGGTGGTGGAATTAGGGGTGGACTGAAAGGCTGTGTGGCATGCATTAAAGTTTGCTTCTAGTTTTTGGAATAGGGTCTTGCAATCTTGCTTAAGGGATGCTGTCGGTTGGATCAATTTGCATCGAATAACAGGTTTATGGGCTTCCCATAATGTCAGTGCAGAGATATCTTCAGTGACCTTGTCGGAAAGATAATCTTTGAGAGCTATTTCTATGTCTAATCGGGGAGAGGGGTGGGAGAGAGTGGTATTATTGATACACTAAGACGTATCTTGCTTTCAAGGTATTGGAAAGGCAATTGTAGTGCACACTGCACAATGGTCTGTCCAAGAAAAGGGAGTGATGACAGAGGATAAAATCTCTGGGACCATGCCTGCCATAAGAAAGATGTGGCCAATGCGATAAAGATTTGTGTGGGTGAGAATTGTGAACAGCTTAATAACGGGATTGACTTCACGCCAGGTATCAACTAAATTGTGTTTGGAGAGTAGATGTTGGAAGGTCAAGAGGATGGGGCTGGTGGGGATTTATCTAAAAATGGGAATATTATTTGATTAGAGTCTCCCCAAAGAACTACTGTTCCAAATGTATGCTTTTCCACCAGCTGGAGAAGATGCAAAATAAAGGCCATCGGGCGCTTATTAGGAGTGTAGTATGACACAATTGTGATTGCAGTGTCTGATATGTGGCCAGTATAGAACAGATACCTACCCTCAGGATCTTTTATTTGGGATGTGAGGGAGAATTGTGTGGATCGGTGAAATCCAACTAGGGTTCCATGTTGTTTAGTTGTGGCTGAAGCTGTATAGAATGTATAGAGAGAGGGAGAAGATGATAACAGAAAGAACATGAAAGGATCGAAAATCCCTATTTACCAGTGGTAATGTTGAATTATGACTTAACATTAGGATACTGGAGCATACCAGGGGAGCGACAAATGGCCCCTAGAGGCTCTGAGGCCACCATCAGGAACCTGCAATATAAGGGCAGGGAGCCGAGGGTAGTAACTGGAGGAGCAAGAGATTCCAATGGAAGAACAACACCAGAGGATAAAACAAAAAATTATTAAACATGTATGAACAAATAGCATGGCAATACTATCAATCAGTGAGTAAAGCCTAAGGCTAGATAGATAATGCATATGGTAATTATCAGGAACCCTCTATTGTAGCATAGAAATAGAAACCCAGGGTGAACCAGGTTGTGGATAACCTCTATAGAAGTTTAGCAACCCCTGGCCTATCAAATCCAAAGTACCATATGGCCCTATAGTGTTATAGCAATGGCACTCAGGAACAGCAGTGGCTCCCCCCACCAAAAAAAAGGAGGGGTTACCTGAGAAAAAAAAAGAAAACGTAATCTGAAGTAGAAGAGGCGACTTGAGAAAAGATGTCAGAGTTGTGATTGGAGCCTATCATCAACATGGTCAGGAGAGGCTCCAATCAGGAGAGGCTGAGAGGTTAAGTCCTAAGTGTAGATGAATAATTAGGTCCAGTTAACCGCTAACAGGCTGATCCCTCATGGATGATGACAGAGGAAAGGACCAGTGTCCATGCAGGTATGTATCCAGCATAGACAAAGGCAAGTTCCATCAATCTGTGGGAACAGTAGAGGGGATGAGCTATGTCCTGTTGTTAAACATATAAGTGTAATCAGTCCATCAAATCTTCGATGGGTGCTGCAAAGTTATTTGAAGCGACCGCGTTTGTAGAGGTTTTGATGGGAGTGGCCTGTGTGGTCTTTGCCGGTAACCGTTGATTTTTGAGGGGGGCATGAGTCTGAGCATCTGTGAGATATGTCCCTCTAAAGGGGACTGCTCCTGTAAGCACAGGACCTGCAGGGCTGTCTGTAATTCAGCTGCCATGCAGCAGACATTTGGTTTCCAGGTGAGTAAAGTGTACCAAGAAGGAGAAACCCCATTGATAAGTGATCTGGTGATGCTGCAGGATCTGGAGGTGGGGTTTGAGAGCACATATCTTTGCCACTGTAAGCTGGGATAGGTCCACAAACAGTTGGTAAATATGACCTTGAAAGGACAGGGAGTCCTTGCTCCTGGCTGCTACAAGTAGTTGTTCCTTGGTGCGGTAGTAGTGGAATTGTGCTATTATGTCCCTTGGTGGACTGATGGTTTTGTGGGTAGATAGAGCCCTATGAACCCTGTCCATTTCTAATCTTTCCACCCGGATGGCAGGCTTCAGTTCCTGAAACAAGGCCAACATATTAGCTTGTAAGTCAATTACTGTTTAAGGGATCTCCCTGATCCTTAGATTAGAACATTGAGCCCTGTTCTGATCCTCTAAGCGTGATTGCAATACCAGATTCTCCTCTTTGAGATTCTCAAATTCTGCAGTGTAATCCTGTGTGTGGTTCTCCAACTAATCCACCCTCCCTTCCAGCTCAGCAGTTCTGTGTCCCAGTTCCCTGATCTCACATGCAAGTTTGTCAGTGATTTGATCAGATGTCTGCTTGAGAGCTTTCTGCAGCATTCTTAATCTTGCTGTTCTTTAGCTTCGCTTTGGAGCCATGGAACCTCCGAGGACCATGGCTGTCACCATTTTTCTAGGTAAACATATTTCTAAAGATGCTATTGACATGATTTTTTCGCCACATGTCGTTAGCTCCCCATGCAATATATACATACAAAGGAATCAAAACAAATAAATTTAGAAATTTAATTATGTGTAATAAAATGGAATGACACAGGGAAAAAGTATTGGATTCTTGCATAGTGGCATTCAGGCCATGGCGGTTGAGTGCATTACTTATTGTTTTATTTGAAACAATTGTACCTGCTAATTCCGGGTCTTTTTGAAGTTCTTCACAAGTGGTCCTTGGCTCTTGGACAACTTTTCTGATAATTCTTTTCACTCCTCTGTCAGAAATCTTTCTAGGCGCACCTGGTCGTGTCAGGTTTATGGTGAAATTATGTTCTTTCCACTTCCAGATTATGGCCCCAACAGTGCTCACTGGAGCATTCAGACATTTAGAAATCCTTCTGTAACCAATGCCATAAGTATGTTTTGCAACACTAAGGTTGCAAAGGTTTTGAGAGAGCTCTTTGCTTTTACCCATCATGAGATATTTCTTGTGTGACACCTTGGTAATGAGACACCTTTTTATAGGTCATCAGTTGAGACAGAACCAGCTGATAATAATTTTCACTGACAGGGGGCAGAATTGCTTTCTAATTACTGATAGATTTGAGCTGGTGTCTTGGCTTTCCATGCCTTTTTGCACCTCCCTTTCTTCATGTGTTCTTCACTCTATTTTATTACACATTAGTTCATTTCTGAACTTTTTTGTTTTTTTTTGTTACCGACATGTGGTGAAAATAGCACCTTTATAAACATATGTATTTGTGGATGAGGCTCTTTATCTTCTGAGATGGTAAAGCTGCCCATTCCTCTTGGCAAAAGGCCTCCAATTGCTGTAAATTCTTGGGCTGTTTTGCATGAACTGCACGTTTGAGATCTCCCCAGAGTGGCTCAATGGTATTGAGGTCAGGAGACTGAGATTGTCACTCCAGAACTTTCACTTTATTCTGCTGTAGCTAATGACAGGTCAAGTTGGCCTTGTGTTTTGGATCATTGTCATGTTAGAATGTTCAAGTATGTCCCATGCACAGCTTCCTGGCTGATGAATGCAAATGTTCCTCCAGTATTTTTTGATAACATACTGCAGTCATCTTTCCATCAATTTTTACCAAATTTCCAGTGCCTTTGTAGCTCACACATCCCCAAAACATCATCGATCCACCTCCGTGTTTCACAGTAGGAATGGTTACCTTTCATCATAGGCCTTGTTGACTCCTCTCCAAATGTAGCATTTATGGTTGTGACCAAAAAGCTAAATTTTCCTCTCATCGCTCCAAATGACTTTTGGCAAGAAGGTTTGAGGCTTGTCTCTGTGCTGTTTGGCGTCTTGTAAGTGGGATACTTTGTAGCATTTGCGTAGTAATGGCCGGTGACTTGACCATGCAACCCACCTTTCTTCAAGTGCCTCCTTATTGTGCATCCTGAAACAGCCACACCACATGTTTTCAGAGAGTCCTGTATCTCATCTGAAGTTATTTGTGGGTTTTTCTTTGTATCCCGAACAATTTACCTGGCAGTTGTGACTGAAAATTTAGTTGGTCTACCTAACCGTGGTTTGGTTTCAACAGAACCCCACTTCTTGATTAGAGTTTGAGGCTGATTGGCATTCTCAATTCCTTGGATATCTTTTTATATCCCTATTCCTATTTTATACAGTTCAACTACCATTTCCTGCAGATCCTTTGACAATTCTTTTGCTTTCCCCATGACTCAGAATCCAGAAATGTCAGTGCAGCACTGGATGAAAGATGCAAGGGTCTGTCAGGAGTCCAGAAATGTATTGAGCTTTTATACACACCCACTAATTACAAGCAAACAGATCACAGGTGAGGGTGGTTACCTTTAATAGCCATTCAAACCCATTTGTGTCAACTTGTGTGCATTTATCAGGCCAAAATCACCAGGGTATGTAAACTTTTGATCAGAGTCATTTGGATAGTTTCTGTTGTCGTTATGATTTAAAAAGAGTAAACACAGTTGATTGATAATGAATTGCTTCAGCCAAACACTAACCATGAGTGAAAGAAATGTTTTTGTGTTATCATTCATATTCTCTGAAAAATGGCCAAGAAATCATAAATTGTGTCAGTAAACGTTTAAGCTCAACTGTATATATAACAGAGTTACATGTTCTAAAATTACAGACAGACAGACAAGGTGGTTGATGGGAGATATCTGTCACTCACAATGCAGATTGGAGCAGTTTTGGGCCAGGGAAGCCTGGTAAGAAAAATGCATCAGTCACCTTTTAAGAGGCTGATTGTAAAATTCCTCTGTTGGGCCTGGAGTTTGGGCTGGATAGGTCTGCAGCCGTATTGCTCCGGTCCAAAAGTGGACCTGCAAGGGTATTTGGTTCATTAAAAAGTATACTAAATCTCACAGGAAGTGGCTCTGAAAAAGTACTCTTGGAAAACTCTGTGAAGAGTGAACAGGCAATCTGCTGTGCAAAAGCACTTAGAGAATTCACCCACCAGAGTGTTAGTTGGTTATACTGAACTGTGTGAACTCTGATCCATGTGCTGCAGTAAAGCAAGGCCTTAGCTGGTCATACACTGTTATTTGTAACAGATTCGTTCATGCACACAAATGAGGTGAACGGTGAATTCTCTCTCCTGCCAGGACACTGTGTTATCGCAACATCACCCACTGCTGTCAGAATGTTCTGATGAGTGGATGCAGCTGCTGATTAATGTCCCTTTGACAGGAGTTGATTAACCACTTGAATGTTTACTCTCCTTCATGACCAGGCCATTTTTTGTAATACGACACTGCGTTACTTGAACTGACAATTGCGTGATTATGCGACGTTGTACCCAAATAAAATGATGTCCTTTTTTCCAACAAATAGAGCTTTCTTTTGGTGGTATTTGATCACCTCTGTGTTTTTTTATTTTTTGCACTATAAACAAAAAAAGACTGAGGCCGCGTACACACGGGCGGACTGTTCGCCCAACCTTGTCCGCTGAACAGTGTTTGGGCGGACAGTCCGCTCGTGTGTGGGCTTTCAGCGGACAGTTTCAGCGGACAGTTTGACGGACAAAGTCTTTCGGAAATTCCAAAAAACTGTCCGCTGAAACTGTGTTTGAGCGAACAGTCCGCCCGTGTGTAGGCTACTTTCGAAATTAGCAAACTGTTCCCGCTCGGAGGAAAGTCTGCTCATTTCGAGCGCGTGTGAAGGTAGGCGGGGCCTGCGACGGAGACGTCGCGGGCTCCGCCGCCTGGAATGGGCTTAAAGGGGAACCCCAACGCCGAAAAAAATCGGCGTGGGGGTTCCCCCAAAGTCCACAACAGACCCTTGTCCGAGCACGCTACCCGGCCGGCCAGGAAAGGGGGGCGAGCGAGCGCGCCCCCCTCCTGAGCCGTACCAGGCCGCGTGCCCTCAACATGGGGGGGTGCCTTGGGGAAGGGGGGGCCGCGCAGCCCCCCCACCCCAAAGCACCTTGTCCCCATGTTGATGAGGACAAGGGCCTCTTCCCGACAACCCTGGCCGTTGGTTGTCGGGGTCTGCGGGCGGGGGGCTTATCGGAATCCGGGAGCCCCCTTTAAGAAGGGGGCCCCCGGATACCGGCCCCCCACCCTATGTGAATGAGTATGGGGTACAATGTACCCCTACCCATTCACCTGTGAAATAAAGTACAAAAAAAAACACAACACAGAGAAAAAATATTTTATTGCACAGCTCCGGGGGTCTTCCGTCTTCGGGGGTCTTCTCGCCGGACTCCTCCGCTATCTTCGTGTAGCTCTTTTACTAGCGGAGGAGCCCGGCTTTCTTCCTCCCCGCCGCCGGCCTCTTCTCCCGACTTCGGGGGTCTTGTCCCCCTCTTCGGTTCTTCTGCCGGGCCACCGCTCCTTCTTGTAGCTCTTTTGCAGGCGGTGGCCCGGTCTTCTGTCGCCGCTGCCTTCCGTTCTTCTGTCGCCGCCTTCGGTTCTTCTGCCGGGCCACCGCGCCTTCTTGTAGCTCTTTTACAGGCGGTGGCCCGGTCTTCTGTCGCCGCTGTCGCTGTCGCCGCCTTCCGTTCTTGTTCTTCTTCTTGTTCTTCTTCTTCTTCCCCAGGAGATGTTGACACGTCGCTCTCTCCGGCCGGAATGCCAGAGCCGCGCTGTGCGGTCACTTATATAGTGACAATGGGGCGGTGTCACATGGTATATGTCACATGGGTTGGTCACATGGTGACCCCGCCCCCTTACGATGTCATAGTCCCCATGTGACATCAACCCATGTGACCAACCCATGTGACATATACCATGTGACACCGCCCCATTGTCACTATATAAGTGACCGCACAGCGCGGCTCTGGCATTCCGGCCGGAGAGAGCGACGTGTCAACATCTCCTGGGGAAGAAGAAAAGAAAAGAAGAAAAGTGCCGTGTGTGGCCATGTCCGTCCATGCTAATTTTGAGCGGACTGTTTGCCGAAACTGTTTGACAAACAAAGTTGGGCGAACAGTCCGCCCGTGTGTACGCGGCCTGACAATTATTAAAAAAAACTAAACAATATTTTTTTATTTTCTGCTATAAAACATATACAATAAAAAAATGTAACAAATCAAATTTCTTCATAAATTAAGGCCAATATGTATTCTGCTACATATTTTTGGTAAAAAAAAATCCCAATAACCGTATATTGAATGTTTGCGCAAAATTTATAGCAGTTACAAACTATGTGATACTATTATGGAATTTTCATCTATTTGTTATTTTTACTAGTGTTGATCAGCGACTTATACCAGGACTGCAATATTGCAGTGGACAAATCAGACACTAGCTGACACTTTTGGGGACCAGTGACACCAATACAGTGATCAGTACTAAAAAATATGCACTTTCACTGTACAGGGGTGATCAAAGGGTTAAAAGTGTTCCTAGGGAGTGCTTGCTAACTGTGTGTGTGTGTGGGGGGGGGTGCTTTAACTGTGGGAAGACAGAGATCTGTGTTCCTGCTTAGCTGGTTGGCTCCCACTGTGTCCAATCCCAGAAGGAGCGGGTTTCTGGCAGTGCGCTTGTGTGGCGCAGACCCGGAAGTGCAGAATCATGTACCTGTGCGTGATTTTGCACAGAGGAGCCACTGCCCCACAGTAAATGTATGTGGGGCGGTCAGCAAAAGGTTATATAATTAAATTCTGTTAAGGAGTTTCAAACAGTTGCCAGCTTTTGTTTTTGTTGTTTCTTTACTGAAGTACTACTGTTTTCTGTTGTCTTTAAACAAACATGGGATTAGTAATCCCCTAAAAGAATGCATTGTTCAATGCCACAAAGCTGATTAACTAATTATTTCACATTAGGGGGACTTTCACACAGGCTTTCCGATCAGATCCGCCTGTCAGTTTTTCAGGTGGACCTGATCGGACGCTCCATTCACCCCTATGGAGTGGTGGATGACCCGCCACTGACACCCGCTCCGATCCAATACTCTCTGCCAAATCCAGACAGATGGTGGTCCTATTTTTAATCCGACTGGCAGATTGGGTGAAAACAGACAGACAGCACGTTTTTATCCGATCTCCCCATAGAGGAGAGCGGGACTCTGACAGTTCCGTCTCAGTAAGTGGAGACAGACCTGTCATCCGCCTGCTTAGAGGATCGAACCCCCACTGAGCAAAGCAGAGTCCGTGTGAAAGGGCCCTTACATATCTTGAACATTTTAAATAAACTGAATACCAGAGTTTAGTGACATTTCAAGTTTTTCCATTTCCTAGCTGATTATAATTTTGCAGAATATTTTACTTGCCTTCCTAGTAATTTATGCACATTTTCTGGTCTCCAGTAATATGAGGACAAACATCCAGATCCCTGTCCTTAAGTCAAGTTCAGCAGAAATGTTTATGTAATGGTATCAGTGTCAACATTTAGGGCAGAAGCAGGATTTTTATAGACTACAGCAGATTGTTATTTTGCTGAAATGTTGTGTACTGGAAGTGAACATCCCCATGATTTTACAGAAGCCATTTCAAACTAATCAGCTCTCTGGCAAATGTCAGCAAAGGTAATTGGCAAGCCTACCCTTAATAAGGTATGTTATTGTTTAAAAGAAGAAAATTATGCCGCGTACACACAACCAGACTTTTTGACGGACTGGAATCCATCGGACAATTTTATCGAGTGTGGGCTCCAGCGGACTTTTTCTTCCAAAAAGTCCGGTGGACCTAGAAATAAAACTTGCTTCAAATCTTTCCGAAGGACTCAAGTCCAGTCGAAAAATCCGGTCATCTGTGTGCTAGTTCGATGGACTAAAACCGACACTAGGGCAGCTATTGGCTACTGGCTATGAACTTCCTTATTCTACGTCATCACATTTGAATCCAGCGGACTTGACAAGCCATTCGTTTGACAGTCCAGCGGACCTCAGCTGCAAAGTCCATAGGACCAAGTTTGTCGAAAAGTCCGGTCGTGTATACGCGGCATTAGAGTTTTTTTTTCCCCACAGCCATTCATCATAGTAGCATTTCTTACTTTTTCAAGGGGAATGTTTATGAATGTACGAATAATATTTTATATGTACTATGCTACATCAATTAAAGCGGGAGTCTGCCATTTTTTTTTTAAAAGCCAGCAGCTACAAATACTGCAGCTGCTGACTTTTAAAATACTGACACTTACCCGCCCAGCACGCCCGCGATGTCGGCACCCGAAGCCGATCTCTCGATCGTCTCTTGGGTGCTGCCGCCGCCATCTTGGGTGTGGGAATCAGGAAGTGGAGCCTTTCGGCTTCATTTCCCGGTTCCCTACTGCGCATCCGCAATAAGGATGGTCCCCGCTGTCTCTGGGATCCGTGTGTTTCCCAGCAGGCAGCGGAGGACCTTCAGAAAGGGGCGTAGATTCTGCGGAAAGGGGCATACCTTCTGCAGAATCTATGCCGGAAGTGGGTGCAGATACCTGTACTGTACAGGTACCTGCACCCCCCTCCCCCCTGAAAGGTGCCAATTGTGGCACCGGAGGGGGGGGGGGGTTCCAATGAGCGGAAGGTCCACTTTAGGGTGGACCTCCGCTTTAAGGTGGTTGTAAATTCTATTCATGCAATTTGACCTAAGCACATACAGTATCTCACAAGTGAGTAAATCCCTCATATTTTTGTAAATGTTTTATTATATCTTTTCATGTGACAACACTGAAGAAATTACACTTTGCTATAATGTAAAGTAGTGAGTGTACAGCTTGTATAACAGTGTAAATTTGCTGTCCCCTCAAAATAACACACAGTCATTAATGTCTAAACCACTGGAAAGAAAAGTGAGTACACCCCTAAGTAAAAATGTCCAAATTGGGCCCAAAGTGTCAATATTTTGTGTGGCCCCCAATATTTTCCAGCGCTGCCTTAACCCTTTTGGGCATGGAGTTCACCAGAGCTTCACAAGTTACCAATGGAGTCCTTTTCCACACCTCCATGATGACATCATGGAGCTGGTGGATGTTAGAGACCTTGCACTCCTCTACCTTCCATTTGAGGATGCCCCTCAGATGCTCAATAGGGTTTAGGCCTGGAGACATGCCTAACATGCCAAATATTTACAAAAATGTGAGGCATGTACTCACTTTTGTGATATACTGTATATCTGTAGTAGATTAGGAGGGACTGGAGGTCACAAACCTCTGGACTTTTTAGGTGTTGATCAAATATACAAAGACAATTGCCATTGTTTTTTTTTTTTTAAATACATATATCATTTTTATTACATTCATTAAAAATAACATCACATGAGACAAATTTAGAATTTTACATAGTTGATTATTGCAATTTTTTGGAAAACCTTTACACATTTGCCATTCATTGCCACACTTTTCTCAACATGTTTTGCTCTACGGAGCTTCTTCAGGAGACATTGTGTGGCGATTATACAACTATAAGCAACAAAAAGTTATCATAAGTACTCTTGTAAGAAATCTTATACTTTCAATATACATACATCTAAAGAAAGAAAAAATACCAAAATGAAATTTATAAAATATATTTATATATACAGGGAAAGAAAACTACTTGTATTCTAATCAATATAAATCATGGAAAATATCTTTTTGGAAGGAATTAGATATAAATAGAGAGTGTCTTTGACGTATTTTGTTTTATTCATAGAAATTTCTTATTGACTCAGGAATATATGTATTTTTTTTAAAACAATGGCATTTATCGTTGTATATTTGATCAACACCTTAAAAGTCCAGAGGTTTGTAACCTCCAGTCCCCCCTAATCTTCTGCTTCAATTTGGGATGTGGTGTTTTCTTATTTTTGGTACCTTCTTTTCGGTTTGAATTGTATGTATATCTGTAGTGTTTACGTATCACTCTCCAAAGCTCTAAGTGCTGTCTTTCTCTGGCATTTCGTTCCTCTGTTATCAGCAGAGTCACTTCTGACAAGTTCACTGACACATGAGATAGCAGTCGCTGACAATTTGTATCAGGGAGGGAGCTTAGAGGGAGATTAGCACACTGCTTGTCTAGTCATAATACAGCTCTGCATCTTCCTCCTTTCCTACCTTTGCCTATGTGAAGGGGGGGGGGGGGGTGCCTTTCCTCCAATCAGCTCTCACACAGTGTATGCCCAGACTCCCCTCTGCTGAAACAGGAAGACATGTTTCTAACACAATGTACACTTTCTAAAGAGTACATAAAGCTGAAGACAGCAGATATACATGTAAAACATATGTAGGAAGATTTGTTTCATCTCTATGTATCATCTGAAGCTGTTCACAGTACATGTTGGCATTCATGGTTCCCTCACTGGGTATATGTTTATATACCACTTTATTTAGACTTTAAACAGAAACAATTGTACATTCCAAATGAGAAAAAAAATACTAAAGCCTATCTAGTTGCCCAATCTATGTTGTTACCTCTAGAACAAAATGTGAAGTGCATTGCATTCAGTGTTTTCTGTAGTCACTAGAGAATTCTTTTTATCTGGGTGTAAAGTTAAAGTGGAGTTACAGTCATTTTTGTGTTTATTAAAAGTCAGCAGCTACAAAAACTGTACCTGCTGACTTCTAATAAAGAGATACTCACCTATTTCAGGATCCAGTGATCTGCTCACCTAAGCCATCCCTACTCTCCATTTTCTGTCCCTTATGGCTTCACAGTCAAGTACCCTCTGTGCATGTGCAAGCCACGCTACACGTTGTGAATGGGACCTATGATATGTCCCAAAAGACTGCGAGGAGGGAGAGGAACATTTTCCTGGCAAAAACAGGTACCCCCCCCCCCCCACCCCCCAAAAAAGGGTCACCTTTTGGGTGGAGCTCCACTTTAATGTCATTGAAATAATTTTTGTGAATATTTCCAATTAAAGAGTATATCCACACAGAACTGATGTGTCAGTCATTTTAGGAGGATGCCATGGAGCTGTTTCACCCATGGAATGTGGTAAAGATAGCATTTGACACAGATTATTACACCACTAAATACATTCAGTACATCTCAAATGACCTGATTTTCTCTCCATCCAGATCTGAGATTTACACAGTTCAGCCAAACAATGAAGCTCAGTTGGTGACCTTTTTTTTGCAGTTAAAGTGGATGTAAACCTGATTCATGACATTTGACTTAGGCACATATATCTGTTTTTTGACTTAGGCACATATATCTATTTTTTCTTTTCTTTTTTTTTCCTTTTTCTTTTTCTATATGCCATTCATACGAGCTCCTATTTGCAATTCGAGTTTGGATATACCTGGTTCCTGAAACACCATCGTTCTTGGAATTTGGAGAATATTGGACGGTGATTATCGGGGATACTTACCTCTATCTGTGACCCAGGACGGTTACACGAGGACTATATACCAGGATCCATCTTACTAAAGGCCGGAGTACAATCCTCTGTGATTACAAGCCCTTTAGACCCACTGTCGTATGACAGGCGGGTCCAACATTTTCAGTAAGGCCGCGTACACACGCGGGGACTGTTCTCTGAAACTGTCCGCTGAAACCAAGTTTCAGCGGACAGTCCGCTCGTGTGTGGGCTTTCAGCGGACAGTTTCAGCGAACAGTCCGCTGAACAAGGTTTTTCGGAAATTCCGAAAAACTGTCCGCTGAAACCTTGTTTCAGCGGACAGTCCCCGCGTGTGTAGGCTTGTTCGTCAAACAAAGTTGCGCGCATGCTCAGAAAGGATTTTCACGCCAAAAGTTATAATGCAGTGTATAGGACGTCGTATTTTTCGTCCCGTCGTACGTGCCGTTCACGTCATCGCGCACGGTTTCAGCAAACTGTTCGTCCGTCGTGTGTGGCCATGTCCGTCCATGCTAATTTTGAGCGGACTGTTTGCCGAAACTGTTTGACGGACAAAGTTGGGCGAACAGTCCCCGCGTGTGTACGCGGCCTAAGAGTACCCATCTTGTGTCCATAGAAGGTTGATTATACAAACACCACTTCAGACAAACAGGTTGCTGTTGCCAGTTTCCCTCCCTCCTCGGTTTATACTTTGGATGAGAAGATTGGTCTTTTGTCTAGCATGATAAGAGGACATTCTTACAGATGGATGAACTGACAACAGTTTATTTTTCAGTATTTATGATATGCAGCCCCATTTGTACTATATTGCATAACAATCACTTATAATATATAGCTTTGTTTACACTGTATTGCACAATAATCATTTGCACTTTATTTCACAATAAGTGTGAGACTTTCCCCCCAGCACGTATCGTTTGTATTTATTTGTAATTCACACATTATTGTGTTCACAGTCTTAGCTCTACATTATTTATTTCACATATATCTGTAGTGTTTACTTATCTCTCTCCAAAGCCATAAGTCCTGTGTCTTTCTGCTGTTTCATTCCTCTGTTATCAGCATGATAACATCTGGCAAGTTCTCAGAGACGGTAGATAAAGCCAGCCTGAGATGTGTGTGGGAGGGTGGGTGCTATAAATAGATTAGCAGAGATCTTGTCTTATCACATCACAGCTCTAAAAGTATATTCCGTCCTCTGCATATGTGGAGTGGGGGTGTGTGCCTTTTTCCTCCAATCAGCTGTCACACAGTGTATGCCAAGACTATACTTCCAAAGCAGAATGAGGAAGTAAATATTATAACACAATGTAAGAATTCTAAAGAATATAGCAAGATGAAGACAGCAGATATACATGTAAAACTTATGTAGGAGGATTTGTTTCATCCCTGTGTATCATCTGAGGCTGTTCACTTCACTGGGTATATGTGAGTGTTTACATCCACTTTAAGCAATAAAGCTAGGTCACCTCCTGGTTTCCAGTCTGTGACTGGACAATAAAGGATCAACAGCAGCCAATCATTCTGTCATGCTGCTCTCCTCCTGTGTTAACATTTTCTTGCCAATACATTTACATGCAACATGTGTGATTAGTTCCCAAGTCTGCTCCTCTCTCTCCCTGTCTAAGTGCTGCTGTACAAACAAAGATGTCACCGCTCCAAGTCAAAACCACTGACAGGCTGCTAGCTCTCCAAATGGGGTTCCAGGTGCAGGCTGATTGCATAAGCCAAATGTGTAGAAACAGAACGAAACTCTGGATAGCCACACTCCGGATTGTGTAAAAATTAGATGCCTTTATTTCTTCAAAATGCAAGTGCAAAACTTCATTGAACAAAACGTCACAGCAAAAAGGGAACAAAAAAGGATTTTTGAATAAAATAGCTAACGCGTTTCACGCTACAAACAGCGCTTACTCATAGCTAGCTTATGTTCTGAATAACAAACAAATATATACTGTTCATGTATAAGCACACCACAGTGAAATCAGAGGTAAAACCATGACAGCTGATAAGGCTATCATCATAGATTCTCCACACTGGGTGTGGAATGCATGTGTGGAGAATCTATGATGATAGCCTTATCAGCTGTCATGGTTTTACCTCTGATTTCACTGTGGTGTGCTTATACATGAACAGTATATATTTGTTTGTTATTCAGAACATAAGCTAGCTATGAGTAAGCGCTGTTTGTAGCGTGAAACGCGTTAGCTATTTTATTCAAAAATCCTTTTTTGTTCCCTTTTTGCTGTGACGTTTTGTTCAATGAAGTTTTGCACTTGCATTTTGAAGAAATAAAGGCATCTAATTTTTACACAATCCGGAGTGCGGCTATCCAGAGTTTCGTTCTGTTTCTACACATAAGTGCTGCTGTACATTGGTTTGGAAGAGGCTGATATAACGTAAAATTCAGGTATTTACATTAGTTACATTTTTAAATACAGTTGTGTGAAAAAGTATTTGTCCTCTTCCTGATTTTTTATTTTTTTGTATATTTCTCACACTTACACAAAGATAACCTGAGAAAATCCAAGATGCAGTTTTTAAGTTATTATTTATTAAGGGAAAAAAGCTGTTCAAACCTGCCCGGCCCTATGTGAAAAAGTAATTGCCCTTCCATGCTGAATCATGATTGAACTGTGATTAACCACAATTTTTTGGAAAGCCAAGTTAAATTTTACTTGCCACACCCAGGCCTGATAACTGCCAGACCTGTTGAATCAAGAAATCACATAAATAGAAGCTGTCTGACAAAGTGAAGCACGCTAACAAATCACAAAAAGCCACACATCATGCCACAATCTAAAAAAATCAAGAACAGATTAGAAACAAAGTAATATACATGTCTCAGTCTAGGAAGGGTTTCAAAGCCATTTCTAAGCCCACGTACACACGGTCAGAGATTTTGCCAACCAAATCCGTTGGATTTAGTCAGACGAATTGTGTCCGAAACTGTTGCATACACACGGTCGGGCCAAGTTGTCTGATTTAGCGGTTGCCAAGAACGCGGTGACGTAATTTCGTTACGATGGGACTACATTCAGGCTAGTAGCCAATAGCTTTGAAGTAGGAATTTGATCTGAGCATGCGTGGCACTTGGTCCGATCAAAATTCGCTAAACATGATCGGATTAGGTCCGACTGGCCCAGTTGGTCAGGAAATATTTCCAACATGTTGGAAAATTGGGTCCGACGGAGATTCGGACGGAATCAGTCCGATGCATACCACACACAGTCGGATTATCTGACGACACGGTCCGATAAGATGCATTTCGACGGATTCTCCGACCGTGTGTACGCGGCATTAGGCTTTGGAACTCCAGTGAACCATGGGAAGAGCCATTATCCACACATGGAGATAACTTGGAACAGTGGTGAACCTTCCTAAGAGTGTCCGGCCTATAAAAATTACTCCCAAGAGCATAACGACAACTCACCCAGGAGGTCATAAAAGAACCCAGAACAATAACTAGAGAACTGCAGGCCTCACTTGCCTCAGATAAGTGTTCATGATTCAACAATAAGAAAGTGACTGGGCAAAAATGGTATCCATGGGAGAGTTCCAAGGCCAAAGCCACTGCTGACCAAAAATAACATAAAGGCCCATCTCACATTTACCAAAAAACATCTTGATTAACCCCAAGACTTTTAGCCAAATATTCTGTGGACTGAGACAACATTTTCCTTTTTGTAAGGTGTGTGTCCCGTTACATCTGGCATAAAATGAATACAGCAATTCATAACAAGAACATCATACCAACAGTTAGACATGGTGGTGGTAGCGTGATGGTCTGGGGCTGCTTTGCAGCTTCAAGACCTGGATGACTTACCATAATTGATGGAACCATGAATTCTGAGCTCTACCAGAAAATCCTAAAGGAGAATGTCCAGCCTCAGTTCCTAACCTCAAGCTCAAATGCACTTGAGTTATGCAGCAGAACAAGATCTGAAACACAACAGCAAGTCCACCTCCAAATGGTTCCAACAAAGCAAAATTTAGGTTTTTGAAGTGGCCTAGTCAAAGCCTTGACTTAAATCCAAATGAGATGCTGTAAAACCCTCCAATGTGGCTGAATTAAAATAATTCTGCAAAGAAGACTGGGCCAAAATTGCTCCACAGCAATGTGAAAGACTCATTGCCAGTGTTATTGCAAAAGCTTGATTGCAGTTGTTCACGCCAAGGGTGGCACAACTAGTTATTAGGTTTGAGGGGCAATTATTTTTCACATAAAGCCATGCAGGTTTGGACAGCTTTTTTGCCTTAATAAATGAAACCTGCATTTTGTATTTACTTGGGTTATCTTTGTTTAATAATAAAATTTGTTTGACGAGTCATTTAAGTGTGACAAATATGCAAAAAGATAAAAGATCAGAAAGGGGGCAAATAGTTTTTCACACAACTGTACATTTTAATTAAAGTGGAATTAAATCCTCTTCTCTTTTACAGCCAAGTACACTGCTATCTTAGCCTCTGATCTTTATCCCTGGAGTTAATACCCTGTTTAACGCATGCCAATATTCTGTTTGTTTTGTTAGCAGAAGCTTGGCATTGCATGCCGTTGCTGAGCCTATCATTTAATAGGATCCCCAGATCTTTTGCCTTCTAGATTCCCCCAGAGGTTCACCCCCTAGTAGATTGCATTCATTTTTTTTTTACATTCAAATGCATTAGTTTACATGTTTCTACATTGAACCCCATTTGCCATGTAGTTTCCCATCCCATCAATTTGTTTAGATCTTCTTGGAAGGTTTCTAGATCCTGCAGAGACGTTATTGCCCATAAAAGCAGTATGTGTAACAAAATGTCTGCATTGTTCCCCTGACATAAGAATGCGCCATTTACAAGACATTCCACATCAGATGATGTTGACAACATTTGATTAGAAATGCCTTTGTGTTACTATCTGATATTGTTGTGAGTGTGGTATGGAATCTTAATTAAGATCTCAGCGCCTAGAGGCGATTCAGTTCGCATTGTGCGCTATACAAGTATTTCATTCATTCATTCATTCATCTCAGTGTTTTGTTTTTAGTGCCTCCAACCTTACGGTAATTTTGTGAACTTAGTTCAGAATATCAGTGCATACCACAATCCTTTCCTGAGTTTGTTCATTTATGGGGTTTTCTTACCAAAGTATAAATATCTCCCAACAAAATGAATCACTTCAATACCAGACTATAGTCATATGACGTCCACAGATGGGATCTCCCATCCTGGGCAGGTGTCATATGACTTCCTTGGTATCTCCCTGCACCTGGGGGCCCCCGGGGGCCCGCAGAGTAGTGATCGTGGATGAGGTGTGTCCCTCGGACACAGCCCATCCCAGATCGCGGTAAAGAGCCAATAAAAAATGTCTCTTTACCACTTGACCGGCTGTATCCAATCACAGCCGGCCACATGTATTACCCACGTGCTCGTGCACGCCCCTCTAAGTACCCAAGTACCTGAGTACCTGTCACAGTATATCTGAGTACCCGAGTACCTGAGTACCTGTCACAGCCCATCTGAGTACCTGAGTACCTGTTAAAGCCCATCTAAGTACCTGAGTACCTGTCACCGTTCATCTGAATACCTGAAGTACCTGAGTACCTGTCAAAGCCCATCTGAGTACCTGCCACTGTCCATTTAAGTACCTGTCAGCACCCATCAGAGTACCCGAGTACCAGTCTCCAGTCCATCAGAGTACCTGAGTACCTATATGTAGCCCATCAGATTACCCGAGTACCTGCCATCAGGCCATCAGAGTAACCGGGTACCTGTCACCAGGCCATCAGAGTACCCGAGTACCTGTCACCAGGCCATCAGAGTACCCGACTACCTGTCACCAGGCCATCAGAGTTCCCGAGTATTTGTCTCCAGCCGATTATAGTACCCAAGTACCTGTCACCAGCCCATCAAAGTACCTGAGTACTTGTCTCCAACCCAACAGAGTACCTGAGTACCTGAGTACCTATCTGCAGCCCATGCCTCATAGAATATAGGTTGGGGTGTTTGCTTTCCAAAATGGGGTCATATTGTGGGTAATTCCACTGTGTTGATGCACCGGGACCTTCAAAAGTGTGATGGGTAGGAATGAAATGAGATGTAATTTATGCTCCTAGAATGCCTGAAGGTACTACTTCAATGTTGAGCCTCTGTCAGGGCTGGCTTAGCCCTTCCTCCTCTGGGATGGCCGCTCGGCTGTCGGCTGATTGCCAGCTCTCTTCTCTCTCTTCAGTTACCAGCTGTTTCCGATGATGCTCGTCTGGCCTGCCTATACTGTATATAAGTCTTCCAGCTCATTTCTCCTTTGCCTTCACATTTGATCACATCTCTAGGAACCATCTCCTGCTGTTGTTTCAAGACTGGCTTGCTAACATCCCTCCTGGCTTCCATCCTGCTTGCAGTTGCTCTCGGTGGATCCCTGATGTCTGGACTGGCTGATTACCCGATCTGGCTTATGAACTTTGGACTGGCTGACTACCCGATCTGGCTACTAAACTCTGGCTTGCTTGACTACGCTTTTTTTTATTTATCTTTTTATTTTTATTAATAAACAAGTTGATTAGATTGTACTTCTGTCTCTGTCTGTTTCATGGTTCCTGTCAGTACGTGAAGGCCATCAATTCAGAAGATACAGTCAATCCACTTGTTGGTAATATTTTTTCCAGATTGGATGAGCAAGATCACCGAATGGATCAGTTTGCCTTGGCGTTACAAACGCTCCTGAATCGCACGGCTCACCTGGAATCCCCCATGGTGGCTGCTCTGCTACAACCTGAGTCGCAGGCCGTCCCAGCTGCTGTGCCAGTCCCTATGCAGGCACCCGCCTGGAGTATTACCTCTATAAGAGGTATGTCTGGATCTGCTCCGCTTCCCCAGCGATTTGGGGGCGATCCAGTTCAATGCAGAGGGTTTCTCAATCAGGTTGAGATATACTTTGAAATGCTGCCCCAGGCCTTTCCCACGGACAGAAGCAAAGTAGGTTTTGTGATATCTTTGCTTTCTGAGCCTTGGCCTGGGCTAACCCTCTATGGGAGATGCAAAAAGCTGTTGTCTTGAGTTACCCTCAGTTTGTGGCCTCCTTTAAAAGGGTTTTTGACGTTCCCGCACACTCCGCTTCTGCTGCCAAGTACCTCATGTCCATCAAACAGAGTATGAGAACTGTTGCTGACTACGCCATTGAATTCCGTACTCTGGCAGCAGAGGTTGCTTGGAACAATGAGGCCCTCGTGGCTGCTTTTTCTCAAGGATGAGATAGCAGCCCGAGATATACCCACTGAGCTGGAGAGCTTGATCTCGTTTGCCATCCTCATTTACTCCAGACTCAGAGAAAGACTTTCTCTTAAGGAGCACTTGCGGAAGCCTTCTGTACGTTTGCCTCCGAGCTTTGTAGTCCCACCCATGCCTCCCTCACTTCCCATGCCTCCTGGTACCGGGTTGGTAAGTGAAGATGAACCCATGCACCTGGGCTTCACACATCTCTCTGCGGATGAGAGAGCTTTTAGGAGGAGGGAGAGATTGTGCCTTTATTGTGGCCAGGCAGGTCACTTTTTGAAGTCTTGTCCTACCCGTCCAGGGAATGCCCGAACCTTGGGGTCCTGTCATGGGCAGACCTTAGGTGGCTTTGTTTGGTCCCCAGTTATCCAGAAGGATAAGCCCCTGGTTTTGGTCACTCTTTCTTGGGCTGAGTCGTCCATCGAGATACAGGCTCTAATCGACTCTGGGGCTGCAGGCCTGTTCATTGATGCTGCATTTGTTTCGCAGTACTCGATTCCGCTGCAGTTGCGTGACACTCCACTTGCCATTGAGGCTCTTGACGGGAGACCTCTACAGCCTGCCCATGTGACTCATGAGACGGTTCCATTGACCATGGCCATAGGGGCTCTTCACCATGAGATAATCCAATTCCAAGTTATTTCCTCACTCAGATTTCCGCTGTTTTTTTTATCCTTGGTTACAGAGGCACAACCCCTCTTTTGATTGGCTCCGTGCTGAGGTTCTCTCCTGGTCACCACAATGCAGTGAGAAATGCTTCCTGAAGGTATCCAAGGTCCTGTGCACCACTTCACTCCCCTCCCTGCCGGAGGAGTACCCTGATTTTGGCGATGTCTTTGATAAAGGTCAAGTCAGTAGTTTGCCTCCACACCGCCCTTATGATTGCGCAATTGACCTTCAACCTGGTGCCATAACTCCTCGTGGCCGGGTTTACCCTTTGTCGGTCTTGGAGGATAAGGCCATGGAGGAGTATGTTGCTGACGCACTTTAAAGTTTCATCTGCAAATCCTCGTCTCCTGCTGGTGCTGGTTTCTTCTTTGTGAAAAAGAAGAGCGGTGAACTGAGACCTTGTATAGATTATAGGGGTCTCAATCGTGTCACGATTAAGAATGCCTACCCGATTCCATTGATTACTGAGTTATTTGACTGCCTCAAGGGAGCAACGGTTTTAACGAAGCTTGACTTGAGAGGGGCATACAATCTCGTGCGCATTAAGGAGGGCGACGAGTGGAAAACTGCATTTAATACCTGAACAGGCCATTATGAGTACCTGGTAATGCCTTTTGGCCTTTGTAACGCCCCGGCAGTTTTCCAGGAATTTATTGACAATGTCCTCCAAGATTTGTTGCAGTTGTGTGTGGTGGTCTATCTTGATGATATACTCATATTTTCCAAGTCCCTGGAGAGCCACCACACAGATGTCTGTCGTGTACTTCAGAAACTAAGAGAGAACAATCTCTATTGTAAACTGGAGAAGTGCGAGTTCCATCGTGAATAGGTTACATTCCTGGGTTATGTCATTTCTACTGCTGGTTTTTCAATGGACCCAGAGAAACTTTCAGCAGTCCTACAGTGGCCTCGACCCGTGGGTTTACGTCCTCTGCAGCGTTTCCTAGGCTTTGCTAATTACTATCGGAAGTTTATTCGTAACTTCTTGTCTCTGGTCAAGCCTCTGACTGATATGACCAGAAAGAACGGTAACCCACAGAGTTGGTCTCCGGAGTCCATTAAGGCCTTTGAGACTCTCAAGGCTGCCTTTGTTTCTGCTCCTGTGTTGGCACATGCTGATCCTATGTTGCCATTTATCCTAGAAGTTCATGCTTCTGAGACTGGAGTTGGCGCCCTTCTGTCTCAACGTCCTAACTCTGAGAGCGCTATGCATCCGTGTGGCTACTTTTCCAAGAAATTGTCACCTGCTGAGTGCAATTATGAGATTGGTGACAGAGAGCTGTTGGCAATCATTTTGTCCCTGAAAGAATGGAGACATCTCCTTGAAGGTACCACTGTGCCCATTCTTATTCTTACTGACCATAAGAATCTTACATTCTTGTCTGAGGCTAAGCGACTCTCTCCCAGAAGGGCACGATGGGCTCTTTTCTTGTTGAGCTTTAATTACATTGTCTCATTCTTACCCAGTACTAAGAAGGTAAGGGCGGATGCCTTGTCATGACAATTTTCCTCCACTTCCAAGTCGGAGTCGGTTCCAGTTCCTATGATTCCTCCTGATCGTATCTTAGCTACGGTTCACACCAGTCTTACTTCTCCTTTGGGTGACAAGATTCTTGCTGCTCAGGTCCATGCTCCTGCTGATAAACCTTGTGACCACTGCTTTGTCCCAGAGAGTCTCCGTACTGCAGTACTCCAGACTTATCATTCTCCCAAGGCAGCTGGCCATCCTGGGAAGAATCAACTCATTTGGGCCATCTCCCAACAATTCTGGTGGCCTAGTCTACGGGCTGAAGTTACTGCTTTCGTAGCTGCCTGTCCCGTGTGTGCTCAGAGTAAGACTCCACGACACCTGCCAGTGGGTCTCCTACAACCCATACCCAATGGAGAGAGGCCCTGGACTCACCTGTCTATGGATTTCATTGTGGAATTGCCCAACTCCCAAGGCAACAGTGTTATCCTTATGGTGGTGGATCGGTTCTCAAAGATGTGTCATTGTATTCCACTTAAGAAGTTGCCCACCTCTAAGGAACTGGCTTCCATTTTTGCTCGGGAGATCTTTCACTTACATGGGCTACCCAAGGTGATTGTCTCGGATAGGGGCAGTCAGTTTGTCTCCCGGTTCTGGCGAGCCTTTTGTGCACAGTTGGGAATCCAGCTTGCGTTCTCTTCTGCGTATCACCCGCAGTTTAATGGGGCCGCAGAACGAGCCAATCAGTCCTTGGAGCAATTTCTACGTTGCTATATTTCTGAACATCATAACAACTGGTCTGACCTATTACCTTGGGCAGAGTTTGCTCACAACAGTGCCTTGAATTCTGCCTCCCGATTGTCTCCATTTATAGCGAATTATGGTTTCCAACCTTCCATGTTGCCTGACTCGTTTGTTCCGCAGTATTCCTGCGTTAGAGGAGCATCTCCGTTGTCTTCGTTCCACTTGGGAACAAGTTCAGGAGGCTTTGCGTCATGCTAATGATAGGTACAGACTCCTGCCAGCGCCTTCCTACCAGGTTGGGGACAGGGTCTGGCTGTCATCTCGCAACCTCCGGCTTCGTGTTCCCTCACTGAAGTTTGCACCTTGGCTTATTGGGCCTTTCCGTATCCTTCGCAGGATTAACCCAGTAGCTTACGCGTTGGAACTTCCTCCTAGTATGCGCATCTCTAATGTGTTTCATGTCTCCTTATTGAAACCGTTGGTCTGTAACCGATTTACCACCTCTGTGCCATGTCCTCACCCTATTCAGGTTGAGAACCATGAGGAGTATGAGGTACAATCCATTGTTGACTCCCGTAGGTTCCGTGGGCGCATACAGTACCTGGTGCATTGGAAGGGGTACGGTCCGGAGGAACGCTCCTGGGTTTCACCCTCTGACGTACATGCCCCTGTCCTCCTCTGCGAGTTCCATAGATGGTTTCCCCTCAAGCCAGGTGGCCCTCCGAGGGAGAGGGGTCATTGAGGCGAGGGTACTGTCAGGGCTGGCTTAGCCCTTCCTCCTCTGGGCTGGCTGCTCGGCTGTCTGCTGATTGCCAGCTCTCTTCTCTCTCTTCAGTTACCAGCTGTTTCCGATGATGCTCGTCTGGCCTGCCTATATATAAGTCTTCCAGCTCATTTCTCCTTTGCCTTCACGTTTGGTCACATCTCTTTGAACCATCTCCTGCTGTTGCTTCAAGACTGGCTTGCTAACATCCCTCCTGGCTTCCGTCCTGCTTGCAGTTGCTCTCCGTAGATCCCTGATGTCTGGACTGGCTGATTACCCGATCTGGCTTATGAACTTTGGATTGGCTGACTACCCAATCTGGCTACTGGACTCTGGCTTGCTTGACTACGCTTTTTCCTATTTATCTTTTTATTTTTATTAATAAACAAGTTGATTAGATTGTACTTCTGTCTCTGTCTGTTTCATGGTTCCTGACAGCCTCTTTATGTGGACTGGCTGTGTAAAAGTCTCACACCTGTGGTATCACCATACTCAGGACGAGTAGCAGAATGTATTTTGGGGTGTAATTTTTGCTATATACATGCTATGTGTTATGCCACGTACACACGATAGGACTTTCCGGCAGACTAGGTCAGACGGCCTTCCCGACTGACTTTTCAGCGGAGTTCCGATGGACTTCCGAATGAACGGACTTGGCCACACATGAACGGACTAAGTCCATTCGAAAGTCCGTTCATTTTGATCATGATGACATAAGACGGGACTAAAAAAGGAAATTCAATAGCCAGTAGCTAATAGCTTCCCTTGTGTCGTATTTCGTCCGTCGGACCAGCATACAGACAAACGGTTTTCCCGATAGGAATTAAGTCCGTCGGACAGATTTGAAACATGTTCTATTTCTAGGTCCATCGGATTTTTAAAATGAAAAATGATCAGATTAGCCCACACATGATTGGATTGTCTGATGGACTGATTCTGTCGGACCTAGTCTGCCGGAAAGTCCGGCCATGTGCACGTGGCATTAGAAATATCTTATAAATTGACAACTTTATGTAAAAAAAAAAAAAGAAAAAGATTTTCATTTTCTTTCCATGTTTTCTGAAGAGTTGTGTGAAAAAAATTAACCATTCAAAAGACTCATTATGCCCCATAGAATAGACGTTGGGGTGTTTTCTTTCCAAAATGGGGTCATTTTGTGGGTAATTCCATTGTTCTGGTGCTCCAGGGCCTTCAAAAGTGTAATAGGTCGTTAGGAAATTAGAGGTGTAATTTATGCTGCTAGTTCACCTGATGGTGCTCCCTACATGTTGGGCCTCTGTATGTGGCCAGGCTGTGTAAAAGTCTCACACATGCAGTATCGCCATACTCAGGAGGAGTAGCAGAATGTATTTTGAGGTGTCATTTTTGCTATATACATGCTTTGAGTTAGAAATATCTTATAAACTGACCACATTGTGTAAAAAAAAATAAGTTTTAATTTTCTTTCCACGTTTTCCGAAGACTTGTGGAAAAAATGAACCATTCAAAAGACTCATTATGCCTCATAGAATAGATGTTGGGGTGTCTGCTTTCCAAAATGGAATCATTTTGTGGGTAACTCCACTGTCCTGGGGCTCCAGGGCCTTCACAAATGTAATAGGTCCCCTGATGAAGTCACGAGGCACGTGACGTAACGCGTAGGGCGTAAGCACGCAACCGGAAGGGATCACCGTGATTTAGAAGTCGTTACCTCTGACCAGATGTAAACATCATCACACTGGGGCAGAGCAGCAGTGGGGGAGTGCGCTTGCAGAAGGGGAAAAAAAAGTCCTGCAAGCAGCTTCCTTGGGGCGGTGCGGGAGCTGTGTATAAACCGCTCCTAAACCACCCCTGGCATTGAAATCAATGGGCAGTGCTGCCAAAGAGCCTGCGAAGTGCTTAAATAACAGCTGTAAAGCGCAGCTAAAACTAGCGGTGCTTTACCGCTAATGCCCCCCACCCCGGTGTGAAAGTAGCTTTAAAGCAAAACTATATTAGTCTCCACTCCAGCAATGCCGTGTCACAAGCTCCCTCGCTGCACATTGACATCTTTAGCTAATCTTCTTAAAGGTCTAGATCTTCTGCCATCTTGATTAACTGGGTCAGGATACCTTAACCCTTCGAATATGTGTGGGAGAGCAATCATTTTGGCAGGCTTTTAAACTGTTCACTAAGTATGACAAGTAGAGTTCGGGGTACATTGGGCTCCATTCACAGAATCAGATTGCATGCGGTATGTAGCTGTCAGACACCTTTGCCCTAAATACCGCATGTGGTCTTGAAACTGTCAATTCACTATACTGTTCTGTGGTATTTACATCAAAACGCTCGGTTATCACCGCATGGACAGGCATTCAACTCAATTCACAGAAGGAAATAATTAAAAGCATGTGGTAATTATGTAGTGATCGAGGCATGCAGTATTTGGGGAATGTGTACTAGTTATTAAGGAGCAGGTCAGGAAAGGGGAGAGGAGAGAGCGCCCCTCCCCTGAACCATACCAGGCCACATGTCCTCATCAACCTGGGGGGATTCTTTGGGGCAGCGGAGCTCTCCCCAAAGTACCTTGTCCTCTTGTTGATGGGGACAAGGGACTCTTCTCCACAACCCTGGCCACTGGTTGTGGGGGTCTGTGGGTGGGGGACTCATAAAAAAAATACGATGCTGGCTCCTGCCATCTTACAGCTCTTTCAACAGTTCTTAAATGACTAACAGGCGGTGCCACCCAGTGACGTCACCAGGCACTTGAGACATCACTGAACCAGCATTCCACTGATCAGTGTCATCACAAAGGGAGTGGTACCACCTGGTGACATCACCAGGTTGCCCCACCCCTTAGTTATTAAAGAACTGTCAAACGGTGGTGCTGTCAGATGGTGGTAGCCAGCATCGGAAGTAGATTTTTTTTTTTTTTTTTGAGGATGGGTTTACACCAGGGAGCATTTTTATTTTAATAAAATACCTGTCAAAAACTGCCTCCTGTCTTTTTTTTTGCTACAATATTTTTTGGTGAATAAGTAGGGGTACTATGTACCCCTACTCATTCACATGGAGTCCATTGTGAGCAAGCAGATAAAAATACCGCAGGAGAAACATAGTATGTTTCTTCTACATTAAATAGCCTGTCATTTTTACTTCATGAGCACAGTTCCACATTATAAGGCTAATAGTAATTCATCTTTATGCACACTGATACCCTCTAGCATGCTCAAAGTGTACCTCTAGTATAGGATTGTACATGTAAATTATCTTCTGCAGATTTACATATAGATTTAAAGAGGAACCCAATTTTAGACACAATAGTCAATCCAGGTTCATGCCTTTGATTTTTGTGGACTTTGGGTGGGAAAATTCTGCAGCATTTGTAGAAATTTGTTCTGACACACATGATTAATAGCATCAAACTAACTTCTCTGCTCCGTCTTGACTAAAAATTAGATACATTTAGATAACAAATTCCGACTATCCAATTCTCCTGTAGGGGAAAAATTACAATCTATAATTTAAATTAAATTTGTCACAAGTTGGTGAAAAGGGCAGTGGTCTGATACCACGTTTGTCACATATTGTGTATGGTGTCACCGGCACAAACCCAAAAAAATTTATAAATATATATAACTAAAAAAAGAAGATCTGCTGCATTTATAAGTTACCCACTAAATAGCATGGGGTAGTGCTACATTTTTGGTATATTAGATAACTGCGCCAACCCCAAATTAATATCTATGACAAGAAACACTGTGTGCTACCATCAGTGACATGTCATGCATTACATTAACACATAAAGTGAACATATATAATATATAGTACATTTGAATTACACAAAAAATAAAGTAATAAAGGAAATCATGGAAAAAGTCCCAGTACTGCTACTTTTCACAAGTAGTTTAACCCACATGCTCAATATTAAAATCCGTGCTTGCATGTTCCACCGATTCGTGATTCATCATCACCTTCTAAAGTTTGCACTCACCAGAAATAAATGATCACAACACCTGAATATATGCCTGGATTCCTTTTTCCTTTTCGTAGAAATATACTGCAGATTTCCCAGCAGTTATAACAATATTCATTCCGCATCACTCACGCTGCTTCCTGATGATGCACGAGTGATGTGAAACGCGTAGAGACTAGTGAGCAGCGCCAACGTCACATCCTGTCCATGACCTGCATGAAACCAAGGCTTGTACCGCACACCGGTTCCTGGAAACTACTTGTGAAAAGGAGCAGCACTGGGACTTTTTCCATTGTTACCTTTATTACTTTATTTTTTGTGTAATTCACATCATATGTTAACTTAATGCATGACATGTCACTGATGGTAGCACACAGTGTTTATTGTCACAGATATTAATTTGGGGTTGCCCAGCCTAACTGTGATTGTACAATGGGAATTCTGCATCCCTGCACATTTTTTTTTTAGCAACAGGAGGCAGCTGAGAGACGGCACAATACTCAGCATGACAACTGGGATAAGATGATCACTTCACCATATGGCAGAAAGTGATTTACACATTGCATAATTTATAGAAACTATTATGAATTTTAATAGGCCCATGCTTAATAACAAATTCAGTATTGACCATCTGACCCTCAAAGAAATCTGACCCCTCAAAGATATGGTCAGAGGTGTACCCATTTTGCTTCTTAAACAGTAATTTGCCTTTCACAAGCCTTGTCTGCAGATATGTTGTTTTCTAGTATTTAATATGTTTATGGAATTAGGAATATAAATCTTTTTCTGAATATTGTTCCATCAATCTTCCTGACCCGATACTTGATTCGTTTTGAAGGATAGAACCATTAACATTTCAGGAGGTTTTCATTATTATTTTGCAGTTTCTATAGAAACACAGATTGCATTGCAGTTATCTAGGCGGCAGGCTGCGGTAAATTGAGCTGGTCTAAAAGTTGATGTTTTACCTTTGTATCTATTATGTTCTCTTTTATTTAGGTATTAAAAAAGTTTCTAAATGAAACAGCAAAATCTTTGTTGCATTTGGCAAGTTTTGTGAAAAGAAAGAACATTTTACTTTGGTGAGGCCATGGCCGTAATACAGTGACATACTTATATATTGCTCTCTGTGCCTACAGAGCACTATGCAGGCGCTATTTTTAGCGCTGTAGCGCCTAAAAAACGCTGCCAGTGTGAAAGGGGTCTTAATTAGCTCAGCATGAAAAGAGCTTTCCTGGAGCATTTCAGTCCCTGATAGTGCAACTGATGCAAAGAATCAACTATGAGTGGATAAAGTTTTGCTTTAAATGTTTTAATTGGGATAGATAGTGGTTTGTACACATAATCTTTCTTATTTATGATGGGAATGAAAAAAAATGTAAAAAAAAAAAATTTGACAGGTAAACGTGAAATATTTTCAATGAATGGTTGGGTTAGGCTTTGGTGACTATAGCTGAACTTTAGGAAGATATAAACATCACAGATTAATATAGTTCTGTAATCATTTATACATCATTACATTTATTTTTTGTTAATGCAAGCAGTGTAGGTGTCTGAATTTGACTTTACATCAGCCTCTTGCAGTCTACTGTGCAGTCTGTACAGCCAAGATCAGAGTGAAGGAGGGAAAAGCAGCACAGTGATTCAATTAGATGTGTTGCAGTGGAAGGAACATGCTGATAGAAGGAAAAGGCAGAGTGACTGAGAGATGAGCTCATCGCTGTGCTGCTTCTTATTTCACTGTACAATCACGTAGTAGGGAGGGCCTGTAAGTAAAAGTGAAATTCAAGCAGACAAGGAGCAGGTCCTCTTCCTTGCTAGACAGGGATGTGTTTTGGGCCAGAAATATGTACATCTCAGGACTGAATAGATTTGGCAGGTAAAACTGTTCTTAATGTTTGTATTTCATCTGTGTATTTAGATGTTTTGCTGGAGTTCAGCTTTAGTGTGGGTCTCAAAATGACATATACAGTGGGTATAGAAAAGAATCCCTTAAAATAATTTAAAAAAAAATTGTTTTGCAGCCTGAAATGAAGACAGACACATTTTTTGTTTTATCCAGAGCTATTTATTCTGTACAACTTATAACATCCAAGTGAAAGATATAACACCAGCATGTCAGGAAAAAAAATCAAAAACAGAAACACAGTTGGAAAAAGGATCACCCCCCTTCTAAAAATTACTTGTAAAGGCAATCAGCTGTAGCTAATCACCTTTTCAATATAATTTGACTTTCAACTGTGATCAGCTGTTGTCATTTAGAGCCCTTTCACACTGTGCCGCCTAGGGCGTCAGTGGTAAAGCAGCGCTATTTTTAGAGCCGCTTTACTGGCGTTTTAGTGGCGCTATTTGGCCGCTAGTGGGGCGGATTTAACCCCCTGCTAGCGGCTGAAAATGGGTTAAATCCACCCACAAAATGCCACTGTAGTGGCGTTTTGCCGGCAGTATAGCAGTGCTGCACCATTGATTTCAATGGGGAGGAGCGGTGGAGTTCACCGCTCCTTCACCGTTCCAAAGACGCTGCTGGCAGCACTTTTTCTGATGCCCTGTCAGCGCACCACTCCTCGGGCTCTCCCACTGGAGTGAATGGAGCCGCTTTTTTCAGGCACTATGCAGGCGCTATTTTTAGCGCTGTAGCGCCTGAAAAACGCCACCAGTGTGAAAGAAGTCTTAATTAGCTCAGCATGAAAAGAGCTTTCCTGGAGCATTTCAGTCCCTGATAGTGCAACCCATGCAAAGAATCAACTATGAGTGGCAAGAAACTGTCAAAAGATCTCCGGGATAAAGTTGTGGACAGGCTCAAGGCAAGAGATGGATCCAAAAAAATGTCAAGGGCTTTATCAATGCCTAGAAGCACAGTGACATCCAATATTGACAAAACGCACCTTGAAGATTCTGAAACCACATGGAAAAAGATGGTATGGTCAGATGACACTAAAATTGAATTATTTGGCCTCAACATCAAATGATATGTCTGGCGGAAATGCGATACAGCTCACCATCTAATCACCACCATTCCTACAGTAAAGCACAGAGGTGGTAATATCCTGTTATGGGGGTGTTTCTCTGCAGCAGGGGCTGGATAGAAGAAAACATGGATTGGGCAAAATACTTTCAAATTCTTGAGGAAAATCTGCTACCCTCTGCCAGAAAGTTGTCAATGGGAAGATCTTTCTTATTGCCATGAGAGATATAAGCAATTAAGTTCAGGTGTGAGACCACATTGTGCTCCTATTTTTATAATCTTTTTCCAATATACTTTAGATCTTGTTTCTTATAGACAAATTTTATTTTTTATTACTATGATCTGGCAGTCCCCCCCTTTTTTTTCTTTTTTACATTCATCAATATTTACTATCTCATGTGCTGCCAAGCTGACATATATGTATCCATTAAGTTTATACCATGTGTGCATGTATATATATATAAAAATACTTTTTTACTAGTGTTACAAATAAAAAATGTTTACTAAATACTCTACCTCCACAAGTCAATTGCCTCATTTAAAGTCCCACATTCCCTTTTTATGCCCTTTTTTTCCCCAGGGTGGTGCTTCCACATTATCCCTTGTGTTTTTTGGACATGTGGAACATTTTTTGTCATTGCCACCCCTTCTCCAGCATACTTGGAGACTGTTTTTTCATTTAATTTTAACCACTTGCTTACTGGGCACTTAAACACCCTTCCTGCCCAGACCAATTTTCAGCTTTCGGTGCTCTCACACTTTGAATGACAATTACTCAGTCATGCAACACTGTACCCAAATGAATTTTTTGTCCTTTTTTTCCCACAACTAGAGCTTTCTTTTGGTGGTATTTGATCACCTCTGGGGTTTTTATTTTATGTGGCACTGATGACAGATGGCACTTATACGTGGCACTGATGACACGTGGCACTAATACGTGGCACTGATGACACGTGGCACTAATACGTGGCACCGATGACAGATGGCACTAATACGTGGCACTAATACGTGGCACCGATGACAGATGTCACTAATATGTGACACCGATGACAGATGGCACTAATACGTGGCACCGATGACGCGTGACACTGATGACAGATGGCACTGATAAGTGGCAATAATGACACGTGACACTGACAACAGATGGCACGTGGCACTGACAGGTGGCACTGATGACAAATGGCACTGATACATGCCACTGATGACAGGTGGCACTAATATGTTTCACTGATGACAGATGGCACTTATACGTGGCACTGATGACAGATGGCACTGGGGACAAATGGCACTGACAACAGGTGGCACTGTTAACAGATAGCACTAACAGGTGGCACTGGGGACAGATAGCACTAACAGGTGGCACTGGGGACAGATAGCACTAACAGGTGGCACTGGGGGCAGGTAGCACTGGGGTGGATGGCACTGGGGCAGATGGCACTGGGGTAGATTGCACTGGGGGAGGATGCCAGCTGTTTTTTCATGTGGATTTACATCAATAAACTCGTGTGACTCACTAGGTATATATCTAACTGGGTCCATTACATCTGGTAAGCCTCCTCTCAAGTGGTGGTGGATTTCTGCAAAGCATTCACTGAAGTCACTATAACTTCTGAAGATATTTCACTTTGTCACCATATTGTTTCACTAATGCCGCGTACACATGATCAAATTGTCCCGCGTACTTAGTCTGCCGAAACGCATTTCACCGGACAATTTGATCGTGTGTGGGCTTCAGCGGACTTTTCCAGAGTAAAGTCCGGCGGACTTAGAAAGTATTTTTGCAGTCCAATCTTTCCGCCTTGGGTTTCAGCGGACAATACGTTCGTTAGTATGCTTGTCCGGCGGACTTAGCCCCTGTACACACGGTCGGACATTCTGCCAACCAAATCCGTTGGATTTTGTCCGACGGATTGTGTCCGAAACTGTTGCATACACACGGTCGGACCAAGTTATCGGAAAATCTGATCGTTCAGAACGTGATGACGTTATTTCGTTACGACAGGACTACGTTCAGGCTAGCAGCCAATAGCTTAGGTGTAGGAATTTGATCTGAGCATGCGTGGTACTTTGTCCGATCGGACCAGTTTGTCAGAAAATATTTCCAACAAGTTGGAAAATTGGGTCTGACGGATATTCCGATGGAATCAGTCCGATGCATACCACACACAGTCGGATTATCCGACAACACGGTCCGATAGGACACATTCCGACGGATTCTCCAACCGCGTGTACAAGGGCTAAGAATGACGCATGCTCAGAAGCAAGTACGAAAAGGGAAGCTATTGGCTATTGAACTTCCTTTTTCTAGTCCCGTCGTACGTGCTGTACGTCATCGCGCTAGCTTTCTGTGTGTCCGTGTGTGGCCAAGTCAGTTCGGTAGAAAGTCAGCCGGATTGTTTGCCGGACAATTCGCTCGTGTGTACGCGGCATTATGGACTCTTAACACGTTCGCTTTGGTGGATATACGTATATATATATATATTAAAAAAATTTTTTTGTATATTTGGATATAGTGTTGTCTAAAACATAGAATCCTTAATTTATGAGGAGTTTTTTTTATCACTATTAAAGTTGATTGTTATTTTATTATATATTTTTTACACTGGTAATAGATTATATAGATATTGTCATATATATAATCTAAGCGCTACACCTTTTTTATTATTTCACCAACTTGCCATATCACCTGTCACCTGATGCAGCTTATCACTTTCCACCATCGCCTGCCACTAGATGCGGATTGCCACTTGCCCCTGTCGCCTGCCACCAAATGTGGATTGCCACTTGCCCCTGTCACCTGCCACCAAATGTGGATTGTCACTTGCCACGTCACCTGGTACCAAATGTGGATTGTCACTTGCCACGTCACCTGGTACCAAATGTGGATTGTCACTTGCCACGACACCTGCCACCAGATGTGGATTGTCACTTGCCACGTTGCCTGCCACCAGATGCAGCTTGTAACTTGTCATCAGATGCGGCTTGTCACTTGCAACACTGCCTGCCACCAGATGTGGATTGTCACTGGCCACATCACCTGCCACCAGATGCGGATTGTCACTTGCCACATCACCTGCCACCAGATGCGGATTGTCACTTGCCAAGTCACCTGCCATCAGATGCGGATTGTCACTTGTCACATCACCTGCCACCAAATGCAGATGATCACTTGCCACGTCGCCTGCCACTAGTCACGGATTGTCACTTGCCATGCCAGCCAGTGCCACCAAATGTGCATTGTCGCTGCATTGGTAGCAGCACTGGTCCTTATAGTACAGAGGCAGGTGTAGTGTTCAGTTCTGAGTGAGGGCAGGAGAGCGGCGATGCAGGGCAGGCAGTGAGAGATGATGTCATCTCACTGCTCCCGCCTCAACTTTGACATTGAAGAGGCACGGCTGTGAGGGTGGAAGAGCAGTGATATGGGGTGACGGAGAGAGATGATGTTATCTCTGCTCGCCCGCTTGCCTCTCTCATCAACCTGCCCGGCTCTCTCATCCGCCTGCCCCCAGGCTCTCATGCTGCCCGCCCGCCACACCCGTGGCCTGACTGCAGAGAGGCTCATGCCCCAGTGGTTAAGGACCCCTGTGGTAAGAGACTCGGGGCTATGGCCCCCAGATTCAGAGCTATAGCCCCAGAAGCCACCCCCTAGCAATGCCACTGCCAGTAGATCCATTATTTTTTAGTTCTTGTGATGAAAAAAACAGCCTGGTATGTTCTGCAGTAAAACCACACTCAGCGTTGTCACCCTGTCTTAGATTGGCACTTGACTTTTTAGGAACTGTAACTTAAAGACAAACAGATGAAATCCCAATTCCAGCTAACACTTTTAAGAAGCTCACAGTGTGCAGTGAAATCAGAGTAAGCTATTTCACTATAAGAAAGGAGCCTATATAATTGGGCCTGAAGACTCAAGGCAAAGCTGGGGTTCAGCTTTAACCACTAGCGGACCAGTCGGCACAGTTATACTGCTGCAGGCTGGCTCGGCTGGGCAAATCGCAGCAGCTGTACATCCCCGATGCCCTGATATAGGGTGATCAAAGGGTTAACAAGTGTTAATGCATGTAATGTGTGCTGCTTTTTACTAAATATCTCCTTGTTTCTTATCCCTGCTTTGCAGGGATAAGAAACAGGGAGATTGTTCCCTCTGTACAGCGACAAACACAGGGCTTTGACCTGGCAATGAATCATTGGTCAGGAGTCAAGATCTTCTGACGAAATCCCACTGTATTTAATCCTCAAACCCAGAAAAGGCCAGTGTGTAATGTGTGTCGCTGTGCCTGTCTGTAGTACATTGCGGGAGGTCCAGAAGAGGTTATTGTATCCTGAGCTGTGCAGGCACAGTAGTGTACATTACAGCTGATGGGCAGGGGAAAGAATTAATGACAGGAGGGACTGATATAGTCTTCTCTGTATTAAAAACCATAGCAATTTAAAAGACAGATTTGGTGCCTTGAATTCATATTTAATGCTACTGTCAGACTGCATCATATATGTCATTTTTTTTATTTTGTTCCATAATTCCAATTTAATCTTAGAGCAAAATGTTAGTGTTGGTGTCAGCTGGGTCCTGGATGTTGGGATTAATGTCAACAGTACCTGTCTAGTGACAGTATAATCTATATGAGCGCCTTACTTCTGATTTATTATTCAATCCAGGTCACAGAAAAACAATATTTGCTGATTTGTTAACCAATACTTGGACCCATTTTCCTA
Organism: Lithobates pipiens; assembly: GCF_037356315.1. Classification (NCBI taxonomy): domain Eukaryota; kingdom Metazoa; phylum Chordata; class Amphibia; order Anura; family Ranidae; genus Lithobates; species Lithobates pipiens. Next base: position 480,473,347 of record NW_027507764.1, on the reverse strand, counting down.
AAAGATCCTCAAATTAGACTACCTAAGGAAAATATACAGTAAAAAGTTGGTTTGAGAGTAACTTGGTTTGAGAACGTTTTTCAAAACAAGCTAAATTTTTTAATAAATTTTGACTTGATATACTGTACAAGCGATGTCTTGATATACAAGTAGCGTCATGTCACAACTGAGTATAAAAGAGAAGAGAGGCGCCTCTAAGTGTAGCAATGTGGTTACATTTAATGAGGGTACAGCATTTAGCAAGTCACATGGTTGATGATTAAAACAGGAACATCTAAGTATGCAGGCATCTGGGGTAAAGCTGTCCACATAGACCGTCCTCCGCACCACCATTGACGTTATTCCCATGTCCGATCGGACCGTGTTGTCGGATAATCTGACCATGTGTGGGCTCCATCGGACTTTTTCCGTCGGAATGTCTGACCAACAAAGTTTGAGAGCGGGATATAAAATTTTCCGACAACATGATCCGATTGGACTTTGTCCGATCGTTTGTAGAGAATTCCGATCAGACAAAGTGCCATGCATGCTCAGATCAAATTATGAGACCAAATTTGCGGTTGGATTTTCCGACAACTTTGTCCGACCGTGTGTATGCAACACCAGTTTTGGACAAAATCCTTCTGAAAAAATCCGACGGATTTTGTTGTCGGAATGTCCGACTGTGTGTACAAGGGCTTAGAGGCACTCTCTTTCCTTTTATACTAGGACGCACTGCTGGATATGGCTTCTAATTCCCTTGTGGAGGCTTCCATTTGTGGATGGACATTTTATGGTTACACAACCTATCGCATTGCTATAATCTTTTTATATGGATTATAAACTGAAGGACCTATGAATAAATGGTTGTGGAACGAATTATCTGAGTTTCCATTATTTCTTATGGGGAAATTTTCTTTGACGTACAAGTGCTTTGGATTATAACATGTTTCCAGAATGAATTGTTCTCGCAATCCAAGGTTTTACTCTATTTACTCCCTAATCTAGACATATTCTTTAAGGCGACAGTCATATTGTAATATAAGCTTTTGGGAGACAACCAGATAAACACTGTCAATATGGAAGATCCTAAGGAAGACATTTGTATTCTCATGCAGCAGCTACTGTAAGTGTTTGCTAACAATGTGTACACTGCAGTTACACTGTACACTTTAAAGGTCGTATATCTGTGACCCTTTATTTCAGTATCTCAGCAGGCGTTATGTTGTTTCAGTCTACCTTCCAAGGCTTTGTTTAAAAATATGGAGAGACATACATAAAACATGATAATCTGATTGCTAGAAGATACTCACAAATATCTCTGTTAAGATTAGATATATAGTGCATTTTGGTAGTAAGCATGCAAAGAAAATAACATCTACAGAAATACTAAAGTATAATGATTATAAACAGCAATTCAAGGATATTCAAGGCTGGTGTACATGGTTATGTTTTAATACATCCCACACATACAGTATGCTAGGTAAAAGGAATGAAAATTGTATAAAAGTAAAGAATTTCACCATTGCCAGTCCAAATATGTCAATAGGTGGCTTTGGATATACAGTGGGTACAATATATGCAAGCACGAGGTTCTTAACCACTTGCTTACTGGGCACTTAAACCCCCCTCAGTCCCAGACCAATTTTCAGCTTTCAGCGCTGATGCACTTTGAATGACAATTGCACGGGCATACAACACTGTACCCAAATGAAATTTTTATCATTTTTTTCCCACAAATAGAGCTTTCTTTTGGTGGTATTTAATTACAGCTGGGAGTTTTATTTTTTTCTAAACAAACAAAAAAAGATGCAAAAAAAAAAAAATCATGTTTAATAGTTTGTTATAAAATTTTGCAAACAGGTAATTTTTCTCCTTCATTGAAGTGCGCTGATGAGGCGGCACTGATAGGCTGCACTGGTGGGCACTGATGGGCTGCATTGGTGGGCACTGATAGGCTGCACTGGTGGGCACTGATAGGCATAGTTAAGGCGGCACTAATAGGCACAGATAAGGCGGCACCGATGGGCACAGATAAGGCGGCACTGATGGGCAAAGATGGGCACAGATAAGGTGGCACGGATGGGTGGCACGGATGGGTGGCACGGATGGGCACTGATAGGTACCACTGATAGATGGGACTGATGTGCACTGATAGGTGGCACTGCTGGGCACTGATGGGCGGCACTGCTGGGCACTGATAGATGACACTGATGGGCACGGATATGTGGCACTGGGGTGCAGCACCTTTGTTGAGGCAGATTGTGGGCACTGCTGGGTGGCACTGTGGGCACTGCTGGGTGGCACTGTGGGCACTTCTGGGTGGCACTGTGGGCACTGCTGGGTGGCACTGACGGGGGCACTTACTTTTTTTTAATGTGGCACTGGCAGGGGGCAGGTGGGCACTGGCAGGGGGCAGGTGGGCACTAGCAGGGCTGGCCATGATTGGGACTGATGTCCCGATCATGGCCGCTGGTGATCGGCTTTTTTTTTTTCTCCTCGCGCTGACAGCGCGAGGAGGAATAATAGCCGATTACCGGCTCCGTTATATCACATGATCAGCTGTCATTGGCTGACAGCTGATCACGTGATAAGGGGTCGGGATCGACCCCTTGCACGGATCGGTGATCAGGCGAGTCTCATAGACTCGCCGATCACAGAGCACGCCGCGCGCGCCCCTCAGCAGGCCGCTCGTGCACGGGACGACGTCAATAGACGTAGTCCCGGAAAAGGAGATCCGCGCTGTAGCCGTCATTTGACTATAGCGCGGATCTCAAGTGGTTAACATTGATATTTTCAAATCATTGATCAATCTATGAATCCTTAAATGTAAAATCAGATCAGTCTCAGCAGGTTCCTCGCCGTTCTCATGATCATTTAAATTCAGTGATGTGAGATCTTGCATGGAGCCCAAGTCCTAGGGAGACCTACAGTTATTTTTTGTTTCTTCCATTTGCAAATAATCGCACCAGCTGTTGTCACCCTCTCACTAAGCTCCTTGGCGATAGTCTTGTAGTTCATTCCAGCCTTGTGTAGGGCTGCAATCTTGTCCCTAACATCCTTGGACTTCTCTTTGGTCTGGGCCATGGTGGAGAGATTGGAATCTGATTGATTGGTTGATTAATTGCTTCTGTGGACACGTGTCTTGCATACAGGCAACACGCTGAAATTAGGAGCACTCCCTTTAAGTGTGCTCCTAATCTCAGCTCGTTACCTATATAAAAGACACCTGGGAGCCAGAAATCTTGCTGATTGATAGGGGATCAAATACTTATTTCAATCATTAAAATGCAAATCAATATATAACTTTTTTGAAATGCGTTTTTTGAATATTTTCTTTGTTATTCTGTCTCTCACTGTTAAAATAGACCTACCATTAAAATCATAGATTGATTATTTCTATATCAGTGGGCAAGTGTACAAAATCAGCAGAGGATCAAATACTTTTTTCCTCCACTGTACAAATACCGTATTTTCTGGCGTATAAGACAACCTTTTACAGTAAAAAAAAAAATGGACAAAAAGCGGGGGTCGTCTTATACGCCGGGGATAAAGCTGGGGTTATCATATGCCAGCCGTCCACTCGATGTTAAGCCCTTCGGATACTCGCCGAGTGTGCCGTAGTACTGTATACATACAATATACACCGCTGAGCGAATCCCGGCGAGCGATGTATTCTATTAATGAATACAGTGCCTGCTCGGATTGGAGTAACAACCTCTGCCAATCCGAGCAGGCTACATACAGTAGCCTGCTCGGATTGGCTGTGAGAGTCAGAGGTGCAGGCTGATGATGTAACAGCCTCTGCCAATCCGAACAGGCATTGTATGCAATAATAGAATGCATAGCTTGCCGTGATTGGCTCAGGGCGGTATACTATATGTATACTGTGAGACAGCATGTTACCCGGCACCAACTTTGTTTCTGAACATACAGTATTCCCGCATAAGGGGGTCTCCTTATACAGTGAGTACAGCACAAAACCATCTTTTTATATCGAAAAGTAGGGGGTCGTCTTATATGCCCAGCCACCTTATACGCCGGCAAATACGGTAGTAAAAAAATCAAATAAAGTGATTAAACAAAATAAACAAAATAAGACCTTAAACTATTACTGTATATTATTGTTTTACCTTCCCTGTAGCTAGTATGTACAGTTGGTGGGTGCTCTTTATTAGCTGGCCATACAATAGTAGAATTTTATTCAAAGGTTTTCATTTTGCAAATGTTTGCAACATTTTCTAACCACACTAGGCAACAGAGATAACTTTCTGAACACTATTGGGTGTGTCTTATATAATTTTGTAATTTAACCAGTTACAAACTGTTTTATAGAAATCTTCTGTTTTTGCACTTTGTTCCTATATATATATATATATATTTGAATTTTCATTTTTGTTTGCAAAATGTTTTGTATAGCATAGCCAGACATGTACCGGGGACAGATTGCATAACATCTGTAGAACAGGTACAGGTTGGCCATGCCTAGACATGGATGCTGCCTGGAAAGGCTATAAAAGCAGATTGCATGCACAGATACTTTTTATTCTTTGATATAAGTACATGTAATTTGCTAGTTTAAGCCCTTGTACACACGGTCGGAGAATCTGTCGGAATGAGTCTTATCGGACCGTGTCGTCAGATAATCCGACTGTGTGTGGTATGCATCGGACTGATTCCGTCCGAATCTCCGTCTGACCCAATTTTCCAACATGTTGGAAATATTTCCCGACCAACTGGGCCGGACGGACCTAATCCGATCATGTGTAGAGCATTTTCATCGGACCAAGTGCCACGCATGCTCAGATCAAATTCCTACATCAAAGCTATTGGCTACTAGCCTGAATGTAGTCCCATCGTAACGAAATTACGTCATCACGTTCTGAAAGATCGGATTTTTCGCCAACTTGGCCCGACCGTGTGTGTTTCGGACACAATTCGTCGGACTAAATCCGACGGGCAAAATCCGACGGATTTGGTTGGCAAAATCTCCGACCGTGTGTACGTGGGCTTAGACTTGCTATAGGACAATTGGAATGTCAGAATAGCCATAATACATTCTGCTACATTTGTGGTGAGTACACAGTTAAGCCTCAAAGCATGTCCCCTGACTAGACTTGTTAAAAAAGCGTATAAACTGTACTTTGGTTGTAAAATTGGTGATCAAGACAAGGCCTGTGTTACATAATTACATACATAGTAGGTGAGGTTAAAAAAAAGACACATGTCCAACAAGTCCAACCTACGGTATGTGTGTGATTATATGTCAGTATTACATTGTATATCCCTGTATGTTGCGGCCATTCAGCTGCTTATCTAATGTGTTGTGCAAGATGTGCTGTCAGTCTTGCATCTTGGCTCAGAGAAACCCAGAATTCAATGAAGTTTGCTGTCCTGATATAGCGAGAGAGACGTGACAGACTGTTAATTCTGTCTGACTAATAACACTACAAATAAAAAACAAATGGAATACCCTAATCTGCCTCCAGTCATGAGACCAGTGCCACATAATGACAATCTGCCAGTACCAAAGCAACCAGAGATGGTTCTCAGACAAAACAAATGAAGATACTGCAATGCACCAGTCAAGTACAAACAGTAAAAATTGTCAGGATTTTGAACTGTGTATGTCTGGAGGTCTCAATCGCATAACACAGTCATAATTGAACAGGGACTTGTCCTGGGGTTTGTCAAATTCAAGAGTAGAACTAATGGATTCAAAACTGCAAGGATGGTGCTTGCTATCCCCAAGTATAAAAAATCTCTGTCTTTTGAAGTTGCCAAGATCATTTAACAAATTTATTTTCACGTGTTGACAACCTTGTTTTTTGAACTGGCATATGTTCACAGCTTAAGGTTGTGAGCATGTCCTGCTCAGCATTACCACTCAAGGCTGTCTTATTTTTTATTTTATTTTTTAAATATATTTTTATTGAAAAAAAGAACAGGACATAACAAGACATTATATATACCATGGAATAAGGTGTATGTGGTACACATGACTGGTTATAATAGCAATTACAACATTTTGAACAACCTTGGGAGGGATAACAGTCAAACCCTTGATACTAATCATCCTGATGGCTACTATAAAGCTAGAGGGGGATAAGTGGGTTCCGTTGTGTAGTGACTGAATACCTGATAGGGCAGCGGGTCAGTTGGACAACCGAAGGGTAACTGATGAAAAAATATGAGTTGTTACCGTTGTTGAAGCAGTTACCTAAGGAAACTGGTATGGTATAATAATTTATAATAAGCTTAGATAACCGTATTTAATATGTTTTACATAGGTTGTTGTCTGAGGCTATAACTGGTGTGTGTGTCCAGCACACCACCAACATTTTTAAAGAGGGGGGGGGAGGGGTGGGGGTATAAAGAAAGGGGAAAAATTAGAGTGGGGGTGGGTAACTGCCAGGTTCCATAGTAGGTGTATATTATAAAAAGTGTGAAAGGAATAGCCCATTTGAGGATGTGTCTCAGCATCGTAACCTATAGAAGGTATAGAGGTCAAAGTAATTATGTCGATTGGTCATTCTTTTGAGTTGGGCAGGTGGCCGCATTACCAATACTAGATTGTATCTTGGGGGGGGTCTAGTAAATGGCCGATAATTATCTCAAGTGTGAAATCTTCGTTTGTATTCATCAGTTAATTTAAAATGTATCCAGCAAGCCCATAGGGTAGTGAATTTTTGAGGTGAGTTGTGTGAGATTGCTATGAGTTCTTCCATTTCTGCAATCTTTTTAACTCTCATAAACCAATCCCTTATGGAAGGAACTCTTGGGGAACCCCAAAGAGGGGGTATACACAATTTTGCAGCATTAACAAGCATCATGGCCAATGATTTAAAGTAGGGTACGTTTCCGGAGGTATGGAGATGGAGTAGGCTGTCTTATTACACAATGGCAATGTTGTTGAAGCACATACAGTACACCAACTACAACTGGAATATCTGTGGAGAGCTAAAGGTAATGCAGCTTGAATACACCAAGTGAATGGAACACCTGCACAAAAGAAATTGTCAATATTCTCATCACACACGCTCCTGGAATATGCTTAATAGTAATGAGTGCTGTCGCAACAACCAGCTGGAAACTGGAAACATCACAGAACAGTGTAAATATTTGCCAATTCACCACAAATCTTCAGATAATGTCCAAATAAAAACCATTTGGATGTTATCTGAAGATCCGTGGTGTGCTGGCAAATATTTACACTGATCTATAATTTAAAAAGAAATAGCCATGCCAAAAAATAAAAAATAAATGGTTTCAGAACAGAAAAACGCACATTAACCGTTTGTTGACTTGCCAAAGATATTTTTGCCTCTGCTTCATTCAGACTGATGAAAAATGTAATGAAAGCCATGAACAAAGTTTTCGTTATTTGAGACAAATGTTTCCAAGAATAACTGATGCCAAAATTAAGGAAGATATTTTTGTTGGTCCACAGATCAGATACATCATTAGAGACAAGCAGTTCAAATATCTGTTAATGGGGCCAGAAAAGAATGCCTTGAACACTTTTTTGGACAACTACAGAGCACCAAACTACATTCAGCTGGTTGAGAAAATTCCTAAAATATCCAAGACCATGAAGTGCAACATGTCATTGAAAACTCATTTTCTGCATTCACACCTGGACTTCTTTCCAAAAATCTAGGTGCAGTCAGTGACAAACCTGTTGAAAGATATCACCAGGACATTGCCACAATGGAAAAACAGCATCAGGGCAACTGGAATCCATTAATGCTGGTTGAGTATTGTTTTCACCAGACACTGAGTACAAATGAAAATCAGCAGCAAAATTGACATGTTGATCTCATGTATGCCAGAAACAATATGGATTATACATTATAGTAATTAAAAGTTAATTTCATATTTCTTTAGATTATTGTGTGATACAGTCATTCTGAAATTATATTTGTGTTCAGTTTTAATGGGTCTATTATGATCATCAAATGTTTTGAAGAAGCAAACCTGTTGAACAAATTTGTTGTCCAGTGTCAATGGTGGTGTCAAATCCACGATCATTTTTGACCACAGTGATGATGAAATTTGAAGGAGCAGGATGGACATTTTTTCTCAAAGGAAAAATATTTCTAGAAGTAAATAGGGCTTTTGTTCAGGAACATCCACTCGAATCTAAAATTGAGTGTTAAAAGCAAATACAATTTTGAATTACTTTCAAATAACATTCATCAAGTCATCAAATAGACAAATATACAGAGAATGTTCTTATTAATGTTTGTTTTTATACTAGTGTATGGCCAGCTGTAGATCAAAAAATAACCATTGTGGTTCCTGAGCATGCCACCACTACATCAGTTATGAGATCACATGGCTTTGCTGTCACTAAAAGTGACAGCTACTGGAGTATCTCTTTCTTGGTGCACTTGGTGTGAACATGAAAAGAACCCGTTTCCTTAAAGAAGTCAATGCAATGATAAAAAATGGGGTAGACAAAACGTTTCTTCAATGTTGAAATACAATATTAAACTTTTTAAAAATATTTCTTTCACAATTCTTGCTATACATTAATCAACCTATAATATGAAATCTGAACATGGAACATTTTTTCAACTAGAAGCCTATAGATCCCTAAAAAATCCAGTTAAAATCTTTTAGGTAGACAAATTAGTCATAGGGCTATTGTTAATTTAACACTAAACTCTGATAAATAAAAAATCTATTCAAGCATGTATTCTTTTCTTAAAAAGTCCCTTTTCTTCTTAAGCCAAGTACACCCTACTAGTTTTTTTTTTTGCTCAAACCCACAGGTTGAACGAAAAAACTGACAGCTCAGAAGGAGCCACTGTAGTATTCCCCTACAGAACACTTCGGTCAGTGCTCTCAGCTATCAGAAGCTGGCCGAACAGTCAGTTTCTATTGAACCAGCTGATGCAACCCATCATTTGGACCGCATGTACTAGGCTTTAGCCAAATTCCTTTTTCTGTTGGGATTTACTTCTTGTTTGAGGATGGCTATATTTGTTCTTCATGATCCAATAGAATGTAGGAATATAACCACCCTCTCTTGCTTTCTCCTGAGATGGACTTTGGGCTCTGTAGTGTGCATAGAGCAGTGCATATGATCATAACTAATGTGCACTGGGTATTCCAAACAAAGAGAAGTGAGGGATCAAAAATAGGTTTGGGAACTCACAAGGATGTTAAAAGGAGGCAAAAAACAATGTAAGAAACAAATTTGATGAAAATAGATTACAGGGTCATTAAAGCGGAACTTCAGTAATTTTTTTCATCTTTCCATCTATTAAATCCTCTGCCCTTGATGTTTAAAGTCGGATAGTAAAACATTTTTTTTCTGGCAGTAAATCCTTTATACAGCCCACTTCCTGTTTCGTGTCTGGTAAAAAGCCTAGACTTATGACATCATGCACAGCTCTCCCTCTCACTCTTGTAAGAGTTTGCCAGGAAGGGAGGTGGGATGAGTCATAAGAGGGCCAATGAGACCTGCAGAGGTGGAGGTGTGCCTCTGTGTGTTTGTGTAAATCCAGAAAGTGAACAGGCAGCAGCTTCAGCTGCCCACAGTTAAAATGGATACAGCCAGACTCAGTGAAGGGAGATTTCTGTAGCATATTTGGCAAGTACAGAATCATAGTATACACAGTGCCTTGCGAAAGTATTCGGCCCCCTTGAACTTTTCAACCTTTTGCCACATTTCAGGCTTCAAACATAAAGATCTAAAATTTTTATTTTTTGTGAAGAATCACCAAAAAGTGGGACACAATTGTGAAGTGGAACGAAATCTATTGGATTTTTGAAACTTTTTTAACTAATAAAAAAATGAAAAGTGGGGCGTGCAAAATTATTCGGCCCCCTTGCGTTAATACTTTGTAGAGCCACTTTTTGCTGCGATTACAGCTGCAAGTCGCTTGGGGTATGTCTCTATCAGTTTTGCACATCGAGAGACTGAAATTCTTGCCCATTCTTCCTTGCAAAACAGCTCAAGCTCAGTGAGGTTGGATGGAGAGCGTTTGTGAACAGCAGTTATCAGCTCTTTCCACAGATTCTCGATTGGATTCAGGTCTGGACTTTGACTTGGCCATTCTAACACCTGGATACGTTTATTTGTGAACCATTCCTTTGTAGATTTTGCTGTATGTTTGGGATCATTGTCTTGTTGGAAGATAAATCTCCGTCCCAGTTTCAGGTCTTTTGCAAACTCCAACAGGTTTTCATCCAAAATGGTCCTGTATTTGGCTGCATCCATCTTCCCCTCAATTTTAACCATCTTCCCTGACCCTGCTGAAGAAAAGCAGGCCCAAACCATGATGCTGCCACCACCATGTTTGACAGTGGTGTGTTGAGGGTGATGAGCTGTGTTGCTTTTACGCCAAACATATCGTTTTGCCATGTGGGCAAAAAGTTCGATTTTGGTTTCATCTGACCAGAGCACCTTCTTCCACATGTTTGGTGTGTCTCCCAGGTGGCTTGTGGCAAACTTTAGATGAGACTTTTTATGGATATCTTTGAGAAATGGCTTTCTTCTTGCCACTCTTCCATAAAGGCCAGATTTGTGCAGTGTACGACTGATTGTTGTCATATGGACAGACTCTCCCACCTCAGCTGTAGTTCTCTGCAGTTCATCTAGAGTGATCATGGGCCTCTTGGCTGCATCTCTGATCAGTCTTCTCCTTGTCTGAGCTGAAAGTTTAGAGGGACGGCCAGGTCTTGGTAGATTTGCAGTGGTCTGATACTCCTTCCATTTCAAAATGATCGCTTGCACAGTGCTCCTTGGGATGTTTAAAGCTTGGGAAATCTTTTTGTATCCAAATCCAGCTTTAAACTTCTCCACAACAGTATTACGGACCTGCCTGGTGTGTTCCTTGGTCTTCATGATGCTCTCTGCGCTTTCAACAGAACCCTGAGACTATCACAGAGCAGGTGCATTTATACAGAGACTTGATTACACACAGGTGGATTCTATTTATCACCATCAGTCATTTAGGACAACATTGGATCATTCAGAGATCCTCGCTGAACTTCTGGAGTGAGTTTGCTGCACTAAAAGTAAAGGGGCCGAATAATTTTGCACGCACCACTTTTCAGTTTTTTATTTGCTAAAAAAGTTTAAATTATCCAATAGATTTCGTTCCACTTCCCAATTATGTCCCACTTGTTGGTGATTTTTCACAAAAAATTCAAATTTTATATCTTTATGTTTGAAGCTTGAAATGTGGCAAAAGGTTGAAAAGTTCAAGGGGGCCAAATACTTTCGCAAGGCACTGTATAAAATAATATGCAAAGTGGTTGGGGGGATGCTTCAGGCAAAGATGTTTTTAATACAAATTATGTGAGCAGAAGTAGATGTATATATATTATCTTTGGAGAATAAGTATATAGTTTAGTTGTTTGGTGTCACTTCAGGTTAGGCAACACATACTGATTCTGCTGTATTTGGTCTGAACTTCTAGGGGTCATTGACCTTTGGGCATGAAAGAGTTAAACTGAAAAAATCCCTAGGCAAAGCGGAAACTTTTTTTAATCAAGGAACTCTACCCAATTATATTATGAAAGTCCTGATGCTACAGGGCATGGTATGGAAAGCTACATCACCCATTATGTTGCTAAGGTTCCCAATTGTAAAACAGACCTCAGATGCTGTCAGTGCAAGTTCTCACTGCCCTTCCCCTGCATTATACTGGAAAGTAAAGGCAAAGAGACTGTTCAAAGTGCAGTTGTTCCAGGGCTTTGTGAATGAGGCAAAGCTTCACTCTGCAAAGAATACCCAATTACATGTAAGAAATGTTTTATAGAAACAGCATTTTTGCTTGCACATGATTGGATGATGGAAGTCAGCAGAGCTTTCCCTCATTTACTAAACTCTGGTGCAATTGCACTTTGCAAAGTGCACAGTCTATTTGCCTTTAGTAAATATTTACTTATACCAGAAAAAAAAAAAACAGTGGTGAATAAATACCACTAAAAGAAAGCTCTATTTGTGTGAAATAAAATGATAAAAAATTTGTTTGGGTACAGTGTTGCAAGACCGAGTAATTGTCATTCAAAGTGGGAGAGCACTAAAAGCTGAAAATTGATCTGGGCAGAAAGGGGGTATAAGTCCCTATTATTGAAGTGGTTAATCATACCCGGTCTGGTTCCTGATTTCTTGAGGTATAGCACATTGATTTGGTCATTCCTGCTGGATACCCACATATGGTATCCCTTACAGATGTCTTCCTCGGAGCCGATTCATTTGTCATGTAATTTTTTTTTTTTAAATGGCCCTTTAAGAGCTATGGGTGGAACTGACCTTTTGACATCACTTCCGCCCTGCAATGTTATGGTGATGGGTGGGCCATCTTCCCCTCACTCATCTCCATGGCCAGCAAGGGTGAAGATCCGATCACCTCCGCCGCTGCTGATGGCTCTGGTAAGCAGCGGAGGGCACTGGAGCGCGGCGGGAGGGGGCCCCTCTCCCGCCACAGATAAAAATGATCTCAAGGTGAATTTGCCACAGAGGCCACTCTTATTGGAAAACGGACCACCGGCCGAAGAAGAGGATACCAGGATTATGGTAGCTAGCTGCTGCCATAACAACAATATTCCACTTCAAAAAAAGGACGTATATCGGCGTGCAGCCGTTCGGAAGTGGTTAATATTATTTAATCTTTGCAATGTTTTTATTTTTTTTAAACCCCTATCTTCTATAGGCTTGGTTCATACCAACAGGTGCAAATGTGGGTGTGTTTCCGAATATTATTTGTGCATTCCCACACGTCATGTGTAGGGCAGTCCATTCATTTCAATAAAAAGCTCTATTTCAAAGAAACATGGAAAAGAAGTCCCTGACTCTTTAAAAAAAATTTGCTGCACTGAACGCTATAGCACCATATGGTTTGACCCACGCAAAAATCAACACATTTGCAGATGCGTGGAAGTGCCATTGACAATTAATGGCACCACCACCTGTCTGCTAAAGGGCACACCATTTCTGTGCGTGTCGGAAAGCATGCAATTTTGTGTGCATTCCCAACACACATAAATGTGAATCTAGACTTAAAAACTATAAACTTTTTTTCCCAGAAAGGCTGGCATCCTGGCAGGTACTCTGTTTAATCATTAAAGAGGAAGTAAACCCTGATGAGTTTACTTCCTCTTTTTTTCCCTGCAAAGGTAAAGCATAATGGACTACTATGCATCGCATAGTAGCCCATTATGTGTCACTTACCTGACACAGGAGCCAGCGAAGTCGCGCTGTCCCCTTTAGTCCGCCGCATCCATCTTGCTGGTGGCGTCTCGCAGCTCCGCCACTGTCATTCGGCGAAGCCGCGATGACGTCACTCCCGCGCATGCGCACGGGAGTCGACAAATGCGGCAGCTCCATTTTTGGAACTGCCGCGTTCAGTGCGCCTGCGCGCCGCTGTCTACGGCGCATGCGCTGTAGACAGCAGTGCCCGTTTTCGGGCAAATATCTCCTAAACCATATAGGTTTAGGAGATATTGCTTGGACCTACAGGTAAGCCTTAATCTAGGCTTACCTGTAGGTCAAAGTGGTTTGTAAGGGTTTACAACCACTTTAACTACATGAATTATATTTATCTTGCCCATTTTTGACTACACAGACTTTTGAAGCACCCAGTGCATCCAACTGGAAATGCAGAAGTGATGCTATTTGCCATAGAGGTATTAGGGACAGTTCATGAACCTGCTCAAGCATAAACAACATGAGTAATGGTTTGCCATCAGTGGATACAATAATTCAGAAAAAGGTAACTAATAAACCTTATGTTTACTGACTTAGTTAGAAGCCTTTAGTGAATGAAATCTAATTTAACAAATCACAAAGAGGGGCTGTTAAAACACTTAGCACATTAAGGATTAATGAGATGTTTTCCCTTTCTGTATTGCAACTTAAACCCAAAGAGACTCCACAGAACAAGTAACCTGTTATCTTTGTGAATTCACACCTCTATGGAGCAAAACAGCATTTTATACAAAACGTTTCATGACTTTAGTAGTGCACTGCTACAAAAAGCCAAAGCCGAGAAGCATGGTGGAGGTTCCTTGCAAGTTTGGGGCTGCATTTCTGAAAAGGGATTCAGAGATTTGATCAGGATTAATGTTGTCCTCAAAGGTGAGAAATACAAGCAGTATTGCAATACATTGCACATGTATTTGTGAACACAACTACAGATAGATTCATCAGCCAGTAGATGATGGTGTTTATAAGCTTGTAGCTATGTAGTAAAACGCTAAGTCCTTTATCTGTATAATAAAGTTTCCTGTTTGTTGTCTACAGTTAAAGTGATTGTAAACGATCACTTTGTAAAACAACCCAGTTTAAAATAGAAATGAAAGGGAAAACATGTGTGTAGAGATATAAAAGAACATTATAAATACACTTTTCCTTTTTTTATAAGTGATTGCATTCCATCTTTTGTCAGCTACATAAGAGCTGGAGGAGGAGACTCAGCAGCACACTGGTCTTCCCAGTGAAAAGCTGTTCGGGGAGGGTGCGTCAGGACAAATCTGATCAGTGGAGGAGAGCAGCCTGAGTTCCCAGCACAGCTAGAGAACTGACCACCCTGTTCTTTCTTGCCTAGTGTGGTCAGTTTTAATAGGAAAGCAGATGCGCTGGCAGGGACATCAGGGATTTCACACAAAGAAAGCAATACAAAGATAACATGATATTTTTTCATACAAGTACTTGGTACAGCAGGCACATATCAGGAATATGAAATGTTGGGGCAAGCAAAGTCCATGTGGACTGTGCACAGTCTATCTGTTCTGTAAGACTATATATAGGATTTCAAGCAGGTTATGGGCCCAGGAATAGCCTAGACACCCACCCAGACACCCAGTCATAACCTGCAACCGCAAGTGCAAGATACAGCAACAGAAAGAAGACTGCAAAAGGATAAAATAAAATGGGCAGTAACACAGATGCAACAAAGTTTTCATTTGAAAATCTGACAAACTAGAACTACCAGCCAAGATAAAAATGCAGCTAATAAGAAAAAGTACATAGAAATGTATTAATGAAGTCAGACCAGAACACCCTTCAGATGAGTGGATAGAGAAAGGCCAAAAAACTCAGAGCACAATCTCTCTCAGCATGGAAGATGATCAAATGACACATATATGCAAGTGTAAAACCACTAAAGAATTTTGGGAAGGATTACAAAAGGTACATGAAAGAGCGAATCTCAACAATAAACTGTATTTCATTAGAAAGCTATACCAAACCAAGCGGAAGAAAGGCCAGGATATGTAGGTAAAGGAGAAGAAATAAAATATTTTCATTTCACAGCACTATTACTCAGTGGCTTACCACAAAGTTCCTGCTGGCTCTCTCGAGCGAATTCATTCAAACCGTGGGACCTCTATATTCAAAGTAAACCCCATTACTGGCGCATACATATACAATTATCCAGCTGATACCGTTTCACCTAGAACATGTCATACTATGCCTAGACAAGTCATATCAATACAAAGATTCCCATCTTGGCCTTTGGATCCTCTATCTTGAAATTACTTCTATATTCTTGCTGTGAGCACATTGATTGAGATCTTTGTCAGCTTAATCTTTGGTGCGGGTTCACCTGCTGGGTCGGTTTCCCCCTTTTTTCCCCACCCTTCCCTTTTGTTCATCATTCGGGGGGTGGGGCGCCCTCGTTTTCCATTCCTCTGGGACGCTGCAGGGCAAACACAGCCATATTTCCCTGTTTTTAAATTCTTGATGTGACATAGCAAGATACCCGCTGCTGCATGATATCATAGCTACCTCTACCACTTTCTCCTGATGAAGAGGAATAATGCATAATGCATTGGGTATCACTCTGTCTCTTAATACAAGAGTTATTTAAATAAGTGGTTATGATCTCATGATGAACACTATGTTACACATGTTTCATGTATTTTTGTATCATGTCTGACACAGTCAATGCTGTGTTTTACTTTGTATAATTAAAACTATATTTTTTTTATTCTGTTTACCCTTTTTTGGTATCATTGCCCTTTAAAGTCCCACCAGAGGGTTTCTGTTTGTTGTGTTTACCAGAAAGTTCTGAAAAGCTTGTTACAGCACTTGATGATAAACTGACATTGGAATATTTTAAGGGCTAACTTGTGGATGAATATAAGCATAAAACAGAAAGCATTAATAGAGACAATGCTTCTGTTGCAGAGTCTGCTTTAAAGACGAAAAAAAGGGAAAAAAAAACAACAGTATCATGCAACCAGAAACACAGAAACAAGGTAATTTAAAAGCAGATTGCAGAATCTGGAAAGCTTGAATGCCAAAAAAAAAATCCTAAACTACAAAAGGTCAAAAGTGTGAAAGAAAGAAACTGATTTTGCTTCAGATAATATGTTTTTAAATCCAAATGTTGCACCTTATCTTTGCAGGCATGGTGTGTTGATTCAGGTGCTACGAGTCGCATGACAAATGACAGAATTTTCTTTACTCACTTTGAGGAAAACAGAAAAAGCTAATGGGCAAATAATGTAAATAGAAGGAATAGGAGACTGTGTCTTTACTGTCCTATTTCCCATAGTGTCATCAGAAAGATATCTGCGAAAAATGTCCTCTATGTCCCTGCTCTTGAAACTAACCTTTTGTTAGAACAAGCTCAAAAAATAAAGCAATATAGTGCCCTTCCAAGATAACAGTTGTGCCATCACAAAAGGAGATATCTTACTTGAAAGGCTAAAATTACAGATGATCTTTATCAGCTGAACTACAATTAGGTGGTTAATACTGGCAAGAAGGAAAAACATTCAAGCTGCCTTCACACATTGCACAAATGCCTTGGGTGCAGAAGTCATGCCATAATAAAGAAATTAACTGAGAATGACTATGCAAGTGGAATAAAAATTAGTGAATGTGATCAAACAATGAAATGCACCAGCTGTATAAAAGGAAAAATTACAAGAAAGGCCTTTCTGAAGCAGAGTAACAACCGAGCTAATAAACCTCTGCACCTATTTTATTTAGATTTTTGCAGTCCAAAGGAAAAATGTAAGAGGTATTTTCTCACATTTATAGACAATTACTCCAGGTATACTACACTATGGGGGTTATTTACAAAAGGCAAATCCACCCCAATGTCTGCTACACAAGAAATGTGAAGTACCAGAGAAACTTGAATAGCTCAACTAAGCAACATATCTGGCAAAAAGTGTATTGTGCACAGACAATGGAACTGAATATACAAGTGACAAAACACAGACGATTCTCAAAAAGCGTGGCATAATATTTCAAACTACTGTACCATACAACCCAGGACAAAATTGGGTTGCAGAAAGAAATAACCATACTCTATATGAGAGTGGAAGAACCATGCAGTTTGATGCACATATTTCAACCACATACAGGGAAGAGACAATTATGACCTCATGCTATCGCCAAAATCGACTACCAGCAAAATCCCTTGCAAAAACTCCATATGAGCTGTGGAATGGAAAAGCCCTGTATCTGAACCATCGAAAAAAACTTGGAAGCAAAGGCTATGTGCACATCCCAAAATAAAAATATACAAAATGGGATGCTCACACAAAGGAAAGTGTACTTGCAGTGAATCTTAAAGAGATACAAAATTAAACACTAATATACAAGCAAGGTAACCATAAGTAGAAGTGTAAACACTTCAATCTGAGGGAAATTCAACATCAGTGTCATGTGAAGATAGGCAACTAAGTGATTCAGAAATAGAAACAAATGCAGACAGTCCAAATGCCATAAAAGAAGAAACCAGGCCACAAGAGGCTTCAATAGAGAAATCCACCAGAAGCAATAAATGCATTTCAGCCAAAACATCTGCCCTATGGTGCTCGTGGAGCATTAAAACCAGAGCTAGATTCATAGGATGAGATGCAAAGGCTTCCAATTCATGAGAAACAAAAGTGGATCAGAGCCATTGATGAATATTGCAGACACTTTGACAAAACCGCTAACAAGAAACATATTTATAGAACTGAGTTTCCAAATGGGGCTAATATAAGTAATTGTTGAGTAGGGGTGTTGGAATACATTGTTTATTTATTTTCATACAACTACAGATATATTTTTCAGCCAGTAGATGGCAGCGTTTATAAGTTTGTAGTTGATCTCTGTAGTAAAACTCTATGTTTTTTCTCTGTATAATACAATTTGTGTTTCCTATCTGAAGTTAAGCAACAAAGCCCATGTGGACTGTGCACTGTCTGACTGTTCTGTAGGGCTATATACACAACTTCTAACAGGCAGATACTTATTCATCATGCCATTTCATCAGGGAGGTGTGTGCCCCAAATTAATTCTGCAGCAGGACAATGACTCCAAGCATATAGATAATGACAGTGTAAAGAAGAACAATAAGTCCTGGAAGTGATGGTTTGGCTCCCACAGAGACCTGGTCTCAACATCATTGAGTCTGCCTGGGATTACATGAAGAAGAATTTGAGGTGGACTACATCCACAGAAGACCTGTGGTTAGTTCTCAAAGATCTTTGGAACAACCTATCTGCCGAGCTCCTTCAAAAACTGCGTGCAAGTGTACCTAGAAAAATTGAAGAATTTATGTTTTTTGAAGGCAAAGGGTGGTCACAACAAATATTGATTAGGATTTCTCTTCTGATCATTCACTTTCCATCTTGTTAATTGTTAAAAATAAACAATTAAAGGCTTTTATTTATGAAAGCATGGTTGGTATGCAGTTGTAAGGCTAGTTTTCTGATCAAGGGCAAAAAACGTTCATCTAAAGGGTAACTTCACTTTCATGGGCATCCATTGTGCAATGCAATATGGCTACATGGAGTTGTTCTGTACACAGAATGTGTACTGACCACTCCCCAGAAACATCTTTTCCTGCTTGTGTGATTGGCTCACCAATTTTCCCAGAAATCTGCCTCAAATACAAGTCAGATTTCAGGTATCCCCTGCAATAAAAATGTCATTTTTGGTGAGATATTTCCAATAGGATTACATCTAAAGGAATGAAGGATCAGCAGTTTCCGCATTAGAGCCCTGCAGCTGACACAGCTGACAGATAAATATGAAACCTATCCCATTAGATGTACTCAGAATAGAGGCACAGGCAAACACACATTAGTTTCTTCAGAATAACAAAAGGTAGGAATCTGCAACAAAGGTTGCTATAATCTTTGCAATGTACATAGATCACCCAGGGGGAGGAGTTAGACGTTAAATATATTTCTCAATAGCAACAAACATATACAGTATCTCACAAAAGTGAGTACACCCCTCACATCTTTGTAAATATTTTATTATACCTTTTTATGTGACAACACTGAAGAAATGACACTTTGCTACAATGTAAAGTAGTGAGTGTACAGCTTGTATAACAGTGTAAATTTGCTGTCCCCTCAAAATACCTCAACACACAGCCCTTAATGTCTAAACTGCTGGCAACAAAAGTGAGTACACCCCTTAGTAAAAATGTCCAAATTGGGCCCAAAGTGTCAATATTTTGTGTGGCCACCATTATTTTCCAGCACTGCCTTAACCTTCTTGGGCATGGAGTTCACCAGAGCTTCACAGGTTGCCACTGGAGTCCTCTTCCACTTCTCCATGACAACATCACAGAGCTGGTGGATGTTGGAGACCTTGCGCTCCTCCACCTTCTCGTTTGAGGAAGCCCCACCAATGCTCAATAGGGTTTAGGTCTGGAGACATGCTTGGCCAGTCCATCACCTTTACCCTCAGCTTCTTTAGCAAGACAGTGGTCATCTTGGAGGTGTGTTTGGGGTTGTTATCATGTTGGAATACTGCCCTGTGGCCCAGTCTCCGAAGGGAGAGGATCATGCTTTGCTTCAGTATGTCACAGTACATGTTGCTATTCATGGTTCCTTCAATGGACTGCAGCTCCCTAGTGCCAGCAGCACTCATGCAGCCCTAGACCATGACTCTCTCACCACCATGCTTCTCTCACCACCATGCTTCACTTTAAGCAAGGCACACATATCTTTGTACTCCTCATATGGTTGCCGTCACACACACTTGACACCATCTGAACCAAATAAGTTTATCTTGGTAACATCAGACCTTCAGCAAACTATTTGTGGGCTTTCTTGTGCATCATATTTAGAAGAGGCTTCCTTCTGGGATAACAGCCATGCAGACCAATTTGATGTAGCGTGCGGCGTGTGGTCTGAGCACTGACAGGCTAAGCCCCCACCCCTTCAACCTCTGCAGCAATGCTGGCAGCACTCATACGTCTATTTCCCAAAGACAACCTATGGATATGACTCTGAGCATGTGCACTAAACTTCTTTGGTTGACCATGGCGAGGCCTGTTCTGAGTGGAACCTGTCCTGTTAAGCCTCTGTATGGTCTTAAACACTGTGCTACAGATCAGGTTCAGGGTCTTGGTAATCTTCTTATAGTCTAGGCCATCTTTATGTAGAGCAACAATTCTTTTTTTTAAGATCCTCAGAGAGTTCTTTGCCATGAGGTGCCATGTTGAATTTTCCTGTGACCAGTATGAGAGAGTGAGAGCGCTAACACCAAATTTAACACACCTGCTCCCCATTCAAACCTGAGACCTTGTAACACTAATGAGTCACATGATTGAAAAAGGGCTAATTGGGCCCAATTTGGACATTTTCACTTAGGGGTGTAATCACTTTTGTTGCCATCACTTTTGTGTGTTGAGTTATTTTGAGGGGACAGCAAATTTACACTGTTATACAAGCTGCACACTCACTACTTTACATTTTAGCAAAGTGTCATTTTTTCAGTGTTGTTACATAAAAATATATAATAAAATATTTACAAAAATGTGAAGGGTGTACTCACTTATGAGATACTGTATGTAAATCTACTTTATGTGAACAACTTACCTTAACAAACTCAGATATCACCATGTTAAAGTAGTTATGACATCATCACTGTGCTGCACATAAGCTATAACCCCACCTTTCACCTAGCAAGCCCCACCCACTACAGGCTGCCTGCAGAAAATGAAAGGGGGCAGATACAAGACCAGTTAACCTGCAGAAATGAAGACTTTCAGAAGAATAAAGACTTACAACACAGACCTCACACTTGGGTGGAATTTGGCAAGCATTTATGGGGGGCACGTCTCCCAGATTACATTTCTAGTAATTGATCGGATCCATCCGAGTCCATGTGGGGGAGACTGGAACAAATGCCTCTTCCAGTGTGAACTCCGGTGGATTTTTTAACTTAACACCTCCTCTTTACCCAGCTTAAATTAAGCCATCTCCTTCAAACCTTTTCTGGAGGGATTTGTTTCGGGAGGTTGGGAGGGGCACATTTTAGGGATGATTCCTCTGTACCTTTCCATTTTTTCACCTGCATGTCTCCCTGTCCCTGTATTGTACTGTTCATTCCATCTGCAATTCTCCCATATACGGTTAAATTCATGCATCTTTAATACCCATAGACAGTTCACTAAGCCACGTTATGCAAGACTGTAGAAATTTGCTATACATGCTTGCACCAATCACTGTCCTTTGTTTACAATGTTGGTTTATTAATGTATAACATTGCTAGCTTATATCACATGCTAAATTGTTTTTTCTGCTGATGAATCTCATTTGTTACCATGTTTATTAGATGTGTGCATACTGTATACTGTGGTGCCTGGCCGTGCTATATATACAGCTGCCGTTTCCCTGCCTTCGTTCAATCGACAATTTGTCTCAATTATATTAACTTTAAAATGCCTCCATTTTCCCTCATCTAGGACAGGGTGGTTTTTGGGCCTCTCTTGTTGTGGTTTGCCTTGTTACCCGGCGCACCCAGGCCATCGATGCCCCGGTTGTGTGGCATTGTTTACCGTCCGGGCTTGATGGTGAGCGTGGCTTTACCCACCCTGAGCCTGCTCCTCCTGGTTTTGGTTGTACTGTGTGCCTTGGCCTCCCTCCACCGTCATCCCGCCCACTGCTGCCTCCAGATGGGGGAGCTTCTCATCGGCGGCCGGAAACACTGCACGCGTTCAGATGGGAGAGCTTCTCTCTTTGTTTAGTCCTCCCCTTTACACCCGATTGGCTCATGCTTACTCCTAGGCTGCGGTCGGTGGTTGGTCTTTTCTCAATCTCGAGTTGCCTTTACAAAAGCACGGCCCTGCTTGGCTCCAGTGCTGATCTGGCAGTATAGCTGCAAGCATTTCGCTCTGCCCCTGCTGGTGGAAAATATAATCTCTCCTCAAAAGATTGGGAATTTATAGGCTCAAGGAATGTACAAAGGCCAAAAATACATAATAGTAAATATAGTGTATTTATTGGTATCAAAAAAATATTTAAAATAAGTTACAGTGTAAAATGTACTGTACATACAAAAAACATGAAAAAATGTATGGTCTGTAGCTACAAGGCAAAAAAAAACACAGATTATCAAGTACAGTTATACATAAACCCAATTGCCAACGAATTTTAGAGTCCTTAACCACACAAATCGGAGTACATGTACGTCGGTAATTTGATGCTAAATACCGGGGTTATGGCAGCAACTAGCTGGCCGGGAAGGCTGTCCTCAAGGTTCAGGAGTGTCTCTTCTGGAAGAATTGTCAAAAATTCCCATAGACACTTTGTGAGGATGAGAAGGCAATACCCACTGATGTTGGATGAGAAGGCCTGGCTCGCAGTCAAGGCCAGTCAAGTTCCTCCACCCCAACTCGCTCATCCATGTCTTTACAGACCTTCTTTGTGCACTGGTCCAAATCATTTGGTGGAGGGGGGATTACGGTGTGGGGGTGTTTTTCAAGGGTTTGGCTTGGTCCCTTAGTTCCAGTGTAGGTAACTCTTAAGACGTCAGCATAACAAGACATTTTGGACAATTTCATCCTCCCAACTTTGTGGGAACAGTTTGGGGATAGCCCCTTCCTGTTCCAACATGACTGCGCACCAGTGAACAAAGCATGGTCCATAAAGATATGGACTTAGCAAGGGTGGTGGAAAATTAACTTTAAGTGCAAAAATTCACATTATAATAATAACTAAAACATATAGAATTAAATGTAACAATCAAAAAAAAATTAAAATTCCAAAATGCTATAATGGTGTGGACCACCAAACTAAAAAGTTGTTGCACTTGAAGTTAATTTGTATTGCAATTATCTGTAGAGGGGTTTCCACCATCCATGCTAATTTTAAATTGTTATGTCTGAGACAGGTATTTGCACCCACTTCCGGGCATAGACTCCCACGGGAGTCTATGCCTCTTCCTGTCCTGCCGCGCTGTCTGCTGGGACACACACGGGTCCCAGAGACAACGCGGACCATTCCTATTGCACTGCGCAACTCGTGCAGGGAATCGGGAAGTAAAGACGCAACCCTTCACTTCCTGATTCCCTCACCCAGAATGGAGGCGGCAGCAGCCGAAAGCCGAGCGGTCGATTGGCCTCGGCTGCTGACATCGCTGGACCCCGGGACAGGTGAGTGTCCATTTATTAAAAGTCAGCAGCTGTAGTATTTATAGCTGCTGGCTTTTAATATTTTTTTTTTCTAGTGAAATCCCTCTTTAAGTTGTTGATTAGTAAGTTAGCGCTACACTTTTTTTTGTGGTGTGAGAACACATAACATTGCTCAGTGCCAGGCCTTTTACTGACACGTTTTTACTTTACATCCAGTCGTTTATTGTAAATAGTAGTGTGGTGATTACCTATTATACTAAAGACCAGCATGTGGCATTAATAAACATCAACAGATTTTAGTTGTGCCCCACCAGGCCAGCACCCCATGGACAATGTGCCTGTTTGCTGAGTTCATCTCCCCTTCCCTGCACTCAGTGCACTCATGGGCACTGATTGGCAGCACTGATGAGAACTGATTGGCAGCACTGATGGGCACCTCTGATTGAAAACCCTGATTGGCACTGACAGTTGGCATTGGTTGGCACTGTCAGGTGGCACTGTTAGGTGGCATTGGTTGGCACTGATTGCCACTGATAGGTGGCATTGGTTGGCACTGATTGGCAATGACAAGTGGCATTGATTTGCACTGATAGAGGGGAGTTTCACATCGAGCAGATTGTAAGAGCCGCTCAGTGCCTTAAACTGTCATGTAATGTCCCTGCTTGCAGAGACCGTCTGTCAAAACTCAGCAGTGATGGGGGGTGGGCAGGGCAGAACAGCTATCATACACCAGCTAACGGGATAGGGGCTGGGCGGGCTGCTCCATGTATGTGGCTCTGCCCCTTTCTATCAGCTATCAAACACCAGCCAGTGATTGAACTGCTTAAAATGGGCGGAGTCATATACATGGAGTGTATGGTGTATGATAGCTGTTCAGTTTTGACAGACGGTCTCTGCAAGTAGGAACGTTACATGACAGTTTAAGGCACTGAGTGTCTTACAAGCCTGGCGATTTGCTCAATGTGAAAGCACTATACACTCTTGCAGCATTTCACAGAACTGTGTAGCATGCAGCTACACTAACAGGGGGTAATTAGGGTGTGCCCAGGCACACTCAGCACACCCTGTACACAGCCTATGTCTGAGTTCCTGCCCTGAGAAGCTCTCTGTCCTAGGGATGAACTCTATTCAGAGGATGAACCTTACAACCAGGCCACAGATCTTTAGTGCTTTATAAAGTATTTAAGTATTTGTATTATACATTCCACCCTTACAATATTTGTTCTTGTGTTCTCCAAGAGGTAATGCTGAGATGGATTTTGTGACCTGAAATAAACTAGATGTCATAAAAACATACTTTTTGCAATTAAATCTGCAGTGCAGATCATAGCCATTGATAAACCTTTCCCTATAAGCTCCCTGGCAGCTTACAAAGGGAAGGAATGTGTCTGTATAAGACAAAGCATTGTTCATAGTTCTGATTGGAAGTATCCCTCTAGTGGCCAATACAGAAAATGCACACTTAAAAACAATACAATACAGCATACAAAGCACTTCATACGGTGTTTTCTGTATAAGCAAATAAGTTGGGAGAAAATATCAGATGAATTACATATTAGAAGCCCATTAGTTTTTGTTATCTGCAGATTTTGGTCCCTCCACCCCTATACTTAATGCCGTGTACACATGACCGGTCTTTCTGGCAGATTAGGTCCAATGGAATCAGCCCGTCGGACAATCCGATCATGTGTGGGCTAATCTGATCGTCTTTCATTTTAAAAAT
Source organism: Lithobates pipiens (assembly GCF_037356315.1). Lineage (NCBI taxonomy): Eukaryota > Metazoa > Chordata > Amphibia > Anura > Ranidae > Lithobates > Lithobates pipiens. Next base: position 480,448,303 of record NW_027507764.1, on the reverse strand, counting down.
CTGACTGACCTAGTAATAGAACATGTTTCAAATCTGTCTGACAGACTCAATTCTTGTCGGGAAAACCGTTCGTCTGTGTGCTGGGAAGCTATTGGCTACTGAACTTCCTTTTTTAGTCCCGTCTTACATCATCACGTTCAAAACTAACTGACTTTTAAACAAGCTTAGTCCATTCGTGCGTGGCCGAGTCCGTTCATTCGGAAAGTTCGTTGAAACTCCGCCAAAAGTCAGTCGGGAAGACCGTTGGACCTAGTCTGCCAGAAAGTCCGGTTGTATGTACGCGGCATAAGAAGCAGTGCCAAGAAGGGAGTTATATTCATAAACATGTGACATAGAAAAGTACATTTAAAATGTACAAGACATAACCTTGCATTAGTAGAGCTGTGTAATTAAACTGTTACTAAACCCAGTAATTTTAAAATAGTTCATCCCCCCCCTACAGTTCCCACGGCTTATAAATCTTTTTACATTAAAATACTGCCACTATATACCTTTTTGAATGATCAGTATACCACGGTCACATGATAAACTGCACAGTTTCTTCAGTGCAGAGAGTTAGGAGAAGATTTTCACTACAGCTTGTATACACGCCCAAATGTGTGATGTCAATATCATGTGACCTGGCTAGCTCTGAGAACAAGAAACTGTTCTCTCCAGCATAAAAGACACAACTGAGCACGTGCAGGTAGGCTACTCTGCCTGTGTTAGCTGGCCTCCCCAGACAGACAGTGCAGGAGGGGGAGGATCTGTGCATACAGGATCAAACAGCCCTTTTACACAATGTAGAGGATTAACCCCTTAAGTTCCACAGCGAGTATACCAAAGCATGCTATGCTGCATATACAGACATATTTTACTGTTGTGGGTTTAGTAAAACTTTAAGGTCCCCTTTACGCCGTCGGTTTGTTGAGGCCACCAGATTCCTGTGGCAAGAATCTGCAGATTCTTGCTGTTGAAATTACTGGGTTTGCAAACCACCAGCAGCTGCTTAGGCCATCTATGGCTGGGCGGCGCAGCTCTCGTTCTGGGTGGACGTCATATGACGGCCCTCCAGAGCGACCGCTCTCGTGCGCCCCGGGGGTGCACAGCCGAGCTGTGATCCTAGGATGGGGCGGACCCTGATCTGTGTAAAGAGCCGTGGCTGCGGCTTTTTAACCGCGTGATAAGCTGTGTCCAATCACAGCCGGTCACATGTAAACACTGAGATGCCGGTAATCGGTGCTCCTCGCCTCACACTGACAGATTGTGAGAAGAGGAAAGCCGATTAGCAGCATTTCCTCACAGAGGACATGTAGGGATGTAATCAGGTCACTGATCATCAGTGCCCTGATTACAATAAAGTGCCAGAAATGACAGCAATGCCAATGCCATCAGTGCCAGCCAGTGCCCACAATTGGCACCAATCTGTGCCCACAAGTACCAGCAATCAGTGGCCACCAGTAATGCCAATCAGTGCTGGCTATTAGTGCTGCCCATCAATGCCCATCACTGGTGCCCCTCAATGCCACCCATCCATACCGCCTATTTGTGCCCACCAGTGCCACCTATCAGTGCGGCATATCCATGCCTCATCAGTGCCATCTCATCAGTGCCCATAAGTGCCACCTCATCAGCTCCCATCAGTGAAGGAAAAATATTACTTATTTACAAAATTTACTGACAGAGCTAATACTTTTTTTTTTCAAAATTTTTGGTCTTTTTTTTATTTTTAAGAAAAAATAAAAAAAACAGGAGTGATTAAATATCACCCAAAGAAAGCTCTATTTGTGTGAATAAAATTATAGAAATTCCACATGGTTACAGTGTAACATGACCGCGCAATTGTCATTCAAAGTGTGACAGCGCTGAAAGATGACAAATGGCCTGGGCAGGAAGGGGATGCAAGTGCCCGGTATTGAGGTGGTTAAACTAATAGCAGGCTGACGGCTGCCACTGCTGATAACATGTAGGTGCACACAGAGCGATTAGCTGCAGCTTGGGACTGATGTCCGAGCCTGGACCCAGCTAATCGCTCTGTTTTCGGCTACATGTGACAAGGTCATTCAAGCAGGACGAATCTGTACATTCTTGCCACAGGAATCGGGGGGCCGCAACAAACCGGCCATCCCGATTCTCCCAGGGGAGAGGAGACAGATCGTGTGTTCATACTAAGTATGAACACCAATAGGTCTCCTCCCCTAGTCAGTCCCATCTCCCCTACAGTTAGAACACACCTAGGGAACACAGTTAAACCCTTGACAGCCTCCTAGTGTTAACCTCTTCCCTGACAATTAAATTTATACAGTAATCAGTGGCTATTTTTAGCTCTGATCACTGTATAAATGTCACTGGTCCCAAAAAAAGTGTCAAGTGTCCAGTCTGCTGCAATGTTGCAGTCATGATAAAAAAACAAAATTTTTATATATATATATATATATATATATATATATATATATATATATATATATATATATATATATATATATTAATAATAATAAAAATGCCATAAATGTATCCCTTATTTTGTAGACGCTATAACTTTTGTGCAAACTAATCAATATACGCTTATTGCTATTTTTTTTACCAGAAATATGTAGAAGAATATATATCGGCCTAAACTGAGGAAAAAAAAATTTCCCCCCCAAAAAAAAATAAAAAATAAAGGGATATCCATTATACCAAAAAGTACAAAATAGTGTTTTTTCAAAATTGTTGTTCTTTTATAGTTTATAGCACAAAAAATTAAAAATGTAGAGGTGATCAAATACCACCAAAAGAAAGCTCTATTTCTAGAGAAAAAAAAACACATCAATTTTGTTTGGGTACAACGTTGCACAACTTTTGTCAGTTAAAGCAACGCAATTGTCAGTTAAAGCACCGCACTGCCGTATCACAAAAAATAGCCTGGTCAGGAAGGGGATAAATTCTCCCGGGGCTGAAGTGGTTAACATTATGATAACCAAAATGTGTTCTTATATCCAATAAGGTTTTTTGTAATTTATCCAAATTGCAGATTTTATTCAGTGATTTGTCCCTTTGTACTAAAATTATGTTTCCGGTGCAAAAATTATCTTTACATACAAATAGCAAAAAAAAATAAAACTAAGGGGAACAGGAGATGAAGGAGTTGACAAAAAAAAAAGAAAAAGAAAAAAAGAATTAGGCTTAGCTAAAAGTTAAGGGATTAAATGTTTTTACTTTTATAAAAGTCACATGTACAGCAGAGCCCCTCTGATTACACTGGAAGAGGTCCTCTGGTAATGTAATCAACAGGGCTAGGCTGCCTCTCTTTGTTATTATTGCAAAGTTTGTCTATTTTTGTTGGTAGAATGGTGTTTTATGTATATACTGCTCAACCATTCTGAGTCTGTTAGGCCACGTACACACGGGTGGATTGTCTGCCCAACTAAGTTCGTCAGACAATCCGACAGACAGTCCGTTCAACTTTTGAATGAACGGACTTGACCACACACGATGAACAGACAGTCCGCTGAAAGCTTGCGCGATGACGTATACAGCACGTACGACGGGACTAGAAATACGACGTCCAATACACTGCAATGCAGCCTTCGGCCGTGTAAATCCTTTCTGAGCATGCGCCATACTTAGTCCGTACAACTTGCCTACACACGAGCGGACTGTCCGCTGAAACCAAGTTTGGACGGACAAAACCAAGTTTGGACGGACAAAATTACGGAAATTCCGAAAGACTTAGTCCGTCAGACTGCCCGCTGAAAAAGTCAGCTGAAGCCCACACACGAGCGGATTGTCCGCTGAAACACGGTTCAGCGGACTAAGTTGGGCAGACAATCCGCCCGTGTGTACGCGGCCTTAGAGCCAAGATTCTAGCAGAGTCAGGTGAATGTTTATCCCATTCCTTCAGATGTGTGAATATAGAATGGAAACACTGAATCAGCCTCTTCAGCCCCAGTCCCAGGGTGTTTTGCATGACTATGGCATTTAAACAAGTTATTGTCATACTAAGCTATACCAGATGACTGGGGTAAAAGGGGGCAGCACAACCTAGTTGGCCTGTCCATTGAAAACTGGGTTGTAGTAGTTAAAATTCGGAAGTGGCGCGGGGTTTGCTGAAATAGGACAATATACAATTCCAAAATGTGTCTCTCGCTTACAAATACCATCCCTGGAGTGTTATACATATTAATTAAACAACTGTTCATCTTGCTGAATTCATCCACATGAATAATGCTAAGAAATTAATCCAACACATTAAATAATCATGTAATATGATTTCACTTGGTCCCTAATATAAAATTTGAAAGCAATACAAAGTGCCTGGGCTTCAGAAAAAAAAAACCTCAACAATGGTATCTCATTCTATGTATTCTGTAAAGTGGATAAAGTCATAGATAAAGTTATGGACAGGCACAAGTCAGGAGATGGATACAAAAAATTCAAAGGCTTTATCAATGCCTAGAAGTACAGTGAAGTCTATTATTAAAACGTGTAGGGTATTTGGTACAACATAGACCCTCCCTGGATCAAGATATCGTTCCAAACTGGGAGGAAGCCAGGAGTAAACTGGTCGGAGAGTCTTCAAAGAGACCTACAGCAACTCTGAAGCAGTTGCAGGAATTTATGACAAAGAGTGGTCATTGTGTGCATGTGACAACAATATCACAAATTCTGCACAAACGTGGCTTACATGGGAGGGTTGCAAGAAAAAAAGCCACTCCTCAAAAAGGCCACATGCAGTCAAGGCTGAGCTTTGCCAAAATGCACCTTGAAGATTCTGAGGCCACATGGACAAAGGTGTTATGATCAGATGAGACTAAAATTGAATTATTTGGCCTCAACATGAAACCATATATCTGACTGAAATCCAATACAGCTCATCATCCAAATAACACCATTCCTACAGTAAAGCATAGAGGTGGTAATATCCTGGTATGGGGCTGTTTCTTTGCAGAAGGGACTGGAGCACTTGTCTGGATAGAAGGAAAAATGTATGGGGCAAAATACCATCAAATTCGTGAAGAAAATCTGCTTCCCGCTGCCAGAAAGTTGTCAATGGGAAGAAGATTTAACTTCCAAAATGACAATGACCCAAAGCACACAGCAAAAATTAGCACATAGTGGTTGAAGGAGAAAAAGGTGAATGTCCTTGAATAGCCAGTCAGAGCCCAAACTTAAACCACATTGAAAATCTGTGTAATGACTTGAAGACTGCAGTAGACAAATGGTCACCATCAAATTTAACTGAGCCTGGGCAGTTCTGCAAAGAACAAATATATAAGTCTAGATGTGCAAAGTTAGTAGAGACATAGACCAAAGTAATTAAAAGCAAAAGATGGTTCAACAAAATACTTTTCCAACTCCGTGATTTTGTTATTGATTTTTTTCTGACATGTTGCTGTTCTTTTACTTGGATGTTCTAAGATGCGCTAGTAAATATAGCTGGATGAAACAAAAACTGTGTCTGTCTTCATTTCAGGTTGCAAAGCAGAAAAAAATAGTTTTTAAAGGGGGTGATTCTTTTCTATACTGTGTATAATTATATATATATATATATATGTATATATATATATATATATATATATATATTAATTACACACACACACACACACACGTGTGCGTGTAGCACTGTCCCCATAGGGCTAGTAGTGTTGACTTACTTCTTAGGCCTCTTTCTGTTTACCTGCAGCTGTTTGCTAATAGTTTCCACTTGGTTACAAGGGGTTTCCACTTTGTTCCACCCTTGCTCCCGCTTGCGCGTTACTCAATAACCAGTCCAGAGTATTTGTTTTTGTATTTTATTTTGGAACTTGGATGGGAGAAGGGGATAGTGGGATACTCCAAATGGAACTATTCACAGTGGATAAGGACAACTCTCACTTGACCTCACCAGATTATTAGTAGAAGCAGTCACACTGCTTTAACCATACGTAGAAAAACACAGAAAGGAAACATTTTTGGGATTTTTTAAGCGCATGCATATACAAAAGGAGATATTATATTATATTAAAATATATATATATTAATTTTATTCAATTACAAAAAATCCATAAACAAGGATAAATTGATCAGTAATAGATACCACTATACATGTAAATTGTTATCTCTACATGTTTCGCCTGTTATGGCTTCCTCAGGAGATTCTTTTGCAATGAACACTGTAGGTGTGGACTGATCACTACAATAAAAAAAGATGTATATCAAAAACAAACAATTATACAAAGTAAATACATGTAAAAAACAAACAAAAAAAATTGAATACATAATTTATTATAGGACTGTGTGCTAACAAACAAAATGCATGCTCTGATCTGGTACCAACCTTAAAAAGATCAATGATCATTCAAAACTGTGGAAAAGCAAAGCAGGACCACATGCTGTCAAATGGGCCTGCCTTGCTTTTCCACAGTTTTGAATGATCAGTAGCTATTTATCTCCTAGAAATAAATCAATTCTGGAGTAGGCACAGTGCGGCTTTAAAAAGAAAGTAAAGTCTCTATCCGAGGCGTGCTGACATCTCCAGATGTCATAGAGCTCGTTTGAGTGTATGAAGGTTAGATGCATCAATGTTCTGTTTTTTTTTCGGTGTAGGACCTTTCACATCTGTAGTAGCATCCAGAACTAGATTAAAGTCACTGCAGTCTCTGCCTTGTTTTAATTTTGTCACTTTTTTACATATTCTGTTAAGGAATGAGATTTGTCCTGTATTTGGGACGTAGAGGTTTACCAACAGTGTTATTTATTTTGCAAACTAGTATTATAAATCTGCCTTGCGTATCCGTATTAAGATTCAGTAGTTCAAAGGCTACTGTGTCTTTGACAGCTATCAATACTCCTTCAGTTTTGATAGGTGTGTTTGCCATGAATAAGTGTGGAAAAGTTGTGTGCGATATGGAAGGTGTTTGTGTTTGGCTAAAGTGTGTCTCCTGGGCACAGAGCACATCGCAGTGAAGCGTACGGGTGTCTGACCATAAAGAGTGACTTTTTCCTGGGTGGTTCAGGCCCTTGACATTCAGGGATGCAAATTTAAAAGGCATGGTGGTTCTGAGGGGGGGGGGGGGGGGGGTTACGCATTAGGAGAGCTAGGTTGGGGAGGGGGGGAGTTACGCATTAGGAGAGCTAGGTTGGCAGTATCGGTGTGTATAGGATGTAGTGAATAAGAGTAACCTACTTTGAGAGTTCTAGGGTCTGTCACGTTTCAGCTGGCTGGAACTTCCCACCGGTGTCTGCGCTTGGGGGTGATTTATATGGAACAAAGAGAGAGCAATTGTAAAGACTACAGCAAATAGTGCATATAGCAAAAATACCAGAATGAGAGAGAGAGGAAAAAAAAAAAACACAGATCAGTGGTTCAGAACAGAAATTTTAAGAAGAAAATGCAGCTTCAAATATTTGGGGTGTTTAACAAACAAACTGAGCTTGTTCACGCAGCAATCCAGGGCAAACTGAGTCATGTATTGATGCTTATGTGATTTAGGTGGTCATGTCATCTGGAGAGTCCAGGTCTTCCCAGTTTGTGTTGCATTGTGAGTGGTTCCCTCGAGGTTGACGCTGTTCCTGTGGTTTCAGGATATTCCATTGCCGGAGTAGTGTAAGCCCTTGTACACATGGTCAGAGATTCCGACGGAATGTGTCCTATCGGACCGTTTTGTCGGATATTCTGACTGTGTGTGGTCTGCATCGGACTGTTTCCGTCGGAATATCCGACAGACCAAGTTTTCCAACTTGCCTGTAAAATTTTCAGACAAAATGCTCCTATCGGACATACTCCGATCATGTGTAGCCTACTCCGACCGACAAAGTGCCACACATGCTCAGATCAAATTCCTAGACCAAAGTTATTGGCTATTAGCCTGAACGTAGTCCCGTCGTAACGAAATAACATCATCACGTTATGTACAATCGGATTTTCCAACAACTTAGTCCGGCCGTGTGTATGCAACATCACTTCCGGACCTCTTCCGGAATTAATCCGTCGGAATTACTGGTTGTCGGATTCTCCGACCGTGTGTACAAGGGCTAAGACTTTCTACCAGAGATCTAATTGTGTAGGAATGGTTATCTTTCGTGATGATGAGCTTCACCGGATGGCCCCACTTGTATGGGATCTGATGGTTCCTCAGAGGTTTCGTGATTGTTGCTAGATTTTTGCATTGCTGCATTGTGAACTTTGAGAGATCATCATAGAAGGAAAAGTTGGTGTATTGTTGTGGATAATGCCCAGTGTTTCTGACAGCTCTCGTGAAGATTTCCTTTATGTGGAAGAAATGGATGCGGACAATAGTATCCCTTGGGATGGTTTGAGGCAGATGAGGTGTTTTGGCAGGCGATGAATGCAGTCGATTATTAGCTCGCTTTGTAGTGAATCAGGTAGGAAAGTGGCCAACAGATGTAAGAAGTAATCTTTTACAGAGGATTGCTGAACTGACTCTGGTAGGCCTCTGATTTTAATGTTGTTCCTTCTGGAACGATCTACGAGGTCGGCTATTTTAGTTTTAAGCCTTGTCATCCACTTCTTCTCCATGGGCATCTAGTAACTCATTAACTCATTAACAGAAGCTGTGATTTCCCCATTTTTTGTTTCCACATTAGACACTTTCCCCCATATGCATTATTTCAGATGTGAAACGCTGCATCATATGTAAGATCTCAGAGTGTATGGAGCTCTGCACTGTCATTAGCATGTCTGTCAGTGTGGTATCCAGCATGGGCTGGTTAGATGTGGGAAATGCAGCAATGGAGCTATGAGGTGCTGTGCTCACTAGAGGGTGTTGCTGTGAAAAGTGGCCTACCTCCTGTGCTGGGTCCGCATCCTGTGAGCCGCAGCTTCGATTTGGCAGGGCTATTAGATGGTGTGGAGGCACCCGAGTTGCCATCCATGTGATGAGGTGAGCTGTCCGAGTGCTGAATGGAGTGTGTCCGCATTGCTGTCTCCTTCTGGCCACCTCTTGTATGAGGTACGTTCCCGCCAGCGCTATTTTGGATAGACGGCTTGTCCAGAGGATAGAATTCTGTCAGTTTGCAGGGAACCGAGCGCTCCTGTCTCCTCTTGGACATGCCGGTGGATGTCCCCGGTAGTCGCTCATGAGCTATGCCGCTGTGGGGACTTGATCACCTGGCTAGATATACCATGGAAAGCCATTGCGGATCAGAACTCTGCTAACAAGCAGCCATCACGCTCGGGATCCGGCCACGCCCCCCCCCCCCCATACAGTATATATTTTTTAAAGCACTCTTACTTTACAGCATTTCTTCACATCTGCCTTAAACTTTTGCATAGTACTAGAGATATATATATATATAGATATATAATTTTTTTTCAGTATTTTAATTGTTTCTTTTTTATCAATTTACAAAATTCAAAGGGAGTGAATAGAAGAATCTACATTAAATCTATATTTTATGTAGCTACCCTTTGGCTTCAAATCAGCATCTATTCTTACACTTGCACACTTTGTAAACTTTGTGGCAGGTCGAGCCCATCCCATTGTTTGAAATGCCAGTCTTGGTCAGGGTTTCTGGGAAGCAAGCACACTAAACATGCTTATATGTGCTGCGTTCATCTTAGAGCCTGAGTTAGAAGTCAGTGGTCCCACCCGCCTGACGGGGTCAGCATATGAAGGGATCTGAGAGGTGCACATTGCACCATACTGTCTAAGTCAGGACAGACAAGGGCCTGAGCCTGTGAGGATGTAGCAGCTGGGAGCTGTAGGAGAAACAGTCAAGCTGACGATGTTGTGTACAATCAAGAGCACTTGTACTGTGTTATTGACGGTCTAGGGAACCAAGACAGTTGGCCTAAGCAGTGAAGTTGCAAAAGAGAGCCATTAGGCTAAATTCTATGTTTTGTTGCATTGATGGCGAGAACCCACTGCATGGGAAACTATTGAAGTGTGAATTTTTGTGTCTCTTTTTTTTAAATAAACATGGGCAGAAAAATCCTTGAAGCCTACTTCGGTAAACTCACTGTTTGGTGCTGCCAATGAACTTCAAATTACCTAACTTGTCACAACTTATACAAAGTCAGGGATTTTGTAGGATTAGAGTCAGTTGTATGATTAACCAATCATACCAAGCGCGTGCTAATGATCATCAATTTCATATGCAGATTGAAACACAGGCATTAACTGAAGAAGAGACGGGGGGCTTAAAACTGGGTGAGGAACAGCCAACCTCTGCTTTTAAAGGTGAGCTTGTGGAAAACAGTTTCATGTCGCAGGTCATGCACTATGGCAAGAGTGCAGCAACAAGACACAAGCTAGTTATACTGCATCAGCAAGGTCTCTCCTAGCCAAAGATTTCAAAGCAGGCTGTGGTTTCAAGATGTCCTGTTCAAGCTCTTTTGAAGAAGCACAAAGAAATTGACAAGGTTGAGGACCGGAGGCGCAGTGGTCGGCCAAGGAAACCTAATGCAGCAGATGAAAGAAACATCATGCTTACTTCCCTTCAGCATCAGAAGATTTCCAGCAGTGCCATCAGCACAAAACTGGCAGAAACCAGTGGGACCCAGGTACACCCATCTACTGCCTAGAGAAGTCTTGCCAGAGGTGGTTTTCATGGAAGAACTGTGGCCACATAGCAATACCTCCAATGTGGAAACAAGGTTAAGCAACTTAAATATGCACAAAAACATGGGATATTGGGGTGCAGAAAAAGGCAAAAGGTGCTCTGGACTGAGGAGCCAAATTTTGAAATATGTGGCTATAGCAGGAGGCAGTTTGTTTGCCAAAATGCTGGAGAGCAGTACAAAAATGTGTGTCTGCAGGCAACAGTGAAGAATGGTGGAAGTTCCTTGCAAGTTTGAGGCTGCATATCTGCAAATGGAGTTGGAGATTTAGTCAGGATCAATGTTGTTCTCAATGCTGAGAAATTATCCATCATGCCATACCATCAGGGTATGTACTTCTTTTACAGAAATAAAACAGCTTGCCATTTATTCTACACATGCTTACCTCGGTCTTCAAATGGCTGTTTAAACACTTGCTGACCACCCCATAACAGCGGCTGCACTGTGCAGAATCACATATATGTGATTCTGAACTTGCAGGTTTGGGCACAAGAGCGAGCTGCCGATAGCTCGCTCCAGCTGTGATTTTACACAGTGGAAGCTGAGCAGTGGGTACCACTGACCCAATGTCTGCCAGGACACCCCGATCATTCGGTACACTGATAGAATGCCAGTATGTAAACAAGGCAGATTGTCATTCTGTCAGTGCAAAAGGCATAGATCCTATGTTCCTGTAAAGCAGAAACACCAATCCATGTCTTCCACTAGTAAAAACACCTCCCCAAAAGTAGTAAAGCACTGGTCAGGCACACAGTTAACCCTTTGATCGCCCCTGATGTTAACCCCTTCCTTGGCAGTGTCATTAGTACAGTGACAGTGCATATTTTTAGCACTGATCACTGTATTGGTGTCACTGGTCCCCAAGAAAGTGTCAGTTAAGTATTCGATTTGTCCACCGCAATATCGCAGTCCTGCTCTAAGTCACTGATTGTCATCATTACTAGTAAAAAATTAACAAATAAAAAATAAACAATAGCTAATAGTTTGTAGACACTATAACTTTTGCGCAAACCAATCATTATGTGCTTATTGGGATTTTCTTTTTACCAAAAATATGTAGCAGAATACATATTGGGCTAAATTTATGAAGAATTTAGATTTTTTTTTTCATTTGGATATGTTTTATAGCAGAAAGTAATATATATATATATATATATATAATATATATATATATATATATAATCCCCCGAAGGAGCTGCTGGTTATTTTTGGGCTTACCGTTACCTTTTGTTCTCCTTGTGACACATCTAGGGGATGTCCCGTGGTAGATGGCCCAGTAACTTGAGACTGACAATAGATCCAGTTGAATGGATTTTATTTGTCTTTTGTTTTGTTTGTTTGTTAACAGTCTTTTAACTTTGGATCAGAGGGTTGGAAAAGAAGGTTCAGGTACTCTCAAAGTCTATAAATGTTAAAGAACTTGCTTACTTTGACTGCATCTAGAGAATAGCCATTTGCAGCTGGATGAGCACTCAGGTTGGACAGTCCCTCTCTCACAAGGTTTAGCAGCCAACAAGGTGCTTACACAGGAAGTATTTATCACCGACGTTGTTGCAGAACACGTAGGGAAACTAAGCGGTAGAACACTTGTAGGATACCTGGATCTTTCAGCCCACTTGGTGATATCCCCAAGACTGGATTCTCTTGGTTACTTCAGCCCTTCTAGGCTCTTGTTAAGAAAACCAACCTCATGCATGGTATTCTTCTAAAGAGTCCTCCCCTGGAATGCTCGAAATATACTGGGTCTCTCCTGGACCGGAGACAGCACCCACCCACCTCGGAATCCTTCCTCAGTTCCCTTGCCTTGGGCCAGCCAGCCCCGAGGCATCAAAGTCGGGTGGAACTGCACCCCAGGCCATAGCCTTCCTGGGGGCAGGTCAGGAGGACCATATACTCAGCACAGCATACTGGACCGGAACCCAGAACCGCGTGACGTCCGTGCCTTAAATACCCTCTCCCACTGACCTGACTCTGAGAGGGAATAATTCAAGTGCCTAACCAGACCATAGTTCCACGCCTGCCACCAGAGACAGTGCCCCCTTGTGGCCAGGCTGAACATCTCGCAGTCCAGTCAGACTCACACAGAAGCCAAATTTAGTCAAATAGGCCCAAACCAAACTGTAGTTTGGGTAAAGCTTTAACTTTGAAAAACACAGCGTGTGCTCTTCGGGAGCCCGCCGCTACAATATATGTATATTTTTTTATACCACCAAAAGAAAGCTCCATTTGTGGGAAAGAAATAACATTTTATTTGGGTACACCATCGCACCACCACGCAATTGTTAGTTAAAGTAGTGCAGTGCCGTATCACAAAAAATGGCCTGGTCAAGTGGTTAAAGTGGAACAAAGTCTTGATATATCACTTCAGGCTGGCCCCTTTTGCAAGTATACCTATGTAAAACAATAAAAATAAGTGCATATACAGTTTAAAGCGGGGTTCCAGGCTTTTTTTCAGTTTATTAAAAGTCAGCAGCTACAAAAGCTGCTGACTTTTAACCACTTAAGGACCGCCTCACGCCGATATACGTCGGCAGAATGGCACAATCAGGTACCGGTACGTGATTCTTTAACCACTTTCAGACCGGACCATTTTGCTGGTAAATGACCAGAGGTCTTTTTACACTTTGGCACTGCGCTGCTTTAACTGGTAATTGCGCGGTCATGCAATGTTGTACCCAAACGAAATTTGCGTCCTTTTCTTCCCACAAATAGAGCTTTCTTTTAAAGGTATTTGACTGACTCTGCGATTTTTATTTTTTGCGATATAAACGTAAAAAGACCGCAAATTTTGAAAAAAAATGATATTTTCTACTTTTTGTTATTAGAAAAATCCAATAAACTCAATTTTAGTCATACATTTAGGCCAAAATGTATTCAGCCACATGTCTTTGGTAAAAAAAAAGTCAATAATTGTATATTTATTGGTTTGCGCAAAAGTTGTCACATCTACAAACTAAGGTACATTTTCTGGAATTTACGCAGCTTTTATTTTATGACTGCCTATCTCATTTCTTGAGGTGCTAAAATGGCAGGGCAGTACAAAACCCCCCCAAATGACCCCATTTTGGAAAGTAGACACCCTAAGGAAATTGATAAGAGGCATGTTGAGCCCATTGAATATTTTATTTTTTTGCCGCAAGCGATTGAATAATGACAAAAAAAAAAATTTTTTTTTTTTTTTACACAAAGTTGTCACTAAATGATATATTGCTCACACATGCCATGGTTATATGTGGAATTGTACCCCAAAATACATTCTGCTGCTTCTCCTGAGTACGGGGATACCACATGTGGTCGACTTTTTGGAAGCCTAGCCGCGTACGGGGCCCCGAAAGCCAAGCACCGCCTTCAGGATTTCTAAGGGCATACATATGTCATTTTACTCCTCACTACCTATCACAGTTTTGAAGGCCATAAAATGCCAAGATGGCACAAAACCCCCACAAATGACCCCATTTTAGAAAGTAGACACCCCAAGCTATTTGCTGAGAGGCATGTTGAGTCCATGGAATATTTTATATTTTGCCACAAGTTGCGGGAAAATGACAAACTTTATAAATTTTTCACAAAGTTGTCACTAAATGATATATTGCTTACACATGCTATGGGCATATGTGAAATTACACCCCAAAATAAATTCTGCTGCTTCTCCTGAGTACGGGGATACCACATGTGTGGGATTTTTTGGGAGCCTAGCCGCGTACGGGGCCCCGAAAACCAAGCACCGCCTTCAGGCTTTCTAAGGCCGTAAATTTTTAATTTCACGCCTCACTACCTATTACAGTTTTGAAGGCCATAAAATGCCAAGATGGCACAAAACCCCCACAAATGACCCCATTTTAGAAAGTAGACACCCCAAGCTATTTGCTGAGAGGCATGTTGAGTCCATGGAATATTTTATATTTTGCCGCAAGTTGCGGGAAAATTACAAACTTTTTTTTTTTTTTTTTTTTTTTTCACAAAGTTGTCACTAAATGATATATTGCTCACGCATGCCATGGGCATATGTGAAATGACACCCCAAAATAAATTCTGCTGCTTCTCCTGAGTACGGGGATACCACATATGTGGGACTTTTTGGGAGCCTAGCTGCGTACGGGGCCCCAAAAGCCAAGAACCGCCTTCAGGCTTTCTAAGGGCGTAAATCTTTGATTTCACGCCTCACTACCTATTACAGTTTTGAAGGCCATAAAATGCCAAGATGGCACAAAACACCCACAAATGACCCCATTTTAGAAAGTAGACACCCCAAGCTATTTGCTGAGAGGCATGTTGAGTCCATGGAATATTTTATATTTTGCCGCAAGTTGCGGGAAATTTACAAACTTTTTTTTTTTTATTTTTTTTTTCACAAAGTTGTCACTAAATGATATATTGCTCATGCATGCCATGGGCATATGTAAAATGACACCCCAAAATAAATTCTGCTGCTTCTCCTGAGTACGGGGATACCACATGTGTGGGATTTTTTGGGAGCCTAGGTGCGTACGGGGCCCCGAAAGCCAAGAACCGCCTTCAGGCTTTCTAAGGGCGTAAATCTTTGATTTCATGCCTCACTACCTATTACAGTTTTGAAGGCCATAAAATGCCAAGATGGCACAAAACCCCCACAAATGACCCCATTTTAGAAAGTAGACACCCCAAGCTATTTGCTGAGAGGCATGTTGAGTCCATGGAATATTTTATATTTTGCCACAAGTTGCGGGAAAATTACAAACTTTTATTTTTTTTTCACAAAGTTGTCACTAAATGATATATTGCTCACACATGCCAGGGACATATGTGAAATGACACCCCAAAATAAATTCTGCTGCTTCTCCTGAGTACGGGGATACCACATGTGTGGGACTTTTTGGGAGCCTAGTCGCGTACGGGGCCCCGAAAACCAAGAACCGCCTTCAGGATTTCTAAGGGTGTAAATTTTGGATTTTACACCTCACTACCTATCACAGTTTTGAAGGCCATAAAATGCCAAAATAGCACAAAACCCCCCAAAATGACCCCATTTTGGAAAGTAGACACCCCAAGCTATTTGCCGAGAGGCATGGTGAGTATTTTGCAGCTCTCATTTGTTTTTGAAAATGAAGAAAAAAAAAAATAATGTATATTTTTTTTCTTTTTTTCAATTTTCAAAACTTTGTGACAAAAATGAAGGTCTGCAAAATACTAACCATACCTCTCGGCAAATAGCTTGGGGTGTCTCCTTTCCAAAATGGGGTCACTTGGGGGGATTTTGTGCTATCTGGGCATTCCATGGCCTCCGAAACTGTGATAGGCAGTGAGGAATGAAATCTAAAATTTACACCCTTAGAAATCCTGAAGGTGGTGCTTGGATTTTGGGGTACCGTACGCGGTTAGGCTCCCAAAAGGTCTCACACTTGTGGTATCCCCGTACTCAGGAGAAGCAACAGAATGTATTTTGGGGTGTAATTTTACATATAACCATGGCATGTTTGAGCAATATATCATTTAATGACAACTTTGTGCAAAAAAAAAAAAAAAAATAATAATAATGTATTTTTTCCACAACTTTTGTCAAAATATAAAATATTCCATGGACTCGACCTGCCTCTCAGCAAATAGCTTGGGGTGTCTACTTTCTAAAATGGGGTCATTTGGGGGGGTTTTGAACTGTCCTGGCATTTTATGCACAACATTTAGAAGCTTATGTCACACATCACCCACTCTTCTAACCACTTGAAGAAAAAGCCCTTTCTGACACTTTTTGTTTACATGAAAAAATATTTTTTTTTGCAAGAAAATTACTTTGAACCCCCAAACATGTAGTGTTTTTTTAAAGCAAAAGCCCTACCGATTAAAATGGTGGGTGTTTCATATTTTTTTTTCACACGGTATTTGCGCGGCGATTTTTCAAACGCATTTTTTGGGGAAAAAACACACTTTTTTTTATTTTAATGCACTAAAAATCACTATATTGCCCAAATGTTTGATGAAATAAAAAATATGATCTTAGGCCGAGTACATGGATACCAAACACGACATGCTTTAAAATTGCGCAGAAACGTGCAGCGGCGACAAACTACGTACATTTTTAAAAGCCTTTAAATGCCTTTACAGGTGACCACTTTAGATTTACGGAGGAGGTCTACTGCTAAAATTAGTACCCTCGATCTGACCTTCGCGGTGATACCTCACATGCATGGTGCAATTGCTGTTTACATATGCCACCAGACCAACGCTTGTGTTCCGCGTTGCGCCTTAGCAGGGGGGGACAGGGGTGGTTTTTTTTTTTTTTTTTTTTTTATTATTTATTTTGCTTTTTTATTTTTTTTTTAAACTGTTCCTTTCATTTATATATATTTTTTTATGATTTTTATTGTTATCTCAGGGAATATAAATATCCCCTATGATTGCAATAGGTAGTGACAGGTACTCTTTTTTAAAAAAATTAGGGTCTATCAGACCCTAGATCTCTCCTCTGTCCTCAAAGCATCTGACCACACCAAGATCGGTGTGATAAAATGCTTTCCCAATTTCCCAATGGCGCTGTTTACATCCCGCAAAATCTAAGTCATGAAATGCTCGTAGCTTCCGGTGTCTTAGGCCATAGAGATGATTGGAGCCATTCTGGTCTCTGATCAGCTCTATGGTCAGCTGGCGGAACCACCGGCTGCATTCTCAGGTTCCCTGTTGGGACAGGAGAGCCTGAGAAAACCATGGAAGATGGTGCGGGGGGGGGGACATTCCCTCCCACTGCTTGTAAAAGTAGTCTAGAGGCTAATTAGCCACTAGGATTGCTTTTACATAAAAGCCGACCGCTGGCTGAAAAGAATGATACCAAGATGATACCTAAACCTGCAGGCATCATTCTGGTATAAGCACTCAAAGTCCCGCAACATACCAGTATGTTGCTGGAACTGGTTGGGCATATATTGTATTTTTTTTTTCATGCAGCCTGTGGGCTGAACGAAAAAAAAATATTGATCGGTGGGCATGCCCACCATTAGATACCACCCTTCATCCACCCACTTTCTAATGGTGGGCATACATGCACCATTTATATATGCCGAAGCATGGGGGCATCCTCCCGCAAAAGGTAGGAGCAGATCGTTCCTCCACCCCGTATGCCCCCATGCTTCGGCATATATGCTCTTTTTTAACTGTGGTGGTGAAATCACCCCCGACAGTGCTGGAGTCGCGGCTTTATGTATCGTGGGAGCAAACGCTGTTGCTGTCAAGATAAATAAATCCGCTCTGCAGCAGAATGGCGTACCTGCTAAGCAAATGATGGTTAACAATAAAACAAAGTAACATTACAGTATAACAGTAGGACTTACCATACCTGCAAAGCAAATACAAAAAAAATCGCAAAAAATAACACATTTAACACAATCTGTGCCTAAAATATATATATGCCGAAGCATGGGGGCATCCTCCCGCAAAAAAGTTATGCCGCGTACATACATTCAAACTTTTCCACGGGCAAGCCCTCCGTCGGAATTTTGACTGTATGTACGCGGCATTAGGAGCAAAATCGATCCTCCACCCCTTATGCCCCCATGCTTCGGCATATATGCTCTTTTTTAACTGTGGTGGTGAAATCACCTCCGACAGCGCTGGAGTCGTGGCTTTACATATCGTGGGAGCAAACGCTGTTGCTGTCAAGATAAATAAATCCACGCTACAGCTGAATGGCGTACCTGAAAACAAAAAATGGTTAACAATAAAACATTGCAGAATAGAATACAGTACAAAGGAGCAGAACAATAGAGAGAGAATAGAGAGCGAGAGAGAACAATAAAACGACAACTATTTTTGGTTTTTTTATTTTATATTTTTTTTGGTTTTTTTGGTTTTTTTACTTTTTTTTTTTTTTTTTTTTTAACACTTTTTTTTGTAACTTTAACACTTTTTCTGTTGTAACGGTTCCAGCGGTTTGGGTCTCTCAAAATGTGATGGCATCTTGGGAGACCCTGTGAACGTGTGCCTAGCTTGTGCAATGCTGTACCCTGCGCTAATACTCAACTAGTTCATGGTAGCGTTCAAAACACTCACCCTGACAAAGACCAGGATTGCCAGGACAGCGGGGACAATAAGAACGGGTGTCACGCCTAAATCCGCGCTTGCTACAGACACGACATCTTTTTTGGGGGGCTCGTTGGGTAGGGGTACTCGGGATGACATAAGAATAATGCCTCTCATGCAGCCGGCTTACTGCATCTGGTAGGGGAAGGTGAGGTGGAGCACCGTCTGGATACAGAAGGGCTCTGACGATATCCTCCTGGAATTTGAGGAAGGATCCAGTCCGTCCTGAAGCTTTGTGTAGTACATAAGCATTCAGTATAGCCAATTGGAATAAATAAACAGACACTTTTTTGTACCAGCGTCTGGACTTACGGGCAACTAGATACGGCGCCAACAACTGGTCATTGAGGTCCACCCCTCCCATGTTAAGGTTATATTTGTGGACACAGAGGGGTTTCTCCACAACACCAGTCGCCGTAGAAATTTGGACCGTCGTGTCTGCATGAAGGGAGGTAAGAACGAAAACATTCTTATTATCCCTCCACTTCATAGCGAGCAAATTATTACTGCGCAAGCAGGCTCTCTCCCCCAGCCTAAGACGGGACTCTACAAGCCGCTGGGGAAAGCCCCGGCGATTAGGTCGCACGGTGCCACATGCTCCAATCTGCTGATCAAACAAGTGACTAAAGAGTGGCACGCTTGTGTAATAATTGTCCACGTACAAGTGGTACCCCTTTCCGAATAAGGGTGACACCAAGTCCCACACTATCTTGCCAGCGCTTCCTATGTAATCAGGGCAGTTCTCCGGCTCTACGTGACTATCTCTTCCCTCATAAACCATGAAACTACGTGTATAGCCTGTGGCCCTGTCACAGAGCTTATACATCTTGACCCCGTATCTGGAACGCTTGTTGGGGACGTATTGTTTGAAGGACAAGCGACCAGAAAATTTAATCAGGGACTCATCAACGCAGACAACTTGATCGGGAGTAAACAAGGCTGCAAAACGTTGGTTGAAGTGGTTTATGAGGGGCCGAATTTTGTAGAGCCGATCATACTCAGGGTCTCCACGAGGACGACAGAGTTCATTGTCGCTGAAGTGCATGAACCGCAAAATCATCTCGTATCGTGCCCTGGACATGGAAGCAGAGAACACGCGCATATGGTGAATTGGGTCAATGGACCAATATGACCGCAACTCACTCTTTTTGGTTATGCCCATGTTGAGGGAGAGGCCCAGAAAGATTTTAAATTCGGAAACCGTAACTGGTTTCCATTGTCTGGCAAGGGCGGACTGGGGAATAGTGGCGATGTGTTGAGCAGCGTACAAATTGGTTTGGTCCACAATAGATCTAAAGAGATCTTCGGTGAAAAACAGTGAGTAAAAGTCAAGTGTCGTAAAATCAACTGTTTCCACGTTAATGCCAGGTTGGCCAGTGAATGGGGGAAGTACGGGTTCTGCAGAAGTGGTGGGCACCCAAATAGGATTGGCGAATTCTGCAGGAAGGGCACTATGGGTACGACGGGCCTGTCTTTGTCTTCTTCTTGGTGGCAGCGGGACACTACTTGTGCTTGCCACCTCGCCAGCTTGAACTGCACTTATGGGACTCGCCACGTCACCACGTGTTACTGCAGTGCTGGATGTAGGTCCAGGGTGTACTAGGCCGCTGGTGCTTGCCAGTTCACCAGAAGGTTGAGCGGCTCTAGTACGTCTCTGCTCCATACGAGTGACCTGCGGTTCCTGCACCTCAACAACAGAATACATACGGGATTGGGCACACCTGTTCTTAACAGCGGCCTCATCTCCGTCGTCAGAGCTATCTGTCATGGAGCCGCTGTCCTCTACAGGATCGTATTCTGAGCCTGAATCTGACAGATGAGTGACGTCCTCTTCACTATCTGTCATGCTCAGAAACGTGTAGGCCTCATCACTAGTGTACCTTCGCTTTGCCATTTTGGGCTCTAAATTTAGGGGTACACTAGTGAGACTCACAGGTAAAAAAGCACCTAGCCTGTCAGCGACTGTTTCAAAACGCTACAAAAAAAACTGTTAGCGATCGCAGGGATCAAGCCTGACTCTGCGAATGCTGCAGTTATGTGTGTTGTGTTTTGTAAGTGACAGTGATCGATCGATACTGCACTTGGGTGGGCTGGGCTGGGCTTGGCGGAGGGGCTAAACGCAGGTGCTAGCGGGTATCTGGGCTGATCCCGCTAACAATGCGTTTTGGGAAACCTAAAATGCTGGCAACGCTAATATATATCTGATCAGATACTATATTACTAAGGGAGGTGTATGCTTTGCGCGTGGGTGTTAGCGGTACTGGCACTAACCTGACGCTGGGGCGACGCAGGCCTTATCTGACCCTAAAAAACTTATATCACCCGCCGGGTGATCAGGGGGTTAAACCTTTATTAGGTAATAAATGGCGGGTGCCCTGAAACAAAAAAATATAACTAACCAACCAGCGTCACCTGTAACAGTTATATGGTGATCACTGGTGAAAGGGTTAACTGGGGGGCAATCAGGGGGCTATGCGGTAGTATATGGGGGTCCCTGACGCTATAAAAAGCTGCGGCGAACCCAAATACTTACCTGCCTATCTAGCGTCACCTGTGACACTAATACAGCGATCAGAAAAAAATCGCTTATTAGTGACACTGGCGACGGGGGGTGATCACGGGGTTAAACCTTTATTGGGGGGGTTAGGGGGGCACCCTAGAGCTAAAGGGGGCTAGCCCTAACTGCCCTAACAGTTATTACAGTCACAAATGACACCAATGCAAAAAAAAAAAAAAAAAAAAAAAAAAAAAAAAATGCACTTGGTGTCACTGTGACTGGGGGGGGCAGGGGTGATTGGGGGGTGATTGGGGGGTGATCAGGGGGGTGAAAAGTGTGCCTGGCGTGTTCTACTGTTAGTGTAGTGTTAGGTGCAACTCACCGATCCTCTCTCCTCGGTGCCGGAACGAAAAAGACCGACACGAGGAGAGAATACATCACTTCCTCTCCTGTGTTTACATTACAGGAGAGGAAGTGATGTCACGGGGGATTTTCATTCGTCGGGAGCGATCGCGAGGGGGTGGCCATGAATGAATGGCCGTCCCCTCGTCCGGGATCGCTCCCGAACGAAAACCGACCGCCGCAGGCACCGGGCGGGGGCCCGATCGGGCCCCCGACCCGCGGGAGGCAAATCACGTACATGTACGTGCTTATGCTTGCCCGTGCCATTCTGCCGACGTACATCGGCGTGCGGCGGTCGGCAAGTGGTTAAGTGCCTAGCCGTGGGTCGGGAGCATGTCGTCGGGAGCGTGCCACCGGCAGCACTCTCCCGACCCGGTCCTGAGCTCCATGACCGTGGCCGCGGGACCAGCGGACCCGATCGCCGCTGGTGTCCCGCGATCGGGTCACAGAGCTGAAGAGCGAGGAGAGGTCTGTGCAAACAAACCTCTCCCCGTGCTTCCCTGTGTGGCTGTCACAGATCGTCTGTACCCTTTTATAGGGAAGGACGATCAGTGATGTCATAAGCCAGGCCACTCCCCCCTACAATAAAAAAAACACATCACATCATACATAACCCCTACACTGCCCCCTAGTGGTTAACTCCTTCACTGCCAGTGTAATTTACACAGGAATCAGTGCATTTAAATAGCACTGATTGCTGTATAAATGACAATGGTCCCAAAAATGTCGTATGTGTCTGCCATGTCACAGTCACAAAAAAAACAAAAAAAAACAAAAAAGCTGATCGCCGCCATGACTAGTAAAAGAAAAAATATTAATAAAAATGCTATAAAACTATCCCCTATTTTGTAAACGCTATAACTTTTGCGCAAACCAATCAATAATCGCTAATTGCGATTTTTTTTTTTACCAAAAATATGTAGAAGAATACGTATTGGCCTAAGCTGAGGAAAAAAAAATTATATATTTTTTGGGGATATTTATTATAGCAAAAAGTAAAAAATATTGCATTTTTCTCAATTGTCACTCTATTTTTGTTTATAGCGCAAAAAATAAAAACCGCAGAGGTGATCAAATACCACCAAAAGAACACTCTATTTGTGGGGAAAAAAAAAAAAGGACACCAATTTTGTTTGGGAGCCACGTTGCACGACCACGCAATTGTCAGTTAAAGCGACGGAGTGCCGAATCGCAAAAAGGGGCCTGGTCCTTTGGCTGCAAATTGGTCCGGTGCTCAAGTGGTTAATAAACAGACCTTTACCTGTCCCACAGTCCAGCGATGTGGCCGCATGGAGCCTCGCTCCTCTCCCCCCTCCTCTCCGCAGTGCCGCCATTGAAACTGTGAGCACCCGGTCGTGACAGCTTGCGGCTTCACGGCCGGGCACGCACTGCGCATGCACGAGTTGCGGTCCTCTCTTCCAGTGGACAGACAATCTTCTGGGACCTGTCATGTGTCCCAGAAGATTACAGAGAGGGAGGGGCCATCTAGGGGGAGAGGAGGAGTTGCCTAGGCAGCCCGAAGTTGGAAGCAGGAAGTGGGACAGGTAGTCTCACTCAAAACTATGCACCCATTCCCCCACCCCCCAAAAAAATTACATGCCAAATGTGGCATGTAAGGGGCAGAGGAGTGCTTAAAGCAGAAGTTCCACTTTTGGGTGGAACGCCGCTTTAAGATCCAGTAATACACTGTCTCACCCTGCTCTGCACATGCTCAGTTGCTTCCTATTTTTTGGCACTGTGCCTTAAAACAAAGTCACTAGAGGCTGATCAGCTGGCAGCCTTAAGATTTACTGCTGCATAGGGTCTCTGAGCTTCAGCAAAATGGCAGCCTACAGCAAGAATAAACGGTAAACAATGCTGGAGACAATTTACAGCATACATTACTTTTGGCAGCATAATTATTAATGTAGAATGTATGTTCCTTGCTGAAGATCATTATTTTTTATTAAATTCCTCTTTGCTTGCTCCAGCTAACTGCTAGGTCACTAAAAGTGGCTGGGTGACATTCCTTGTATTACGGTAAGAGAAGTTTGTATAATTTATGCATAAAAGGTAAACATTCTTTGCAAAATAATGTTGAATTCCTTATCCTTATACTTTTATTATAGTTCAACATTAACCGGTTCCTGACCGACTCACACGTATATACTGCTCACAATGGCACCACTGGGTGAAACCCCGTACCCATACAGCACTTGCTCCCACTGGCAGGGGGCGGGCGTGCGTGCAATGATTGGATTAGTTCCAGAACCAATTAATCTTCAGGTCCAGGCCAATGATTTCTAGCCTGTACCTGCTGATCGGTTCTGGCGACTGAAATGCTTGTAAGTAATGCTTGTAAATGTATGTAAGTGTAAACACAGGTAGGGGAAGTGATGTCATCTCCTTTCCTGGAATTCTTTTTGGTTCCATGGACAAAGGACATCTAACTGTGAGTTGCACTAACACCAGTACATGTAGGCACACTTTTCACCCCCTGGTCGCCCCCCCCCCCCATTAACCCCTTCACTCCCTGTCACAGTGTCACCAAGTGCAGTTTTCAGATTTTTCACTGATCACTGCATTGGTGTCACTTGTGACCCTAATCAGCATTAGGGCAGTTAGTAGTAGGCCCAGGTATCTTTAGGGTACCCCCTAATAAAGGTGTAACCCCTTGATCGCCCCCCAGTTAATCCTTTCAACCCCTGTCATCAGTGTCTATGTCACTAGTAGATCTTTTTTTCTGATCACCGTAACAGTGTCACAGGTGGCGCTGGTTAGTAAGCTATTTTTTAAAGTGTCAGGGTACCTGCCGTATATTACCCAATAAATATTTAACCCCTTGATCACCCGGTGGGTGACATCAGTTAGGTTTTAGCGTCAGTTAGCATCCCCAGTAGTTTGGGGTTCCCAAAAATTTAGCTTTAGTGGGATCAGCCAAGATACCTGCTAGCACCTGCATTTAGCCCCTCCGCCCAGCCCAGCCCAGCCCAGTATCTATCGATTACTGTCACTTACAAAACACAACACACATAACTGCAGCGTTCGCAGAGTCTGGCCTGATCCCTGCGAATGCTAACAGTTTTTTGGTAGCAATTGAAGCAGGCTCTGACAATCAGGTGCCATTTTTGCCTGTGAGTTGCACTACTTGTACCAGTAAATTTAGAGGCCAAAATTTCCAATCAGATTTACAGTAGTGAAGAGGCCTACATGTTTCTGAGCATGACAGATGAGAATGAAGAGGAAGTCACCCATCTGTCAGATTCAGGCTCAGAATACGAACCAGTAGACAGCAGCGGCACCCTGACAGATTCTGACTACGGAGTAGTGGTCCCTGCTAAGGTCAGGTGTACCTGACCCCGTTCTTCTGTTGAGGTGCAAGAATCGCAGGGCTCTTGTATGGAGCAGAGAGCCAGTACTAGTGTCTCATCCTTCTGGTGAACTGGCAAGCACCAGTGGCTTAGTGCATCCTGGTCGTACATCCAGCACTGTAGTATCACATGGTGACATGGCGAGTCCCATAAGTGCAGTTCAAGCTGGTGCGGTAGCTAGCAAAAAGTAGTGTCCCACAGCCACCGAGAAGACAAACACAGGCCCGTCAAGCCCATAGCGCCCTTCCTGCTGCATCTGGGAGCACACCACTTCTGCAGCACCCATACTTCCCCCATTCACTGGCCAATCCAGAATTCAGGTGGAAACAGTTGATTTTACATCACTTGATATTTATTCGCTGTTTTTCACGGAAGATCTCTTTCTCAATTCATTGTCGCTAAACCCTAGTTGACCCTTGCCAGGCTCTGATATGTTACTATGTTTTATCATGTTTGTTTTCAGGTATGTAATTCTTTTATATTTTACTGTTTAATGTGTTTTATTGTTAACTATTATTTTCTTTTCAGGTACAGCACTGATTTATCTTGACAGCAACAGTGTTTGCTCTCACGATATGTAAAGCGCTGTAGGAGGTGATTTCACCACTACAGTTAAAAAAGCAAAAAAAAAAAAAAACATATATGCCGAACCATGGGGACAGAGGTGGAGTGGCGATTTGCCCCTAACATTAGGAGCCGATTGTCCCCATGCTTCAGCATATATTTTTTACTCTTTTTTGGCACAGATTGTTGTTGTTTTATTGTTACCATTGTTTGGTTTTTCAGGTAAGCCATGCAGCTGCAGCACTGCTTTATTTATCTTGACAGCAATAGCATTTGCTCTCACGATACGTATATCAGTGACTGCAGCGCTGTAGGAGGTGATTTCACCACCACAGTTTTAAAAAACAGTGCATGTATGCCCATCATTAGAAGTGGGTGGATGCAGGGCGGGAATACTCACCAATCTCTTTTTTGTTCAGCCCACAGGCTGCATGAAAAAACAACATTACAGTATATGCCCAACAAGGATCAGCAACGTACTTGTATGTTGCTGGATTTTGAGTGATTATACCAGAGTGATGCCTACAGGTTTATGTATCAACTTGGTATTGTTCTTTTCAGCCAGCTGTCAGCTTTCATGTAAAAGTAATCCTAGTGGCTAATTAGCCGCTAGACTGCTTTTACAAGCAGTGGGAGGGAACGTTCCGCATCCCCCCTCCTGCTATCTTCCATGGTTTCTCTGGCTCTCCTATCCCACTGGGGAACCTGAGAATGCAGCAGGTGGTTCCGCCAGCTGGCCATAGAGCTGATTGAAGACCAGAATGGCTCCAATCATCTCTATGGTCTAAGAAACTGGAAGCTACGACCATTTCATGACTTCGGTTTTGCCGGATATAAACAGCGCCATTCGAAAATTGGGAAAGCATCTTATCACACTGATCTTGGTGTGGTCAGATGCTTTTGAGGGTAGAGGAGAGATCTAGAGTCTTATAGACCCCATTTAAAAAAAAAAAAAAGTGTACCTGTCACTACGTATTGCTATCATAGGGGAGATTTACATTCCCTGTGATAACAATAAAAAATATTTTAAAAAAATAATTAAAGGAACAGTGTAAAAAAAAAAAATAGCAAAATAAATAATAATAAAAAAGCACCCCCCCCCCCATGCCGTGCTCATGTGCAATGGCGAACACAAGCATCGGTCTTGTGTCATATGTAAACAGCAATTGCACCATGCATGCGAGGTATCACCATGAACATCAGATCAAGAGGAGTCATTTTAGCAGCAGACCTCCTCTGTAAATCTAAAGCGGTAACCTTTAAGGCTTTTGAAGGCTTTTAAAAATATAGTTTGTCGCCGCTGCATGGTTGTGCGCAATTTTAAAGCATGTCGTGTTTGGTATCTATGTACTTGGCATAAGATCATCTTTTATATTTTACCAAACATTTGGGCAATATAGTGTGTTTTAGTGCATTAAAATAAAAAAAAAGTGTTTTTCCCCCAAAAAATACGTTTGAAAAATTGCTGCGCAAATACTGTGTGAAAAAAAAAAATTGCAAACACTCACCATTTTAATCTGTAGGGCCTTTGCGTGAAAAAAATGTATAATGTTTGGGGGTTCAAAGCAATTTTCTAGCAAAAGAAAAATATTTTTTCATGTAAACAAAAAGTGTCAGAAAGGGCTTTGTCTTCTAGTGGTTAGAAGAGATGTGTGGCATAAACTTCTAATGCTGTGCATAAAATCCCAGGACAGGTCAAACCCCCCCCCCCCCCCTCAATTTTTTGGAAGCTATTTGCTGATAGGCATGTTAAGTCCATGACAATAATTTAGGGGCGCTCTAAACGTGTGAAATTGTTCAGAACATATCAATAATCAAAAACAACAAAAATAACATTAATAAAAAATCTTCGAATCGTGATCTAATCACCATAGAAAAAACATATAAATTACACCAAGGACTGATCGATCGGAGTGTGTTCTCTCAAGGTGAGCAGCCCCAGTGCCGGGTCAGGCACATGACCACATAAGGAGCCATTTGGCTGTCTGTTTTATATATTTATATACTTTTATCCTTTTGTGTTCTTTTATATATACACCGCCTGAGTCTGTGAAGGGGGACGTATTATCCTGTGTTATTTCCACCAGCATCTATATGAGCAGGCATTACCTGTACAGGCGCTGTTTGACTTACTTTTTAATTAAAGTGGTCAAACAAATCTGGTAAGCAGTTTGGACTTGTATCTTCACGAGTGGTGTGGTGCTGTTTTCTTGGTGGAGGGAGTCGCAAGCCCTTTGGATCTGCTGCTATACCACAGTTTATAATATTTTTATTTGCACTTGGGTCATCCGAGAATTTCCATTATGGAATTTATAAAGACACTTATATTGGGACTTTTCATATGATTGAATGTCAATTAGTCCTTGGTGTAATTTATGTTTTTTTCTATGGTGATTAGATCACGATTCGAAGATTTATTATTAATGTTATTTTTGTTGTTTTTGATAATTGATATGTTCTGAACAATTTTACACGTTTAGAGTAATTCATTTAGAGCGCCCCTAAATTATTGTCACTATTCAGTAAGGTGTTTTTTTCTCACTTCACTTGTATAGGGAGCAGCTCTTTTGTGTTTTTTTTCTTTATTATATCATTTTCACATGGCGCAGAGTTTGCGCAGCTGAGGTTCAATTGCTTTTTCACATGTTAAGTCCATGGAAGATTTTATATTTTGCAACAAGTTTTGGGAAAATTACAATACTTTTTTTTTTTTTGCACAAAGTTTTCCCTAAATGATATATTGCTCAAACATTCCATAGGCATATGTGAAATGACACCCCAAAATACATTCTGCTGCTTCTCCTGAGTACCACATGTGTATGGGACTTTTTGGCAGCCTAGCCACGTATGGGACCCCGAAAACCAAGCACCGCCTTCCGGCTTTCTAAGGGCATTCATTTTTGATTTCACTCCTCACTACCTATCACAGTTTCAGAGGCCATGAAATACCCAGATAGTACAACCCCCCTCCCCCCCATTTTGGAAAGTAGAAACCCCCAAGCTATTTCCATAGAGGCATGTTGAGTCCATGGAATATTTTATTTTTGCCACAAGTTTCGGGAATATGATGATCCTTTTTTTTTTTTTGTCATTTTCAATCACTTATGACAAAAAATAAAATATTCATCATGCTCAACAAGCCTCTCAGCAAATTCCTTGGGTGTCTACTTTCCTACTTTTGAAAATTGGGTAATAGGGGGGGGTGGGGTTGTACTGCCCTGCTGTTTTAGCACCTCAAGAAATTAGATAGGCAGTCATAAACTGAAGGCTGCATAAAGTCCAGAAAATGTACCCTAGTTTGTAGACGTTATAACTTTTGCGCAAAATAAATATATGCTCATTGAATTTGTTTTACCCGGGACATGTGGCTGAATGCTTTTTGGCCTAAATGTATGACTAAAATGTAGTTTATTGTATTTTGTTTATAACAAAAAGTATAAAATATCATTTTTTTTCAACATTGTTTTTTCCCCTTACATTGCAAAAAATAAAAACCACAGAGGTGATCAAATACCACCAAAAGAAAGCTCCATTTGTGGAAAAAAAAAAAGATGCAAATTTCATTTGGGTAAAGCATTGCATGACCGTGCAATAACCAGTTGAAGTAGCACAGTGCCAAATTGTAAAAAGTGCTCTGGTCAGGAAGGGGGTAAAACCTTCCTGGGCTGAAGTGGTTAAAAGCATTAAAACCAAACCGAAAGCAAGACAGCCCAGTAAATAAAATAGTTATTGAATGTAGACAAATCCTCACAAACAATTAAAGCATGTATTTAATTCTCCAGTGAACCAAGTGGATATAGCAGTTAATAAAAATAAAGATAAAACACCCGCACCTGGGTAACAACAAAAATGTTACTGGTATTATGGGCAATTGGAGCCCAATTGGAATAAAACAACCAGTTTGTGAAAGGTTCTTTTTAATGTACATATCAAGGAATGAGAGGTTCAGTCATTGGTTTTTGAGGGAGACTTTTCCAATAGAATAATGTATGAATTGTTGTCCTAAGAATGTTGTTTATGTTATCTCATGTCTTAATATGTGGGCTATATCATCCACCTAATGCAAATAAGGAATGGTGAGCATTTTTGTGGAGAACTGGATTTTCCGCTCCCCACCCTTCCGAAGCTTCAAAATACTTTTTGATTACCCACAAGGGAGATATGACTTTTTCCTACTTCCATTGTAATGAAGGAGTTACTTCATCCTGTCGGGGAGGTGACCTGCAACCAGTCGGAGTCATTTTATAATCTACACTTTGGTATTAACTATGGATGGGACACACATTTAAATATTAAACTGGTTGTTTATGTTTTGGTTTAATTTATTTTTCTATTTTTGCCCCACTTTGTTTTCAATCAGCTGTATAGTGTGGTGGTTTTCTATATTTTTAATACGGTGGTGTTAATGTGTTTTTTTTGTTTATGCAACATATGGTTTGTAATATTTCTACTGTACAAGGTTTTGTAAAAGGTTTTGTACTTTGTTTTGTTTGTATTCAATTATGGATTCTTTGTTTCTTTTATTCACAGCTGTTATTCCTCTTACCATTGTGGAGATAGGGTATTTTAATCAGCTATTTTACTAGTATGTAGCACACAATTATAATTCCCTAAGGCCTAGTTCAGAAGGGGCTGAGGCCAGCATTCTATGATTAGCCAGTTTTTTCCAGCATCTTTGGCCTCCAGGTGCTGCATTCAGGCAGTCCATTGAAGTCTATTAGGATGCAGGGCTTGCATAGATACACATCACAATGTGACATGCATTTGCATGCATGGCTCATCAACAAGCAGCTGTGTCCATGCAGCCACTGTGTCCTAATAGATTTCAATGGGCTGCCTACATACAGGGCCTCAGCACCTGTGTGAACCAGTCTTATGCACTGAATCGCATATGCTGTATTGGTTTTGTGGGTGTTTTAACTCTTCAATAAAGCTTACATTGGACGATCACCTCAAGTGTCGGCTTGTTTGCATCTTTTCTGTCACAGAAATACAACAGGAAGTAAAAAATAGATCTCTCCAAAGTAAAGCGATATTCCCTCTTAGACAGTTGTCACCAGAACAGTTTTATCATGTACCTGGTGACGACTAGAATGTTGTGGAGGCCTCCTTTGCTCCTCCTGCCTAATAATCCTGAAGGTGTAGAAAGTCTGAGGACACGTGTTCTGGAGTAGCTGGCTGGTGAAGTCCACTTTTATTTGGATGAAGCTGAGGGTCACAGTCCTAAGAACATGATACTGAAGCAGCTTGACACCAGAGCAGGAGATGGTAGCAGAGCTGGTATGCAAGCAGCGACCAGCGGCAGCCGGGTAACATGGGACCAAGTCAGCGGGCAGAGCAAGTCCAGGAAGCAGGCCAAGGTAAGAGAGATCAGGTGAACAAGGTTATTGCAAGAGCAAAGGCAAAGTCCAGGAGAAAGCTAGGTCATACACAAGTAAACAGGCTCAATGGATCAGGGCACAGGAACAGAGGTAGAAGCTGAAAACCATCCAGCAACTGCTCATGGTGACAGGTCAGTTTAAATCACTGGTTACCAAGTACGCACACTAAGTCATATGAGCACAAATGCAAGCACAATGAACTGGAATAGTATATCTATTGTCTCTTTGCCTAGAAGTATTAGCATGTGAGCAACGCACACGCGCACGAATATAAGCATAAGCTGGGAATCTGGTTTACCTTACAATTTCGCAAGATTCCCCCTCATCTCCTACTTACATGACAACTAAAATATGTATGTTTTTTTAGATCAATTTCTGTACCAAAGTCTATATTCACCAGCACAAATAGTGAGAGAGGGTGAATCTCCCCAGTGGGGACACAGCAGTAAAAATATGATGAGGCTCCACATTATATCTACAGATAGAAAAACATTTGTATAAATTCTAGTTCTAGTACAAGGTTAAAGTATGACTAAAGATGTGACAGACTCAACCAGGACAGAGGCTTTTAAAGAGGACTAGGGCCAAGCCGTCTACTCACTGACTATGGGCCTTGACATTTGACGGAGCTACAACTGTT
Organism: Lithobates pipiens; assembly: GCF_037356315.1. Classification (NCBI taxonomy): domain Eukaryota; kingdom Metazoa; phylum Chordata; class Amphibia; order Anura; family Ranidae; genus Lithobates; species Lithobates pipiens. The sequence goes on along the minus strand of NW_027507764.1, from coordinate 480,416,901 downwards.
CTATTGTTTCTGTTTTTCTGATCGTCTCCTGGAGATGAGAATAAACTGTTATTTGGCTCCTGTCGAAATAGACTCTAATGTAAGAAAGGTAATTTTGGACTTTAGATTGGAAGCTCATTGCAGCCAGATGTTAAAAGGGTTATTTACAAAAAGACAAATCCACTTTGCACTACAAAGTGCACTTGGAAGTGCAATCACTGTAGATCTGAGGGGTAGATCGGAAATGAGGGGAAGCTCTGCTGATTTTATCATCCAATCATGTGCAAGCTAAAATGATTTTTTTTATTTTCCTTGCATGTCCCCCTGGGATCTACACTGACTGCACTTCCAAGTGCACTTTGCACTTGTAGTTTGCACTTGTAGTGCAAAGTGGATTTGCCTTTCGTAAATAACCCCCAATGTTTGTTAGCACTAATCATGCCCAGGGACTTGGGCATTTAAAATTGTAAGGTTTACACTGCACAGGTACATATGCTTAGAAAACTGTTGCTTTGGGGATGCAAATACACTTGGATCTTTGCCCTGTAGTTGGAGATTTGACGCACATAACCAAGGGCTAACACAGGTGCAAATAGTATGATGTGTTCCTGCCCATCAGGTGCAATCACTTTAGACATACATTAAGAGACAGATTGAAAGATACCGGTGGGCGTGTACTTCTATTGGGCATGTATTTTTATTGGGCGGGTGTCAGTGTGCTAACAATACTACCTCTCTTATATAAAGGGCTACAGGGAGGGGGGGGGGGGGTGTTTGACCTGAGAAGGTCAGGTTTTTTGCTGTGATGGGTGGTATGGGAAAGATATTGTGCAGCTGGTCAAACGCCCAACTAGGGCTATTTGTTTGCTGAAATTCTTGTGCATTTTTTCCATCAAAAGTGGCTTTTTGTGGCCATGCTGTCAATGTTGTGTGTGTATTGTTTCTGTCTGACTGTGCAAGCATGGTTTTGGAGCATGTGCTGACCTTCTACTCTTTGATCTCATTGCTAATCGTGTACACAGAAATGCAGCTTCCAACAGAACATGGTCACCAATGTATGTATGGATTGTGGGGTGGTGGTGGGTGTTCTGTTTTGAATAAGTGGCTTTTTTAATATTCTGTTGGAATGCTTTGTAAAAATTACTGTTAAGTATATTTCTATAATCTTGCAGATAAAAATGTGATGTTGCCCATTATACACTGAAGGTAAAGCTGTGTCCACTCTAAGGATTACACATTTTAGATTGTAAGCTCCTATGAGCAGGGCCCTTAAAATCCAATTGCTAAATGTTTTGCTAAATGTAGCACCATATATCCTGTCAAATTTTTTATTTTTATTTTTTTAAGCTAGTAAATGTATATATTTTGTTTTTGCTGGCAAAATAAAAGTACGTTAATGAGCTTGTTGGTGTGTTTTTAATTTTTTTTTTAATCTTTTCTTTTAGTTTTGGGGAAGTGCAATATCTTATCTTATTTCTATATGTATTTGTGCACCAAAAAAAATATATATATAGTCTCTTCGCCCTGGTTCACATTGATGCTACTTTGATATTGGGCTACTTCACTTGAAGTAGCCCCATTTCAAAGTGGCAAGGTCAGCGTGATTTCAAGTGCTACTTGATAGACATCTGTGTGGCTTCATACAGCTGTCTATTGAAGTCACACCTGAAAACAGCAAAAGTGGTGCAGGAACTACTTTAGCACATCGGTGTGGCGCCGCAAAATCAGTATATCATCGATTGGAACAGTGCCATTGCCGCTAATGGGCTCTGACTTTTCATGAAATTTGATATCTCAAATTGCATGAAAATCACTCCAATGTAAACCTAGGCTTCAGCACACCTGCAAGTAAATGAGAAAGGTGGAATCTTTATATAACAGCTGTGGAGAATTGCAGGTAATCAATTCAGCTGGTGGATAGGCAGTGTATGAATGTGTCAGCTCTGGTTCACATTGGTGCGATTTGATGTGGCAACTGCACTGTTCTAATCGGTGTGACTTTGCGGTGCGTTTTGCATTGAGATCAGTGCAGAAACCTGCACAGATGTCTCTGATATTACCCCCCCGCAGTCGGGATTGACATGCAGGAATGAAAGTGTGAGTTCAGGTGAACGATTTCCTCCCACTGTCAGTGTGAACCAGGGCTCAAACTGGGCCTTTTGTCTTTGTAATTCACCTGCTGTTATCCCAGGGACACCATTTCTTATCAAACTCCTTTAAGTTTACCTTCAAATATCATATGTAGAAATACAGATTTGCATATCTGCAAATAAAAAATACTAAGCGTGGTTGCGATCAAAAAAGCTGCAATCAAAAGAGCATGGTTTCACCTTCTGACCTGGAAATGGCTCATTGTATGCGCCCAGAAGTTACTGTGCTGGTCAGGATCTCCATCGAGGTGGACATGGCAAGGTCCCTCTTTAGCCAAGAGGAGGTGCTGCTCGTTTGCCAGGTAAGTGTAGGATATATATACTTAAAGCGGGGTTCTACTGCCTAAATCGTTGTTTTTTTTTTTTTGCTAAAATGTCACAGATTCAATTATTTAAAATTAAAACTCACTTGTTTCAGTTTTTATGCCATTAAGATGTCAGTTTTCTGTTTAAAAAAACGTTTAAATCTTCTTTTTTGGCCGTTCTCATCTTGCCTGTGGGCATGTGAAGCCCACAGCCATCCTCTTCCGGGGATACAGTGTTGCTGATCGACCAGCATGCACTGCACGTATCCCTGATCTCGCACATGCGCAGTAAGTTGAATTTGGAGCGCCGTCAATAGCTTGGGTTGCCATCGCAACAGGCGGCGGCGTCGGAAGTCCCGCCCTGTTGGGATGGCAACGTAGCTGAAATCCTGCGATAACTCGCGACAGGCTGCCTCACTGACTCCTGGGAACAATGACACAAGCTCCCAGGAGCCAGTGCGGCTATCAGGAAATTACGAAATAGCCGCACTAGCCACGCCTCTATCTGCACACAGGAGAGACAGGAAATACAGAGGATTACAAAGACAGTTACAAAGACGAAAAAAAAAAAACTTGAGTTTTTACATTAGGAGATAGAGTTGATTGGATTGGTCTAATGTCTTAAAATTGGGTGGGGCTACGCTTTAATGTGGGGGTGGATGTGGTAGTTAGATTTGGTGTGGGTGGGGTTCATTGATTTGTTTGGCATCACCACACATTTGCTTCCGTCCCATGTGCACACATCACTTCTTGCATTTGTTCTGCTGATGTTAATCAGTAAGGACTATGCAAGTATAAATGATAGCTCCTTTAATTAAACTATATATGACTTGTTTCACAGTTGGGTGAATTTTCCAGTAAACTTGGACCTCCTGAGTTGCATGACAAGTTGTACCCCATGATTCTCAAAGATCACCATTCATATCTGTGCTACTTTAAGTCGCACTGACTTCAACGTAGTCCCTGTACTACTTTAGCGTGACTTGAGGTACATCGGGCACAATATTACACAGGTATTCCCAGAAGTTGGGGCCAAGTTGCAGCGGCAAAGTGGCAGCAACATAGTGTGACTTTGAGGTTGCAGCAGTGTGAATGAGATTCAAGGATAACACCTTTTGAATTTTGCCCTATTGTCACTAGTTCATCCTCAAACTGTAGCAAATTCGCCCCTGCACTACCTTGGTTTGACTTTGATGCGTTTTGAAGTCCATACACCACAAGATTACACAGACATTGCTTCAAGTCATGGCAAAGCTGTGCAATTTTAGGGTCGCACAAGTCCAAATGGGGCCTTATTCAAAGGTGTTATCAATTAATCTCATTAGCTAACTTTCACACTTGGGTGACTTTAATCGTCAAAAATCGTTATCGCAATTTTTTCCCCTTTGCGATCTTGAAAAAAAGCATTTCATGATTCTTGCTATGCAAAGAATTCTCTCTGCTCTTCTGAAGCCACAGCCATCAAAAGAAAACTGGGCAGTCTGCCAAGAATTAGAACATTTTTTATCAGTGAACTTAAAGCGGAGGTCCACCCTAAAGTGGACCTTCCGCTCATTGGAATCCTCCCCCCCTCCGGCGCCACAATTGGCACCTTTCAGGGGGGAGGGGGGTGCAGTTACCTGGATAATCCAGGTAACTGCACCAACTTCCGGGATAGCTCTCTGCGGAAAGGGGCGTAGATCTACGCCCCTTTCCGAAAGTCCCCCGCTGCCTGCTGGGAAACACACAGATCCCAGGGGCAGCGGGTCCATCCTTATTGCGCAGCACGATTCGCGCATGCGCAGTAGGGAATCGGCAAATGAATCCGAAAGGCTCCACTTCCTGATTCCCATACCCAAGATGGCGGCGGCAGCACCCGAGTTCCCATACCCAAGATCGGCTTCGGGTGCCGACATCGTGGGCGCGCTGGGCGGGTAAGTGTCCTTATTTTAAAAGTCAGCAGCTGCTGTATTTGTAGCTGCTAGCTTTTTAAAAAAAAAAAACGGCGGACTCCCGCTTTAACTAGAACATTGTAACAATTTGTCAATGAAATTATTACACTTACACTTCTGTGTAAGTGAGGAAGGTTTAACCACTTAAACACTAAACCTTTTTCTGACATTTGTTGGTTTCAAGTTAAAATAATTTTTTTGCTAGAAAATTACTTAGAACCCCCAAACATTATATATATATATATATATATATATATATATATATATATATATATATATATATATATATATATAATGTTTGGGGGTTCTAAGTAATTTTCTAGCAAAAAAATTATTTTATATATATATATATATTTTTTTTTTTTTTTTTTTTTTTTTTTTTTTTTAGTTGAGAGCCTAGAGAATAAAATGGTGGTTGTTGCAATATTTTATGTCACGCTGTATTTGCGCAGCAGTCTTTCAAATGCAATTTTTTGGGGAAAAAAATTAATTTAATGAATTTTTAAAAAAAACTAACCAGTAAAGTTAGCCCAATTTTTGGGGGATAATGTGAAAGATTTTACGTTGCGAGAATCTTGATCTTTTTATTCCAAGCAAAAAAAATTGTGATTCTCATTTTGGCCAGAATCGTGCAGCTCTAATATCTATGCAACTTCACCCATGTACACTTAGCTCTGAATTGACATGTCAAATTGCAGGCCAAATAGCCACCTATTGATGGCAATGGAACTGTCCGAATTGGTGTGACGCCACGATTCCAAAAGTAGTTGCTGCACTACTTTGGGTGACTTCAGCAGCCAATTTCCCAACTTTTTGAGATGGCTATAAGGGACACCTATTAGCAAAAGTAGGTAGGCATAGGACACACCTCCTAAAACACCTTCTTAAAGGAGAATTATTAAAAAAAAAAAATATATATATATATATATATATATTAGTTAAACCTCTAAGTGATTTTTTTTACCAATAATATTCCTTTAGAGTCACATGACAAGTCATACCCCATGATTTTCAATGTGTACCATTCATATCTGTGCGACTTCAAGTCACACCGACTTCAACGTAGTCCCTGTACTACTTTTGTCAGACTTTGATGCGAGTTGAGGTCTATAGACCTCAAGTTTACACAGGCATTCCCTGGAATTGCGGCAAAATTGCTGATGCAAAATTGCAGGAAAGTTGCGCACCTTTCCCTGCGACTCCTGCATCCATAGACCTCAAGATTACACAGGCATTGCTTAAAGTTGCATCAGAATCTCGCAAGTTTCAGGTCGCACAAGTGTGAGAGAGGCCTAAGTGACTGCGCTGAGTACTATTATAACTAGAATATAAAGTAGTCCCACCATCAAACACTAGTAAACATATGTTCTCAATATAATTGTGCTCAAATGGCTGAAAATCACACAGACGATATCACCTACTGAAAGCTTGCATTAGACTCAACAGCATATGCTGAAAAGAGGCGAATGCCTATTAGCCAATGCCACATCAGCATGAACATGGCTGTTACTATAATATTAATGCAAAACATTATTGTATAGAATTAAACATTAGTAAATATATTTTCTCTGTAGGAATGTGCTCAGCTCTGTAGCATGGTGGTATGCCCTGCTGCCCTCAAAGGTTCAATCCATGAGCTCAAATCCCACTGCCAGCCTCACCTCCTGAAAGCATGGATTGTACTCAGCAGCATAGTTAGCCAATGCACATCAGTTTGGTTTATTCCATATTTTAACTCTTCAAATGCATGCAATGGTATGTACTTATTCAATAATATTATGTTATGGAATTCCAAAATTCAAGGAAAAAAATGTTGTAGGGTCCCCCCAGTACATACCAGGCCCTTCAGGTCTGGTATGGACTTTAAGGAGAACCCCACAACAAAATGTAAAATAAAATTGATGTGGGGCCCCCAAATTCCATACCAGACCCTTATCTTTGCATGCAGCCTGGAGGTCAGGATGGGGGGGGAACAAGCGAGCACACTCCCCTTCTGAACCATACCAGGCCACATGCCCCAAATCACCTTGTCCCCATGTTGATGGAGACAAGGGCCTCTTCCCGACAACCCTGGTCGGTGGTTGTCGGTCTACGGGCAGGGGGTTTATCAGAATCTGGAAGCCCCCTTTAAAAAGGGGGCTCCTAGATCCTGCCCCCCCTATGTGAATAGGTATGGACCCCTACCCGTTCACCAAAAAAAGCAGTGAAATGTAAAAAAATCAATAGCCGGTTTTTGACAAGTCCTTTATTGTAAAATAGCTCCAGACGCTGTCTCTCCCTCCTCCATCTTCTCCCCGAGCTGTATTCTCCCAGAGCTGTCTCTCCTGCCACCGCCGTCTTCTCCATCTGCTGTGTTCTTCCGCACAGCCAGTTACCCACTAATAAATAAAAGCTGCTCTTCTTCTGAGGCTGTCTTCCTCCGCTGTGTTGTCACCCGCTGTGTGGCATCTCTTACACAACCATGGAGTGGACTCTCCGGGTGACATTATTGGATGGCCACAGAAGACCGCCACAGAAGAAGAGTGGCTTTTTTTTTATTAATGGGTAACCGGCTGCACGGAAGAACACATCAGCGGGAGAAGATGGCGGTGGTGGCAGGAGAGACAGCTCGTGGAGAAGAAACATCAAACACTAGTAAATGTGATTTCTACATGTGATTGTGCTACGTCCAATAGGCTAGTGGTCAGCACTTCTAACTTGAACAACTCAGGCTTGGAAGGACTCATGGGTTCAAATCAGATACTAAAAGATTAACCACTTACAGACCGGCCATTTTGCTGGTCAAAGACCAGACCACTTTTTGCAATTCGGCACTGCGTCGCTTTAACTGACAATTGCGCGGTCATGTGATGTGGCTCCCAAACAAAATTGACATCCTTTTTCCCACAAATAGAACTTTCTTTTGGTGGTATTTGATCACCTCTGCAGTTTTTATATTTTGCGCTCTAAACAAAAATAGAGCGACAATTTTGAAAAAAATGCATTATTTTTTACTTTTTGTTATAATAAATATCCCCCAAAAATATATAAAAACATTTTTTCCCTCAGTTTAGGCCGATACGTATTATGCTACATATTTTTGGTAAAAAAAAATCGCAATAAGCGATTATTGATTGGTTTGCGCAAAAGTTATAGCGTTTACAAAATAGGGATAGTTTTATGGCATTTTTATTAATAATTTTTTATTATTTTTTTTTTTTACTAGTAATGGTGGTGATCAGCGATTTTTATTGTGACTGCGACATTATGGCGGACACGTCTGACATTTTTGACACATTTTTGGGACCATTGTCAGTTATACAGCAATCACTGATATATAAATGCAGTAATTCCTGTACAAATGACACTGGCAGGGGTTAACCAGTGGGTGGCAGTGTAGGGGTTAAGTGTTCCCTAGGGGGGTGTTACTAACTGTGGGGGGGTTGGGCTTTCATTTAGTGAACACTGATCTCTGCTCCAATCACATGGAGCAGAGATCGGCATCACTAGTTGCTAGGCAGAATAGAGAAATGCTGTTTACAACGGCATTTCTCCATTCAGCCGTTCCGTGAGACGATCACGGGTATACCCACGGCGATCGAGTCCACAGTACCCGCGACCGGACTCACGGGGGTCCCGACCGGCATGCGAGCGCGCCACCGGTGGCGCGCTCACGATGGCAGGGCGGCATTGAAGATTGGACGTACCTGTACGCCAATATGCCTGCCCGTGCCATTCTGCCGACGTACATCGGCGTGCGCTGGTCGGGAACCGGTTAAATTGGTGAAAAAAAGGTGAATGCCAACTAGCCAAAGCAGCATATGCTGAAAATAGGTGAATGCCACTTAGCCAATGCACTTTAATTTGGCTGATTGTATTATATTAACTCTTCGAATGCATGCAATGCTATGTAAGTATTCAATACTATTATGCTGTGAAATTCCAAATACCACACACTAGTTAATGGGCAGATTACATATCTTTGTTTATTTTCATTTGCTTGTGCACTGAAAATATAAACACAGCTGGTGGATGGTAGGTTGGCTGGTATTTGAACTTGTACCACAAGTGCTGTGAAGACATCTGAGTAGACCACTAAGCCATTGTGCTAAGTACAAGACCAGCATAATAGTGTAGTATGATTAAAGAATGATCATAAATAATTGTGGTTTTATAGTCACCTAAATCAAAAAATAAATAAATAAATAAACTAAATACAACAAATAACTAACCTAAATGTTTAATAAATGTAATTTTACAGAATAGCAGATATTACTATGTAATAATCATTCATAACTGCATTTGTTAGCAAAAGAAGGAAAAAATCTAGGAAAACTAATTGCAATATGCATCAATAGATGCACACAAAGTAGAGCACATCTCACATAAAAATGTTTCTTTCACATGCAGTATATGGATTACAGTGCAGTGCTATATAATAACTTGAAAAAATATGGATTTGCGTATGCGCTAATTAGCGCAGATTTTCAAATTTACTAATGCTTGTTTGTGGCTAATAGCGCTCCTATTCATGCGTACATTCACCTATTAAACTTTTACTTAGCTAAAAAGCACGCTATTATTTGCAATAGTGAAAGTAAAAGAAAATCCCAATTTTTGGGTTATTCCCAGAAAAGTAAAAGAGGGGGAATCTTCCAGTAAGGACACTAGTTCTGGTGACCTGGGGGTCCCCAAGGGATTCCCCTAAAGTTGTAGGGATTTCCTCTCACTTCCTGTTTTGGCTATTGGACAGGAAGTGAAGGTGAATCTCTCAATGGGACACAGATGGCAAAAAAAAATAAAAACTGACTGGGGTTATAACCCTCCCTTGCGCTATCCAAAATGTAAAAAAAAAAATATATATATATATATATATATATATATATATATATATATTTTGGCTATAGTTCTACTTTAACTGAAATAGAATACATTTAATTCAAATAACTGCATAAATGGTAAAAAAATAGTCCTTATCTGCTTATCTGACACAGCCAAACTTGAGTCTTGGACATTGCCCTAATAAAAGGTCTCGCAGGTTTATGCTCGTATAATACTTTATTTCCTGTACTTGTATCATGTGCTATCCAAAACACATAATTATTTGTTACTTTCTCTCATTAATCATTAACTTAATACGACATACAATGTTAGTTTAATAAGCTATTGGTCATAGTCTAGCACTAGTACCTGAAGCAAATACAGTGGCTGAATCATCTGCATAATAATGCTACTACTGCATTCTGAGTGTAGATTTTTGCAGTGTATGTGTGTATATATTGTGTGTGTGTAAACATTTGGGTGTGTGTGTGTGTATATATATATATATATATATATATATATATATATATATATATATATATATACACACACACACACACACACACACACACACACACACACACACACACACACACAGTTGAGCTCATAAGTTTATATACCTTGGCAGATGGTATGATTTATTGGCCATTTTTCATAAAATATGAATGATAACCCAAAAAGTTTTCTTTCACCCATGGTTGGTGTTTGGCTGAAGCCATTTATTATCAATCAACTGTGTTTACTCTTTAAATCATAATCACAACAAAAACTAGCCAACTTACCCTGATTAAAAATTTACATACCCCAGATCTTAATACTGTGTATTGCTCCCTTTAACATCAATGACAGCTTGGAGTCTTTTGTGGCATTTGTGGATGAGGCTCTTTATCTTCTTAGATGGTAAAGCTGCCCATTCCTCTTGGCAAAAAGCCTCCAGTTCCTGTAAATTCTCGGTCTGTCTTGCATGAACTGCACGTTTGAGATCTCCCCAGAGTGGCTCAATGATATTGAGCTCAGGAGACTTGAGATGGCCACTCCAGAACCTTCACTTTATTCTGCTGTAGTCAATGACAGGTCGACTTGGCCTTGTGTTTTGGATCATTGTCATGTTGAAATGTCCAAGTACGTCCCATGTGCAGGTTTTTGGCTGATGAATGCAAAAATAAAATGCAATGTTCCTCCAGTATTTTTTGATAAAATACTGTATTCATCTTGCCAGTGGTGGAACTTTCAGGGTCACAGCAGTCACACTTGCATCTGGGCCCAGGTGTTCTGCCACCATCAGTTTTACTCTTCAGTATACAAGTGAGTCGGCTCTGCTTGTACACTGTTGCTGATACATGCACAGGTCAGGGGCCCCTCCCCTCTCCACTGTATACACTCAGGAGGAGAACTTCTAGCCCCAGGGGAAATCCTGCAGTCCACGGGCAACATAGAGCTGACAATTGCCCCTCCCAACTCCCCCCATCTGGGGGTACAGAGATGTGCTGGGGGTTGGGGGTGCACAAACAGCAAAGACCAGCCAGGTACAGGGGAACCTCTGGAGGGGGGTCCCTCTGGGGATCCTGATGTAAGGGGAGGCTCTCTGGGGACCCTGATGTAAGGGGGCTCTCTGGGGACCCTGATGTAAGGGGAGGCTCTCTGGGGACCCTGATGTAAGGGGGGCTCTCTGGGGACCCTAATGTATTGGGGGGCTCTCTGGGGACCCTAATGTATTGGGGGCTCTCTTGGGACCCTGATGTAAGGAAGGGGCTCTCTGGGGACCCTGATGTAAGGAAGGGGCTCTCTGGGGACCCTGATGTAAGGAAGGGGCTCTCTGGGGACCCTGATGTAAGGAAGGGGCTCTATGGGGACCCTGATGTAATGAAGGGGCTCTCTGGGGACCCCGATGTAAGGAAGGGGCTCTGGGGAACCTGATGTTAGGGGGAGGCTCTCTGGGGACCATGATGTAAGGAAGGGGCTCTCCGGGGATCTTGATGTAGTGAGGGGGCTCTGGGGACCCTGATGTAAAGGGGGAGGCTTTTTGGGGAACCTGATGTAAGTAGGAAGGCTCGCTGGGGACCCTGATGTAAGGGGGGCTCTCTGGGGGCCCTGATGTAAGGGGGGCTCTCTGGGGACCCTAATGTATTGGGAGGATCTCTGAGGACCCTGATGTATGGGGGTGCTCTCTTGGGACCCTGATGTAAGGAAGGGGCTCTCTGGGGACCCTGATGTAAGGAAGGGGCTCTCTGGGGACCCTGATGTAAGGGGGACTCTTTGGGGACCCTAATGTATGGGGGGCTCTCTGGGGACCCTAATGTATTGGGGGCTCTTTGGGGACCCTGATGTAAGGGGAGGCTCTCTGGGGACCCCTGATGTAGGGGGGAGGCTCTCTGGGGACCCTGATGTAAGGAAGGGGCTCTTTGGGGACCATGATGTACGGAAGGGGCTCTCTGGGGACCCTGATGTAAGAAAGGGGCTCTCTGGGGACCCTGATGTAAGGAGGGGCTCTCTGGGGACCCTGATGTAAGGGGGAGGCTCTCTGGGGACCATGATATAAGGAAGGGGCTCTCTGGGGATCTTGATGTAATGAGGGGGCTCTGGGGACCCTGATGTAAGGAGGAGGCTCTCTGGGGACCATGATATAAGGAAGGGGCTCTTTGGGGATCTTTATGTAATGAGGGGGCTCTGGGGACCCTGATGCAAAGGAGGAGGCTTTTTGGGGAACCTGATGTAAGTAGGGAGGCTCTCTGGGGACCCTGATGTAAGGGGGGCTCTCTGGGAACCCTGATGAAAAGGGAGGCTCTCTGAGGACCCTGATGAAAGGGGAGGCTCTCTGGGGACCCTGATGTAAGGGAAGGCTCTCTGGGGACCCTGATGTAAGGGGGAAACAAGATATTTGGGGGGCACACCCTAAAAAGATGCATAACAATGGTGCTGCCATAAGACCATACAACAGAACAAAACTATTGCAGTGTACACATGCAAAACTAACATTTACCTCCAGCAAGGCTTTTTAAAAACACCTAGACATTTTCAAAGAACATTATCAAAAAATATGGGGATTTGGTCACACCATATTGCTATATGGTGCTTAAGCCCACTTACTGCAACAAAGTACCCCATGATTAGTGGGTCTTGCACTATCCATAGATTGGGAGATCCTGCTTCTCTGAACCATGGGAGCTATACTCCTCTATATGGGAGAACATGAGGTCTCCATCATGACACAGGTGGAGCCTTGCTTGAGGTAAATGTTAGTTTTGCATGTGTGCGGTGTAATATTTTTGTTCTGTTGTATGGTCTTATGGCAGCACCATCTTTATGCATCTTTTTAGGGTGTGCAAACATACACACATACAAACATACAACACCCACACATATATGTATATTATATCCATGTGTATGCCCGCCCAAGCGTATAACTTTCTTTACTTCACTGCTATTGGCTCTAGCCCGAGATCTTTTGTAGACCTAGCAATGCCCCTGGGGGGGGGGGGCCTTAATGGTTTCTTGCATCGGGGCCCTGAAAATTCTAGTTACGCCCCTGCATTTTGCTATCAATTTCGACCAAATTTCTGTGCCTTTGTAGCTCACGCATTTCCAAAACATCAGCGATCCACCTCTGTGCTTCACATTAGGAATGGTGAACCATTCATCATAGGCCTTGTTGACTCCTCTCCAAATGTAGCGTTTATGGTTGTGGCCAAAAAGCTAAATTTTGGTCTCACCACTCCAAATGACTTTGTGCCAGAAGGTTTGAGGCTTGTCTCTATGCTGTTTGGTGTATTGTAAGCGGGATACTTTGTGGCATTGGCGTAGTAATCGCTTTCTTTTGGTGACTCAACCATGCAACCCATCTTTCTTCAAGTGCCTCCTTATTGTGCATCTTCAAACAGCCACACCACATGTTTTCAGAGAGTCCTGTATTTCGCCTGAAGTTATTTGTGGGTTTTTCTTTGCATCTCGAACAATTTTCCAGGCAGTTGTGGCGGAAATTTTAATTGGTCTACCTGACCGTGGTTTGGTTTCAACAGAACCCCTCATTTTCCACTTCTTGATTAGGGTTGGAACACTGCTGATTCGCATTCTCAATTCCTTGGATATCTTTTTATATCCCTTTCCTTTTTTATACAATTCAACTACCTTTTCCTGCAGATCCTTTGACAATTCTTTTGCTTTCCCCATGACTCAGAATCCAGAAACGTCAGTGCAGCACTGGATGAAAGATGCAAGGGTCTGTCAGGAGTCCAGAAACTCATTGACCTTTTATACACACACTAATTACCAGCAAATAGTTTACAGGTGAGGATGGTTACCTTTAATAGCCATTCAAACCCCTTTGTGTCAACTTGCGTACATGTTATCGGCCCAAAATCACCAGGGTATGTAAACTTTTGATCAGGGTCATTTGGGTAGTTTCTGTTGTCATTATGATTTTAAAAGAGTAAACGCAGTTGATTGATAATAAATGGCTTCAGCCAAACCCTAACCATGAGGGAAAGAAATGTTTTTGTGTTATCATTCATATTCTCTGAAATTCTCCCAGGGTATGTAAACTTATGAGCACAACTGTAAATTATAAATTACATTTTACAGATACAGATCAAAATCCATACAGTCCATACAGATGAAAGTATTTAATTTGTACATGCATAACATCTCATGTCTTTTTAACAGTAACATGCAAACATATTTCAATTGGGACACTCTGGGGTTGCTTTACTAAAGGCAAATCCATTTTGTACTACAAGTGCACTGCAAGTGCAGTTGGAAGTGCACTTGGACGTGCAGTCGCTGTAGATCTGAGGGGGACATGCAAGGAAAAGAAAAAACAGCATTTTTGCTTGTACATGATTGGATGATAAAATCAGCAGAGCTTCCACTCATTGCAGATCTTCCCCTCAGATCTACAGTGACTGCACTTCCAAATGCACTTGTAGTGTAAAGTGGACTTGTCTTTAGTAAATAAACCCCTCTGTGTTATTTTTCCCTTGAAATACCAGCTAAAGGTCACTCTATCCAACTATCCTAGCATGTAATCATATAAATCACATATTTTCTAAAAGTATAGTAATCCCTAATTGATATTCTTTTTGAGGATGAATAAATGTTTCTCCCTTGCTCATATTGGAGAAATTAATTCATGAGACATGGGAAACAACCATTTCTTTACTTCCCTTAAAAATGTTGTGATTGTTCATCGCTGTGGCTTCACAAAATCAGCTTGCTAAACCCAGTTATACACAGTGTGACCTCTACTGAATTATTGTAAAGAGAGTTTTTTTATACTTTACATGCTTAAAGCGGGAGTCCACCGGGACTCCGCGTTTTTTTTTTTTTAAAAGCCAGCAGCTACAAATACTGCAGCTGCTGACTTTTAAATAGTGATACTTACCTGTCCAGCGCGCCCGCGATGTCGGCACCCGAAGCCGATCGCTCGCTCGTCTGTCGGGTCCTGCCGCCGCCATCTTGGGTATGGGAATCAGGAAATGGAGCCTTTCGGCTTCATTTCCCGGTTCCCTACTGCGCATGCGCGAGCCGCGCGGCGCAATCCGGACGGTCCCCGCTGCCTCTGGGAGCTGTGTGTTTCCCAGCAGGCAGCGGGGCACTTGCTGAAGGGGGCGGGCGCTTGCGGAAAGGGGCGTAACGTACGCCCCTTTCCGCAGAGAGCTAGCCCGGAAGTGGGTGCAGTTACCTGGATTATCCAGGTAACTGCACCCCCCTCCCCCCTGAAAGGTGCCGATTGTGGCGCCGGAGGGGGGGGGATTCCGATGAGCGGAGGTCCATTTTAGGGTGGACCTCCGCTTTAAAGTGGTATTAAACCCAAAACCAAAAATGCAATATATTGCAGCTTATCAATCATTAGATGTGATGGCTGCATTCGTTTTCCTTTTTTTCTCTCTGTTTTCACCTGGTGATCTGGCTAGTAACACACCTGTATTATAATGCCTCCACTATGCATGAAGGAGCACAGTGAACACATCAGACTGCAACATTTTCAGTGTGGGAGTGTTCTCTGTGTTCTGGGAGTTTTAAATGTATTAGGGTATTTAGATACACTAACACATTGGTTGAACTAGATGGGCTTGTGTCTTTTTTCAACCAGAATAACTATGTAACTATGTAAATTGAAGCCAAACTCCAGCTCACACTTTATAATCGGTTACAGTAAACAGTTTTTTTCCTTTTAGGATAAAGGTTTTACATGAATATATAAAAGTTGATCATTGGAAGCACCCCTGTTAGTGGTTTGTTTATTCCCTGTAAACAGGTTTTCCTCTAAAAGTGCATCAAAAGTAATGGCATATACACGGTTGCAGTACTGATAGTCATCGCTGCACCCTGTAATTTGAAATGATCATTTTCAAACAAAATCTGCAAAGGTATTTTAAAAAATTCAATTTGTCAGCAGTATAACCAACTGAAACAGGTACAAATTCTTTCTGCTGTTATACTGGTTACTTGGGAAATGTCATTGTTATTATATACCTATACTGATCATGATCTGGGTATACATGCTAGAAATATTGTTAAAATATTGGTGAAACACTTATTACACCTCAAATTGAATATATATCTTTTTTAAAGAGGGATTCCACCAAAAAAAAAAATATTAAAAGCCAGCAGCTATAAATACTACAGCTGCTGACTTTTAATAAATGGACACTCACCTGTCCCGGGGTCCAGCGATGCCGGCAGCCGAGGCCGATCTATCGCTCGGCCCTCGGCTGCTGTAGTCACCATTCTAGGTGAGGGAATCAGGAAGTGAAGCGAATCGGCTTCACTTCCCGGTTCCCTACTGCCCATGCGCGAGTCGCGCAGCGCAATAGGAAATCTCCGCGCTGTCACTGGGACCCGTGTGTGTCCCAGCAGACAGCGCGGCAGGGCAGGAAATGGCGTAGACTCCCACGGGAGTCTATGCCCGGAAGTGGGTGAAAATACCTGTCTTTGACAGGTATCTCCACCCCCCTCCCCCCTGAAAGGTGTCAATTGTGACACCGGAGGGGGGGGGGGGATCCGATCAGCGGAGGTTCCACTTTAGGGTGGAATCCCGCTTTAATGACTGTTAACAAAGTTCCAGAGGTATTTTAGCTCAAATCAGGAGTGTCGTCTAAAGCCAGCTATAGATGGATCAAAACTTGGCAGGTTCAGCAGGAACCAGCTGAGAATCAATCCATCTATGGGCAGACTGAATTTACCCAAGTTGAACAATCCATTGACCAGGGGTGTCGGGAGGGGGTGGCTAGGGGAGGCTGAAGTCCTGAATGTGTCCCCAAAAAAGCCCAGAGTCTCAGTCATGCAGCTCTCCATTGTTAGCACCGAGCAGTGAGCGGCAGGACCGATCTGATCCCGAGTGCTGCTGAGTGTGGCCGAGTGCCATAGCAGATCCCGCCTTCTGGAGCCTGCAACACCTATGATGGACGTCCCACTAGTCCAATGCCGGGACCGCGAGACGTTTGACGTCCATCATAGGCACTGCAGGCTCCAGAAGGCGGGAATTACAATGCGGCCACCGTGCCACATCCCCGCTCGGTGCTCGGGCGGGCCGTTCTCCTCTCCTCCTCGGCTCCTCCTCTGGTGACTACTGCCTGGCTGCTGTTACACCGCACACCACGGCTGAGCAGAGGTAGGTCAGACAGTGTATGTAAATGTCAGTGTATTTGGGTCAGGCAGGTCAGTGTAGATAGGTCAGTATAGTAGGTCGGTGTAGATAGGTCACTACCGTCAATGTATGTAGGTCAGTGTAGGTAGGTTAGTGTATGTAGGTCACTACCATCAGTGTATGTAGGTGAGTGTATGTAAATGTCAGTGTATGTAGGTCAGTGTAGGTAGGTCACTGTATGTAGGGCACTACTGTCACAGTAGGTAGGTCACTGTAGGTAGGTCAGTGTGGGTAGGTCACTGTATGTAGGTGACTACCGTCAGTGTAGGTAGGTCAGTGTAGGTAGGTCATTACCATCAGTGTAGGTAGGTTAGTGTATGTAGGTCACTACCGTCAGTGTATGTAGGTCAGGTAGGTCAGTGTCTGTAGGTCAGGTAGGTCACAGCCCAGCCAAAAAAAAAAGCACCCCCCCCCATTTTTGGCCATGGACTTCGGGCTGAAGCCCCTGGTCTTTTTGCCACCTAGCAAAGCCCCTGCCATCATTAACTGGTACAACCAGCAGTAACCACTGTGTTCTCCAGGCAGGGGCAGTTCCCTGTGCCACCCCCCACCCACAAGATTGCATAATCCATAGCTTGGCTTAGGTGACAATGCTACTCCTCCAGTACAGTAAATGAGGGAATGAGCAGTGAATACGCAAATGTGTATTTTTTCCATACTAGGGTTTGGTATGCCATTGCTGTCTTCTGCTTTTAACAATAGTAGACACCTGTCTATCATGCAGTCCCAAAGGTGTCAATAATTTGAGTTGCTGACATGGAAAATGAATGCAGATCAGGATTAAGGATGAGCTCAGGCGTGTTCGCATGGTCCATGTGCAGAGCCCGCCAGGAAGTCGGCGCAGCGCTGCGCTAATCACAGGCAGTGAGACATTGCCCCGATGCACAGCTGCAGAGATCGGCAATGTCTCAGGCAAACACGCCTGAGCTCATCCTTAATCAGGATATTTCACTTGACTTGCTGCACACTTGTTCCTGGTCAGTATTTCTGACTGTTTTGAGGCCACAGGATTCACAAGTCAGCCAGGCAACTATAGAGGGACAGTCTGCTAGTACAGTGCCTATTAATCCCAGCACCATTTTAAAATGGCACTAGGAATCCGCAGCTCATGTGGTGGTTATGATTAAGCATATGTTTGTGTGAAATGCATTAACAAACAGCTTTTGTGTGTCCTGGTTGTGTCACTTGTGTCACTTGTTCTTGAAGATTACACAAAAAATGGTGCAAGGACTTGTAATGATGTGCAGCCATTTCTTTCTGGATTTCATGCATTGGGCACCCACGTGTGGCGCCCAATAAGCTGTTAAACCTCACCCGGAGCGGCTTCTCCTTCTACTATGGATGCCATGGTTCAGGTTGGAACTGCTGGCTTCCAATCTTCTACAGATCACTCCATAGGAGGGCGCCGTAGAAACAAATGTAAACACTGCTCCCACTATCTGTTTACATTCGGAGTGTAGCACACCTCCCAACTTTTTTGAGATGGGAATGAGGGATACCTATCAGCAAAAGTATGCAGGCATAGGACACACCCCTTGCCACACACCCTTAAAGGAGAATTGTACAAAAAAAAAAAGATTTGTTAAACACACAAGTGCTTTTTTACCACTACTATTCCTTTATATTGGCTTTTGGAATTTACAAATACAGCAATTTAGAAATCAGATGAAAGGTTTAGCACTGGAAAACACTCTTAGCCCTTGTACACACGGTCGGACATTCTGACAACCAAATCCGTTGGATTTTGTCTGACGGATTTTGTTCGATGGATTTTGTGCGAAACTGTTCCATACACACGGTCGGACAAAGTTGTCGGAAAATCCGATTGTACATAACGTGATGGCGTTATTTCATTACGACGGGACTACGTTCAGGCTAGTAGCCAATAGCTTTGGTCTAGGAATTTGATCTGAGCATGCGTGGCACTTTGTCCGTCGGAGTAGGCTACACATGACCGGAGTATGTCCGATCGGAGCATTTTGTCTGAAAATTTTACGGACAACTTGGAAAACTTGGTCCGTCGGATAGTCCGATGCAGACCACACACAGTCGGATTATCCGATAAAACGGTCCGATAGGACACATTCCGTCGGAATCTCCGACCGTGTGTACAAGGGCTTAGATAGATAAAAAGTGAATTTTATATACAACTATATAGATCAGACAAAATGAGGGACAAATGAGGAGGAATGAGGGGCAGAGGGACATTGCTCCAAATCAGGGACAGTTGGGAGCTATGGTGTAGTGATGTCACAAGTGACGTTACAGCATTTCCTGTATGTACAAAGGCTAAAGCTGGTCATACATTGATCGAAATTCAGCTAGTCCAGAAGGGACAGGCTGAATTTCATTCCATTTATGGGCAGGCTGGTTGTACACAAGTTAATCTATTTATTGCTGGCAACACTGATCATTGTATTCTGACAGCGAGGATGTTTTTCCACTGACAGAAAGCAATAGCTCAGGGAAAGGATCCCTCCATGCACATCGAGTGTGTGGATGGGGAATCAGCTCATTTTGTTTCTCATTCAACACACTGGTTAAGTAAAAAAAAACAGAAATCATGTATGGCCAAGCTTTAGGCAGAACTGTTACAGCTGTGTTCTCCCTCTCCCTACAGCAGTAGATTACTGCTATTGCAATCTATTGCTGGCTGATTACAGAGGTGAGCTGCTGCTACACTGTTGCATTGAGAGCTGAATCTGATCTCCACCCAAAAGAAAACAAAGTAAACATATAAGCCCTTGTACACACGGTCAGAGATTCCGACAACAAAATCAGACGGATTTTGTCAGAAACTGGTGTTTCATACACACGGTCAGACAAGGTTGTCGGAAAATCCGATCGTTCGGAACGTGATGACGTTCGTTCGTTACAATGGGACTACGTTCAGACTAGTAGCCAATAGCTTTGGTCTCGTAATTTGATCTGAGCATGCATGGCACTTTGTCCAATCAGAATTCTCTACAAACGATCGGACAAAGTCCGATCGGAACATGTTGTCGGAAAATTTTATATCCAGCTCTCAAACTTTGTTGGTCGGACATTCTGACAGAAAAAGTCAGATGGAGCCCACACACGGTCAGATTATCCAACAACATGGTCTGATCGGACATTTTCCATCGGAATGTCCGGCCGTGTGTACAAGGGCTAAAATATTCAATATGCCGCACAATAAATCATTGTAAGGGGTTTGAAGCTCTCCTAAAGTAGAATGTATACTTACACTTTGAACTTCACATTCCACTACCTTACACAAAAGTTACACTAATGCGGTATAATTTTATTCAGCAGGCTTTGTTAATAATATCTTAGGGTAATTATATTCTGTTATACAAATTACATATACATTGTGTTGGAAAACATTACAGGACAATGCATTTTTTGTTCTAATTTATTATTTCCAATAAAATAAAGAAAATAAAAATATGTGTTTCCAAACTTGCTACCAAATTAACCCCCCTGACGGTATTCCCGAGTCTGGCTCGGGGTGGAATTTTTATACCAAAAGCAGTAACCCCGAGCCAGACTCGGGACTGCATCGCTGGATCCAGGAGGATGTTTACTTACCTTTTCCCTCGGATCCAGCCAGGGGCGTAACTAGAAATCACAGGGCCCCATAGCAAAATGTTGTATGGGCCCCCCCCCCACCAAAAAAAATGAACTAATGCCATTAAACAACAGACTACCACACCCATGTGGCACAGTACCCAGGCAGCGGCTTATATTAATTTTGAACAACAAAGTATGCAGTATACTCTATGCAGCCCCTGAAGGGAACACATTGCTGACCTCCAGGCCTTTTAACCAATTTCTGTTCTGTTATATAAAATGAAATAGTTAAACTCACCATAATGTAAAATCAGTGGGATCCCTGAGAGTGTCACTTGCCATCATCGCCTGCCACCAGATGCAGATTGTAACTTGTCAAACGTTGCGGAATGTCACCTACCACATGTTGCGGATTGTCACTTGCCAAGTCACCTGCCACACATTATGGATTGTCACTTGCCACGTCCTGGATTGTCACTTGCCACACATTATGGATTGTCACATGCCACGTCCTGGATTGTCACTTGCCACACATTATGGATTGTCACATGCCACGTCCTGGATTGTCACTTGCCACACATTATGGATTGTAACTTGCCACGTCCTGAATTGTCACTTGCCACACATTAAGGATTGTCACTTGTCACATCACCTGCTACACATTGCAGATTGTCCACTTGCCACGTCGCCTGCCACCAGATGCAGATTGTCACTTGTCACACGTTGCAGAATGTCACCTGCCACATGTTGCGGATTGTCCACTTGCCAAGTCCCGGATTGTCACTTGCCACATTACCTGCCACACATTACGGATTGTCACTTGCCATGTCCTAGATTGTCACTTGCCACGTCTCGGGTTGTCACTTGCCACGTCACCTGCCACACATTACGGATTGTCACTTGCCACGTCACCTGCCACACATTACGGATTGTCACTTGTCACATCACGGATTTTCACTTGCCACGTCACCTGCCACATGTTACGGATTGTCACTTGCCACATCCAGGTTGTCACTTGCCACGTCACCTGCCACACATTTCGGATTGTCACTTGCCACGTCCTAGATTGCCACACATTACAGATTGTCACTTACCACATCCTAGATTGTCACTTGCCACACATTATGGATTGTCACTTGCACGTCCCGGGTTGTCACTTGCCACGTCACCTGCCACACATTACGGATTGTCACGTCACGGATTTTCACTTGCCACGTCACCTGCCACATGTTACAGATTGTCACTTGCCACATCCAGGTTGTCACTTGCCACGTCACCTGCCACACATTACGGATTGTCACTTGCCACGTCCTAGATTGCCACACATTACAGATTGTCACTTACCACATCCTATATTGTCACTTGCCACACATTATGGATTGTCACTTGCACGTCCCGGGTTGTCACTTGCCACGTCACCTGCCACACATTCTGGATTGTCACTTGTCACGTCACGGATTTTCACTTGCCACGTCACCTGCCACATGTTACGGATTGTCACTTGCCACATCCAGGTTGTCACTTGCCATGTCACCTGTCACACGTTACGGATTGTCACTTGCCACGTCCCTGGTTGTCACTTGCCACGTTGCCTGCCACACATTATGGATTGTCATTTGCCACGTCATGGATTTTCACTTGCCACGTCACCTGCCACACGTTACGGATTGTCACTTGCCACGTCCTAGGTTGTCACTTGCCACGTCGCCTGCCACACATTATGGATTGTCACTTGCTCTGCCACTTTCCTGCTGTGTCACAGAGTCAGCCAGCAGATTATCAGTCAGGCAGCAGAGAGATAATGTCATCTCTCTGCTTCCTGGCTGCCTGCACAGTGAGGGGGGAACTGCACTGCAGGGATGAGAGGGCGGCGAGAGATGATGTCATCTCTATGCTCCCTCGCCCGTCAGCTCCCTGATTGGCCAGCCCGCTCACGCCCACTCTCTCACCAGCGGACCGGCCACTCTCATCTGCCTCCCACTATCACCCGCGGAGCCCCCCGCGGACCCGCGGACTGCCCGCTCTCACCCGCGGAGCTGCCCGCGGTCCACCCGCGGAGCTGCCCGCGGTCCACCCGCGGAGCCGCGGACTACCCGCGGGCCGCCCGCGGACCGCCAGCTCTCACCCGCGGAGCCGCCCGCGGACCACCCGCGGAGCCGCGGACTGCCCGCAGGCCACCCGCGGAGCCGCCCGCTATCTCCCGCGGAGCCATAGCGCCTGTCCTCACCGGGCCCCATTTGACTGCGGGCCCCATAGCGCCCGCATGTGCTGCTATGGCGGTAGTTCCGCCACTGGATCCAGCGTTGTCTCCCCGCTATACGAGCGAGCCGTGTCTCGCTCGATCTATCACCGAGCCGATCTCCGTTCCCTGCGAGCGTTGCGACGCATGGGGACGGAGATCGGCGCCAAATTCAAAAAGTGAAACACACAGTATACATACAGTATAATGTCATCTTATAGATTACATTGCTGTATGTAAATATTTCACCTCCCCTTTGTCCCCAGTGGTCTGCCCAGTGTCCTGCATGCAGTTTTATATAATAAAAACTGTTCTTTCTGCCTGGAAACTGGAGATTGTCCATAGCAACCAAACTGTCACTTTACATCAAAAATGGTTTTAGACCAGCTAGAAAACAGCGATAATAAATTAGAATCACTCACAGAATTGAGCGATAGCGATTTGTGGGGAGATCCGTCATCAAATACTGAAAAGTAATGACAGTGACAATTCTGCAACTGAGCAAATTTCAGTGTTTTTGATTTGCTTACATTATTGAATAATTTTTATTATTGTTATATTATTATTTGGTACAATTATTTATAACTATTTATTATATTATAATTTATGATTTCATTTTTCAAACTTTATCATACCCGGGATGTCTGCTAGACTCTGGTTTGGACAGATTTAAGAGAGTTATTCCTAAGAATTGCAGGACTACAATATAAAACGCCAAATTTTCATGCAAAATAATGGTACCACTTTTAGCACCTAAAATCCGAAATAATCGTACCGCCAGGGAGGTTAAAGACTTTTCTGCCCCAAAAAATGATATATAATAGGTTAGGGTAGACTACAAAAAGATATCATGTGGGAAACTAAGACATTGCCAAAATGAAAAAAAAAATGTTCTGGGACTTAAAGTGTTATTAAACCCAGGACCCTGCATTCACTATATCTGGTCTCCCGTAGTACACAGAACATGGAAATGCAATTATTTTAGTAAATATAAACTGCTAAATAATTTTTTTCATCAGCAGTTAGAGCAGCCTTCTGACTTATATCAGTGTCTGGTTAAAGCATGTAGGAGGAGTTTTCATTCTCCTCTGACTGTCCTATGAGGCTGCAGAACCCCTGACCCTCTGTCTGGACAGTGCTGATTGGCCCTGTGCTGATCACATGCTTTCTCTCAAGGAAAAATACAAACTCTCTAGCAATACACACCAAACAGCATGTGCAACTTGTCCACCAGCCTCTATACTATCAGGAGATGTGTTGGGGACTGTGGAAGAAGGGGAGGAACAGAGAAGATAGTATTTTTACACAATGCAGAGGATTAACGCCTTAGGTTCCACAGTGAGTATAACAAGCATGCTTTACTGCATATACAGACTGATTTTACTGTTGTGAGTTTAGTAACACTTTGCAGGGATGTAGTGAGAACTGGGGAATGAAGTGGTTAATTAAATACAATATTTCACATGTAATGTTGTTCCTAGTGTCATATCACAGTCAAGGTAACAGATCATAGTAAAAGGAGTGACGCACATAGAGTAGACTGAAAGAGATGGAAGACATTAAGATCACAATAGCATGTTCACCCTGTTTGGTTTGTATGATTACCACTTAAAGCGGCGTTCCGACAAAAAAAAAAAAAATTAAAGTCAGCAGCTACAAATACTGCAGCTGCTGACTTTTAATAATCGGACACTTACCTGTCCCAGGTTCCAGCAATGTGGGGGAACGAAGCCCCGCTCCACTCCCCCTCCTCTCTGTGCTGCCGGCATTGTCACTGTGGGCGCCCGGCTGTGGCTTCACAGCTGGGTACGCAATGAGCAAGCGCGAGCCACACTGCACGTTGTGACTGGCCGGGCAATCATCTGGGATCTGTGAAGTGTGACAGATGATTGCCGAGAGGGAGGGGGGAGAGGTGAACTTAATTCCAGAGCCGCGGCGCCCTGTGTGGAAGTGGGAGCTGGATCCCTCTAAAAATAGTTTCTGCTCCCCCCCCCCCCAAAAAAAAAATTACATGCCAAATGTGGCATGTCAGGGGGTCACCTTCCTTTAAAGTGAAAGTTCCATTTTTGGATGGAACTCCGCTTTAAGTTCAAAATACCTACATAGACAGCAGAAAAAAGACCAAGCGGTTCATTGAGTCTGCCACATGTTTATATATATATATATATATATATATAATGTAATTTTTTGTATAACTTTAAATCCCAAGCATGCATAAATCCATGTACTTTCACAGTCATTACCTCTGCTGCAATTCTCTTTCAAGCATCAACTACTCTAGTCTGAGGTCATGTCCCCGTGTTCTTGATCTTGGCTTCAAACTGAAACTACTGTCCTCCTGAAGTGTATTCACACTCAAAGGCTCCATGGACACTGGCTTAAAAAATGTTGCTTCTACATGAGTTATGTGTTCTGCCTGTAGAAGCAGCTAAATGTTATCCTATGTGTCCATGTACATTACGTTAAGAGGCATATTTTGAGCTCAATGTTTAGAGGCAGGGAAAAAAACTCTTCTGGTTCTGATTGGAGCTCACTGGCAGAAAAAATGTAAAACTCTTCTAAATTCGTATAAACTTTGTACAAAAACTTCTCTAAATGAGCGTTTTTTACTCCCAAGAGAACAGACAATTTTTGTGTGCATGGAGCCTAATGCATTTAAAGGTTTCAGACTGGATTCACACTTGTGTGAACACAGACACTGCATGTGATTCGCACCGCATAGCTGTGTAGACCACATGCAATGTTTGTGCGATGTGAATTTGGCTATACAAACTGTATGGCTAATATCTCATTGCATTCACACCAAAATGGTGCAGAACCTTTTTTTTTGGTCCGCACTGGAATCGGATTGATGGGTGTACACAATTTCTGTATTATTTAACAGTTTGCACTGCAAACCGATCTGGGGGTGTCATTAACTTTCTATTGACCCCTGCAGCAGTTCGCAGAGGGCAGTGTGAACTGCCTGCAAGTGACATGTGATGCGGGAACCCGTACAGAAATCATGCTGGTTCCCCAATCTCACACATGATGTGTGAACCCAGCCTTAAGCCCCATTCACACTAGATTTTCTGCAGATTTTTGTCTTCAGATTTACCAAAACCATATAATATGAGGTCAAACCTTGAGAGTTTCAATTTGTATGTAATCAGGCAGGCCCTTGCACTACATGATTTTGGTAAATCTGATGGCAAAAATCAATGGGAAAATCGAATTGTGTGTATGAGGCTTTAATCACGTCTCTCTTTTCCCTTCTTTCCTCCAGACTGTACATATTACGTTTCTGCAGTCTGTTTTATTAGTGCAGAGTGCAGTGCTTTGTATAACATGGGATAAATCACATTTTTCCTTTCTGTCTGTCTATCTAACAGATATATGAGTTATGATGGTAGGTGTGGTACCACAAAAATAACAATGTGAACCTACTGTTCAAAGCACACCACAAATCATCAGAATAAGTCAGGCCGCGTACACACGCGGGGACTGTTCGCCCAACTTTGTTCGTCAAACAGTTTGAGCGGACAGTCCGCTCAAAATTAGCATGGACGGACTTGGCCACACACGACGAACGAACAGTCCGCTGAAACTTACGCGATGACGTGAACGGCACGTACGACGGGACTAGAAATACGACGTCCTATACACTGCAATGCAACCTTCGCCGTGTAAATCCTTTCTGAGCATGCGCGGAACTTAGTTTGACGAACAAGCCTACACACGGGCGGACTGTCCGCTCAAACCAAGTTTCAGCGGACAGTTTTACGGAATTTCCGAAAGACTTTGTTCGTCAGACTGTCCGCTGAAACTGTCCGCTGAAGCCCACACACGAGCGGACTGTCCGCGAAACACTGTTCAGCGGACAAAGTTGAGCGAACAGTCCCCGCGTGTGTACGCGGCCTCAGACTTATTCTAAAGATCTGTGGTGTGCTGGGGAATATTTCCACTGTCGTGCATGTTCTAATATCCAGCTGGTGGTCTCTGCAGAACCCTTAAGAGCTGCTTACAGGAACATGTGCAATGGGATTATGAACTATTAAACCTATTGTTTGGACCTTGGTATCTACAAAGATGATCCCACACTTTACAATCTATGTAACATATATTTTATGCTAGGCTTAATCAGTTTTGCAGTGCGATTTGATCAGTGTGAGTTGATGTAGTTCCGAGGCCAGTGGCGTAACTAGATCCTTTAGGGCTCCAATGCAAGAAACCATGAAGGGCCCCCCTGAACCCCAGCCAGGGCCCTTCCCTCCGAGTCCGGCGGTGGAACTCCAGGGCATGGTCACAGGTATGACCTTTGTGAGCCCTGTAGTTCCACCACTGGTATCAGTATTTTTTTTATTTTTTTTACATTTTTAGGTGCCCCATTGGGGGACTGTCCCTAGGCAGGATGGGGTCCCTGTCCCCAGAAGAGATGAGGTCTTTTTCTCCAGGGCAAATTAAGTTACTGCCCCCAGGTGAGAAGGGGTCCCTGTCCCCAGGGGAGAGGGGGTCCCTGTCCCCACGTGAGAAGGAGTCCCTGTCCCCAGGGGGAGATGGAGGGGGTATGTAACAGTGTGTGGGGGATGGGGTCCTCTCACTCACCATGACCAAGCTGTAGGCCGCACACTCATCCATGTTGGCCTGGGCTCCATCCAGTGTGCTGGGCAAGCGATCAGCATATCTCCCAGAAAGACCTTTCATCATCTGTGTATGACGGGGGAGGAGGGGGGCTGGCAGACAAGCCTGCAGTGTCCTCCGGGAGCTCTCATAGGGCTGCACTGCATCTGTGTGCTTAAAGTTTGTTTACCCGGGAGAAGTATGCAGTGCAGTGTGGGCCGGACATGGGGGGACTCTGGCTGGGGAGAACAGACATCAGACTGAGCGGCAATGCATGGAGCAGGAGAGGGGTACTCTGAGGAGCCGGCCGAGGACACAGGTCATGCGGGGAATGCACAACTAAAGAGCAGCAAGTGCGATAGTCGAGCATGGAGCTCTGCTAGTCACCCTCCACCTCCAGCCACCCGTGTGCATGGTGCACTGGTACCCCTAGCTGCCTATGCTGCTGCTGGCCATATGTAGAGGGGGCTGCATGGGCCCCTTGCAGCACAGGGCCCAGTTGCAGTCGCGACTGCTGCACCCCCTATAGTTACGCCCCTGTCCAAGGCGGTTTCAATGTGTTGTTTGCGCAATTTGAATACAGCTGCAACTCCCTCTCTCTCTCTCTCTCTCTCTCTCCATTTCCTCCCTATGGTCTAGCGAGTGGAGAAAGTAGAGACTTGAAGAAAACCTACTGTAATCGTGTTATCTTACAACAGATAATTGTTTTGTATGTGGTTACCATTCAAGTTTATGGAGGTCAAAATACACTGCACCCCACATGACCCTTTTTAAAATTGCCTTGGAATCGTAGTGCATATATGTAAATGGCCTCCATAGAATATAATTTCAATGCAATTGCATGCATTGTGGAACACATCAGAAATCGCATCAGTATGAACCAGGGCTAAGTCTTTTTAAGTCTGGGTTCACAGCGATATACCTTGCTATGTCTTTTTGATTAAGCAGGGTATGATAATAAATGTCTGTGAATTTTTTTACTGGCTGTCTGGGCCCATTTGATAGATTTCCCCTCACTTCCTATCCTGTATAGATAACATGAAGTAAGAGGAACGTTCTCAAAAGTAAGGTGAGGAAAGGAACAAGCAATATGTGTTAGAGAGCCTGACTCTCTCTAGTGGAGTCAGCAATAAAGAACGGGTGAACCTAGCAACTCTGATGCAAAGAAAATGCAAAACAGTATATAGTAAATAAATAGGACAGACATACACACTGACCCATCCACTCTTTTTCATTTTCTGCACTACTCTTCCACCACTCACCTCAACTTCAACACTCAGTTCTGCAGACATCTTCCAACTTTCACCTTTGCATCCCTCCTCCCTTGCTCACCTCTGAACCACTCTTCCACAATCCACCTTTACATCCCTCTTCCATGGCTCACCTCTGCACCCCTCATCCATAATTCTCCTCTGCACCCCTCATCCATGACTCTCCTCTGCACCCCTTATCCACTACTTACTTCTGCACCCTTGTCCACAGTATAGCTCTGCACCCCTCATCCATGACCCTCCTCTGCACCCCTCATCCATGACCCTCCTCTGCACCTCTCATTCATGACTCTCTTCTGCACCCCTCATTCATGACTCTCCTCTGCACCCCTTGTCCAGTATAGCTCTGCACCCCTCATCAATGACTCCCCTCTGAACCCCTCATCCAGGACTCTCCTCTGCACCCCTCATCCACAATTCACCTCTGCACCCCTCATCCATAACTCTCCTCTGCACCCCTCATCCATGACTCTCCTCTACACCCCTTGTCCAGTATAGCTCTGCACTCCTCATCCATGGCTCTCCTCTACACCCCTTGTCCATTATAGCTCTGCACTCCTCTTCCATGGCTCTTCTCTGCACTGCTCTTTCATTCCCCATTTCAACACCCCTCTACCAATGCTAACATCTCTGCACCATTCTACCACTAGTCATCTCTGCTCCACCACTCACCTCTGCACATCTTTAAAATCCCTGCACATGTATGTGATTCAATGTAGTGCATTGCCACATGCACATTTTTGCATGTTAATGCACATTTTTGCATGTTAATGTGTGTTGCATTAGACAGTGGATTCTAAGCAAATTCTTAAGTCCTATGAATATTTTTGATGTATTAACTTAGTAGGTAGAGCAGTCTGCAATGTAAGGATTTATTACGTATAAATCCTGGCAACAAAACAATATAAATAAGGCTGGCTAAAATCCGATCCCCTCCTTAGAGGAGAGAGGCTAGAGAAAGATCAGTGAAAATATATTGGATACATTTTTTTTCTGACTGTAATGCTTACCCTATTTAATGATATTTTGTATTGAGAAAAAATGTATAAAGAATAAATAATTAAAAATAAATAAGCAATATTGGTAATATTTTTAGTTAGCGTTGAACTCAGAGCAAACCAATATACAGTATATTAAATTGAAATCTTTTTACCACAGGCTGTTCTATCTCCCTGTCCAGTCAGTGCTGAAATTAAAGGCTCATACACACTAGAAGAAAATTGGACGAACATTTTCATCTGAGGAAAGATCATACGATTTTCTGATAGTGTTTACACAAATTTCCAACCTTCTGAACAAAACAAAATTCCAAAGGGACAATCTCCAAAAATGTTTTCATATGAGAACAATTTTTCATTTAATGTATACTGTTTTCGGTCAAAAACGAAAGACTGCACATGATCAGAAATGAAGGACTGCGCATTATCATAAATGAAAGTCTGCACATGATCAGAAGCAATAAACAACAAAAAAAAAGTCTTTGTGGTACAAGAATTTTCGTACATTATTTCCTTCCACGGTTCCGACTTTCTGTAAAACAACAAGTAAAATTAGACAATTGTTCCCCGATTTTCTTATAGTGTGTACCCCACTTAACACAGTCCTACCAGACAGCGCAAGCAGGTGTATGACCTGATCAAAAGCTAGGTGACCTTCTTGTCCCCACCATGTGATTGAATGGTGAAGAAGCAGCAGCAAACTGGGGAGATCATTTTCCTTCTGTCAACATGTTTCTTTTTCAGCACGTGTGTGTACATCATGCCTGATTTGCGCCTATTTTTTATTTATTTTTTCCAGTAAGAGTTCTACTGTACAAGTGATTACAAGATATTGATTTCCAGGTAAATTCACATATTTGCATTGCTTTTACAAATAAATTTTTTAAATTAATGCATAACTGCTTTAGCCTGTGTTTTTTCATCTACTTAAAGATTATCTTTTAACATAAAAATTATCTTTAAAGGACAATTGGAATTACAAATATATTGTATTCTGATAATTACCATATATGTTGTAATGCATAATTGTTTTAAACTGTACACTATATTAATATCATTGTTTGCTTGTATTTATCTCTGCACATACCTGTAGACCAATCTGGCCTGAAAATACGACAAGGTTTTGTACAAATGGTAAGCCAAGAAGAATAATATGTAGAAAGCAGATTATTTTTTTAAGACGCATTATTGATATTGTTTGGCAAAGTCGGACTATTATTTGTTGTACTACTTCCTTGTTTTATTTCCAGGAATATAAATTTACTTGCATTTTTATTGTACCCAGTGGGCAGAGAGGTTCTTTTAATTCTATATCAAACTTGAATGGAATGTTGCTCTACTTTAAAAATGTCTGTGTATATTCTTCTTTTCAATGTTATGACTAGCAAGCTTATTCATTTTGACATTGCAAAGAGCAATGAGAATTCGCACAATGAAGTAGCCCATCCTAATCTATCAAAAATATTTTCTCCAGGGTTTAACTTGTAGGGTTGTGTGGGGACAAATGCTTATGGGAGTATGAGATCATGGGCTGAATCATTTATGTGTACCTTGCACTAGAAAGCAAGGTCTGATCATCAGACCTTCCTCCTCGATCTAAAACCCCATCTGAATACTGTAAAAATAAATAAAAAGAAAATAATTTTATAGATATATATATATATATATATATACAGTGGTGTCACTTTTTCACACAGGGCCATGATGGTTTAGATTTTTTTTCACCTTTAATAATAAACACCTTCATTTACAAATTGCATTTTGTGTTTACTTGTGTTGTCCTTGACTATTGTTTAAATTGGTTTGATGTTCCGAAACACTTAAGTGTGACAAACATGCAAAGGAACAGGAAATGAGGAAGGGGGCAAACACTTTTTCACACCACTGTATATATATATATATATATACACAGTATCTCACAAAAGTGAGTACACCCCTCACATTTTTGTACATATTTTACTATATCTTTTCATGTGACAACACTGAAGAAATTACACTTTGACACAATGTAAAGTATGATTATACAGCTTGTACAACAGCGTAAATTTGCTGTTCCCTCAAAATAACTGAACACAAAGCCATTAATGTCTAAACCGCTGGCAACAAAAGTGAGTAAACCTCTAAGTGAAAATGTTCCAAATTGGGCCCAAGGTGTCAATATTTTGTGCCACCACCATTATTTCCCAGCACTGCCTTAACCCTCTTGTGCATGCAGTTCACCGGAGCTTCACTGGAGTCCTCTTCCACTCCTCCATGACAACATCACGGAGCTGGTGGATGTTAGAGACCTTGCGCTCCTCCACCTCCCGTTTGAGGATGCCCCACAGATGCGCAATAGAGTTTTTGTCTGGAGACATGTTTGGCCAGTCCATAACCTTTACCCTCAGCTACTACCAGCCACTGTAGTTATACTGCAGCAAGTTGGCTCGGCAGCGCGAATCGCCATAGGGGTACATTGCTCAACAGAACCAATCAGTCTACAGGTCCAGGCCAAACATTTCTGGCCTGGACCTGATGATCGTGTTCTGGTGAATGACAGACTGTCCTCTGCCTATGTAATGTAAACACAGGCAGAGGAAGTGATATCATCTCCCCTCATGGAGCCCTTTTCGGTTCCAGCGTAAGAGGAGAAGACATCCACAGTAAGTACACCAAGCACTACACTGACACCAGTACATGTAGGCACACTTTTAAACCCCTGATCGCCCCACCAGTTAACCCTTTCACTCCCTGTCACAGTGTCACCAAATGCATTCTTTTTTTAGATTTTTCACTGATGACTGTTCTGGTGTCACTTGTGACACTAAACAGTGTCAGGGTAGTTAGCAATAGTTAGTGGTAGGCCCAGGTAGGTTTAGGGTACCCCCCATATAGTCCCTATTAAAGGTTTAACCCCTTGATCACCCCCAATTACCATTTCATTCCTGTCACAGTGGCATTAGTATAGCGTACAGATCTCTTTTCTGGTCACTGTATTAGTGTCACGGATGACATCAGTTAGGTGTTAGGGTCAGCATCAGCGTCAATCCCAGACAGTGTCAGATTTTAAACCCTTGGTTGCCAGTAGTACTAACACACACACACACACCATACACCTCCCTTACTAGAATAGTGTTTTACTGGATCAATATCTTTGATCTGATCAGATCCATACTAGAGTCCCCAATAGTATAGTGTTCCCAAAAACACAATGTTAGCAGGATCAGACACCTGCCAGCACTTACGTTTAGCCCCTCCACCCAGCCCAGCCCAGCCCAGCCCATCCAAGTGCAAGATCAGTAGATCACTGTCACTTCCATAACACAGCACTGCAGCATTTGCAGAGTCATGCCTGATCCCTGCTAGCACTAACAGTTAATTTTTTTGTAGTGATTCAAGCAGTTACTGACAACCAGGTGCTCTTTTACCTGTGAGTCGCACTAACTGTACCTGTAAATTTAGTGGCCAAAATGTCCAAACAGAGGTACACTAGTGAAGAGGCCTACACAGTACTGAGCATAAGAGATGAGTGCGAAGGTGAAGACTCACTGTCAGAATCAGGCTCAGTATAAGTACCTGTAGAGAGCAGCAGCACCCTAACAAATAGCTCTAATGATGGAGTAGTGGTCCCTGCTAAGATCAGGCGTACCCGACCTCGAGGAACAACAACCACATGGTTCTCGTATGCAGCAGAGAGCCAGTACTAGTGCCGCTTAACTTTCTGGTGAACTGGCAAGCACCAGCGGCCTAGTACATCCTGATTGTAGACAAACCAGTAGTAACACTTGATATAGTAACACTTGGCGTTACTTGCAGTAAAACTTGGTGACGTGGCAAATCCCATAAGTGCAGTTCAAGCTGGTGCGGTGGCTAACACAAGTAGTGCCTCGCAGCCCACAAGAATTCAAACACAGGCCCATAGAGCCCATAGTGCCCTTCCTGATGCATTTTGCAAATCTTGATTGGCAGCTCACCACTTCTGCAGCACCCATACTTCCCCCATTCACTGACCAACCCGGAATTCAGGTGGAAACAGTGGATTTTGCTTTGCTTGACTCTTACAAGCCATTTTTCACAGAAGATCGGTACAGATCTATTGTTGACCAAAGCAATTTATACACTAGTCAAATTATTGCCGCAAATCCAAATTTGACCCTTGTCAGAAAATTTGGCTGGAGAGCTATAACGGTTCCCGAATTTAAGACCTTTCTGGGCCTATCCCTCCTCATGGGCATTACTAAAAAGAGTGAGTTGTGGTCATATTGGTCCACTGACCATATACCAATTCACCATATGCCCGTGTTCTCTGCTGCCATGACCAGGACTCAATACGAGCAAATCTCACAGTTCATGCACTTCAACAACAATGAACTCTGTCGTTCACGGGGTGACCCTGAATATGAACGTCTGTATAAAATTCGGACCCTCGTAAACCACTTCAACCAACAATTTGCAGCCTTGTATATGCCCCAACAAGTTGTCTGCATTGATGAGTCCCTGATCCCTGATTACATTTTCTGGCTGTCTTACTTTCAAACAGTTTCTCTCCAGTGAGCATGCCAGATATGACGTCAAAATGTGTAAGTTCTGTGACAGGGCGACAGGCTATGCATGTAGGTTCCAGAGGGAAAAGACAGCAGCGTGGAGCCCCATGACTGCCCAGACTAGATAGGGAGCAGCGGTAAGAATGTTTGGGACTTGGTGTCACCCTTATTCGGAAAGGGGTACCATTTATATGTGGACAAATGCCACCTTTTCACCTTTTTGATTCTGGAATTGGCGCATGTGGCATCATGTGATCTAATTGCGGGGGCTTCCCACAACGTCTAGTAGATTGCCGACTTAGACGGGGGGGGGGGGAGTCTGCTTGAAGTGTAATAAATTGCTTGCAGTGAAGTGAAGGGACACACGTAATGTTTTTGTTCTGTCTTCCATTCACGCAGACACTGCAGTCCAAATTACTATGTCGTAAGGCCAGATGCTGGAACAAAAAAGTGTCTGTGTACTTACTTCAATTGGCTCTGCTAAACATTTATGTGCTATACAAAGTGTCTGGACAAACTGGATCCTTCCTAAAATTCCAGGAAGAGGTCATCGCAGCCCTTCTGGTTCCAGAAGGTGCTGTGGCCCAACTTCCCAATGCAAATGCAGTCAGCCGGCTGTATGAGAGGCATTTTCCAGATGTCTTCCTTGCAGGGCTGGCACCAGCATAAGGCAGCCCAGGCAGCCGCCTGAGGCTGCCAGGGGAGGAGGGGTGCCAAAGCCAGGGGTTCCCTATGATGTGCTTATCCAAGCACCAGTAGTTGGCCCTGCTCGCTCCTGTACCCAGTTCAGCATACTGACAAGCACAGCCCCGGCCAGGCGCCGTTAACTTCAGCCACTTTCCTCTCCTGACTGGTGTCTCAGTACTGCTACTGCACTTCTCCTCCACCGAGAGACACCTTCGGCTGGAAGACACCGCCCTGTCCCCTTCAGCCCTTGAGGTGAGGATCGCCGGTCAGCTGCATTAGCAGAGAGAGGGTCAGAAACCCCTCCAGTTCAGCAGCACACACAGACCATTGCTGAACTGGAGAGCATGTGAGATGAAAGGGAGCATGGTGAGGAGCCTGGAGCACAGTGAGACTAGGGGAGGAGCCTGGAGCCGAGTGAGATGAGCGGAAGGAGCCTGGAGCCGAGTGGGATGAGGGGGAGGAGCTTGGAGCCGAGTGAATCAAGGGGGGAGGCAAGGCCAGTAGAGGGCCCAGGAGGAGTGCGAGTGGTACAGGTAATACCACATATGTTCTAACCTAACCATCTCTGTTAAAGGTAGCACAAAGAAATTGCTTCTAGCTTTATGGTGTCAGAACCTGGCTGTGACTAATTATTGTACCAGTCTTGCCCTTGTGCCATACCCACACTCTCTGGCCAACCATCTCTTGTGTGATGCCCACAGTCTCTGACCATCTCTTGTGCCATGTATGCAGTCTCTGCCCATCTCTTGTGCCACGTATGCATTTTCTGCTCATCTCTTGCGCCATGTATCGCAATTTCTGCCCATTTCTTGTGTCATGCCCGCAGTCTCTACCCATCTTTGTGCCATGCCCGCAGTCTCTGCCCATGTCTTGTGCCATGCCTGCAGTCTCTGCCCATTTCTTGTGCCATGCCTGCAGTCTCTGCCCATCTCTTGTGCCATGCCCACAGTCTCTGCCCATCTTTCATGCCATGTATGCAGTCTCTGCCCATCTCTTGTGCCATGCCTGCAGTCTCTGCCCATCTCTTGTGCCATGCCCACAGTCTCTGCCCATCTCTTGTGCCATGCCTGCAGTCTCTGCCCATCTCTTGTGCAATAGCCGTAGTCTCTGCCTATCTCTTGCACCATGTATGCAGTCTCTTCCCATCTCTAGTGGCATGCCCGCTGTCTCTGCCCATCTCGTGCCATGCCCGCAGTCTATGCCCATCTCTTGCATCATGCCCGTAGTCTCTGCTCATCCCTTGTACCATGCCTGCAGTCTCTGCCCATCTCTTGTGCCATGCCTAGGGTCTCTGACCATCTTTTTTGCCAAGTCTGCAGTCTCTGCCCATCTCTTGTGCTCTGCCCACAGTCTTTGCTCATCCCTTGTGCCATGCCCACAGTCTCTGCCCATCTTTTGTGCCATGCCCACAATCTCTGCCCATCTCTTGTGCCATGTCCACAGTCTCTGCCCATCTTTTGTGCCCAGTATGCAGTCTTTGCTCATCTCTTGCAGCATGCCCACAGTCTCTGCCCATCTTTTGTGTCATGTATGCCATCTCTGCCCACCTCTTGTGCCATGCCCACAGTCTCTTCCCATCTTTTGTGCCATGTGGGCAGTCTCTGCCCATCTCTTGCGCCATTCCTGCAGTCTCTAAACATCTCTTGTGTAATGCTCACAGTCTCTACCCATCTCTTCTGCAATGCCCGCAATCTCTGCCCATCTCTTGCGCCATGTATGCAGTCTCTGCCCATGTCTTGCACCATGTACGCAGTCTCTGCCCATCTCTTGTGCCATGCCCACAGTCTCTGCCCATCTCGTGTGCCATGCCCACAGTCTATGCCCATCTCTTGCATCATGCCCGCAGTCTCTGGTCATCGCTTGTGCCATGCCTGCAGTCTCTGTCCATCTCTTGTGTCATGTATGCAGTCTCTGCCCATCTCTTGTGCCATGCCCAGAGTCTCTGCCCATCTTTTATGCCATGCCCACAATCTCTGCCCATCTCTTGTGCCATGTCACCTGCGGAGTCCCTCAAGGCTCTCCGTTGTCACCCGTTCTCTTCAACATTTACATTCGCCCACTCCTTCAAATCATCAGATGCTCAGATCTCTGCTTCCACTCTTACGCTGACGACACGCAACTTTATTTCCGGATCAATGGAAAAAAAGATCACCAACAACAACTTGAAAACTGCCTCAAATCAATAGAGGACTGGATGACCACCAACTCCCTCCAGCTGAACCAATCAAAGACAGAGCTTCTTATCTTACACCCAAATCATAAGCCCGCAACCAAAACCTCCTGGTCTCCACCAACCGTCTTTGGGCAGACTATCTCCCCAAAGACCAAAGCGAAGAGTCTCGGGGTTATTTTAGACGCACAAATGTCAATGGATGCGCAAATAGGAGCAGTAGTCAGTCGATCTCACCATCTGCTGCGCATGCTTCGCAGACTCATCCCTTTTATCCCAAAGAATGACAAAGCAGTGGTAGTTGGAACAATCATTAATTCACGACTGGACTACGCAAACTCGCTTTACATAGGATTACCACAATATCAACTTGCGCGATTACAACTGATCCAAAACACAGCGGCAAGGCTGATAACAGGAAAAAAACCCTGGGAATCCATTTCTCCTTCACTGAGGAGCTTACATTGACTAACCGTAAAAAAACGGATCACGTTCAAGACCCTTTGCCTCACCCACAAATGCGTGCATAGAGAAGCTCCGCAATACCTAATGGAGAAAATAAATCATTACACACCAAACCGCAGTCTTCGATCAGCCAACAAAAACCTCCTCCTCGTGCCCAAAGCCCGGTATAAATCCAAGGGGGATCGGAGATTCGCTGTCCAAGGGCCTCGGCTATGGAATGCTCTACCAATCAACATCCGCCTGGAAGAAAATCACCTGGCTTTTAGGAAAAAACTCAAGACCTTCCTCTTTTAGCAGATGATCAAAGCTCGCCACAGCGCCTAGAGGCGATTCAGTTCGCATTGTGCGCTATATAAGTATTTCATTCATTCATTCATTCATATCTACAGTCTCTTCCCATCTTTTGTGCCCGGTATGCAGTCTTTTCTCATCTCTTGCAGCATGCCCACAGTCTCTGCCCATCTTTTGTGACATGTATGTAGTCTCTGCCCACCTCTTGTGCCATGCCCACAGTCTCTTCCCATATTTTGTGCCATGTGGACAGTCTCTGCCCATCTCTTGCGCCATTCCTGCAGTCTCTGTCCATCTCTTGTGCCATGCCCACAGTCTGTGGCCATCTCTTGTGACATGTATGCAGTCTCTGCCCATCTCTTGCGCCATGCCGCAGTCTATGCCCATTTCTTGGTATTCTAATGGTGGCAATATCACCAATCGATCGATGTGAATGGAGGAATCCGTTAGGCTCTCTTTTTTCATTTAACCCACAGGCTGCATGAAAAATAGAACATTAGAATGTATACCCAACAAGGACCAGCAATGATATGTTGCTGGACTTTGATTGGTTATACCAGAATGATGCCTGCAGGTTTAGGTATCATCTTGGTGTCAATTGTTTCAGGCGGTCAACTTTCATGTAAATGCAATCCTAGTGGCTAATTAGCCGCTAGATTGCTTTTACAAGCAGTGGGAGGGAACATCCCCTCCCACTGTCTTCCATGGTTTTTTCTGGCTCTCCTGTCCCAATGGAGGACCCGAGAATGCAGCTGGTGGTTTTGCCAGCTGACAATAGAGCTTATCGGAGACCAGAGCAGCTCCAATCATCTCTATGGCCCAAGAAACCGGAAGCTACAAGCATTTCATGACTTCAGTTTCGCCGGATATAAACAGCACCATTGGGAACTTGGGAAAGCATCTTATCACACCGATTTTGTTTGGTCAGATGCTTTAGGGCCTGAGGAGAGATCTAGGGTCTAATAGACCCCAAATTTTTCAAAAAAGTGTACCTGTCCCAACCTATTGCTATCATAGGGGATATTTACATTCCCTGTAATAATAATAAAAATAATTAAAAAAATAAATAAAAAATTTAAAGGGACCGTGTAAAAATAAAAGCAAAAGCAAAATGAAGAAATAAAAAATAAAATAAATGAAAGCACTCCTGTCACCCTGTGCACAAAGACGAACACAAGCATCAGTCTTGTGTCATATGTAAACAGAAATTTCACCATGCCTGTGAGGTATCAATGCGAAAGTCAGATCGAGAGCAGTAGACATCCTCTGTAAATCTAACGTGGTAACCTGTAAAGGCTTTTAAAAATGTACATAGTTTGTCACCACTGAATGGGTGTGTGTAATTTTAAAGCATGTCATGTTTGGTATCTATGTACTCAGCATAAGATCATCTTTAATATTTCACCAAACATTTGGGCGTTATAGTTTGTGTTTGTGCATTCAAATTCAAAAGTGTTTTTTTTTAAAAAATTGAGTTTGAAAAATCGCTGCGCAAATACTTTGTGAAAACAAAAATTGCAACACCCACCATTTTAATCTGCAGAGCCTCTGCTTTAAAAAAAAATATATAATGTTTGGGGGTTCAAAGTAATTTTCAAGCAAAACCAACATTTTTTTCATGTAAACAAAAAGTGTCAGAAAGTACTTGGTTCAAATGGTTAGAAGAGTGATTGGGTGATGTGTGGCATAAGCTTCTAATGTTGGGTATAAAATGCCAGGACAGTTCTAACCCCCCCCCCCCCCCCCAAATTACCCATTTTTGGAAAATGGTAGACACCCCAAGCTATCTGCTGAGAGGCATGTTGAGTCTATGGAATATTTTATACTTTTCCACAAGTTTCAGGAAAATTATTATTATTTTATTTTTACACAAAGTTGTCACTTAATGATATATTGCTCACACATGGCTTGGGTATATGTGAAATCATACCCCAAAATACATTCTGCTGCTTCTCCTGAGTACGGGGATACCACATGTGTGAGACTTTTTGGGAGCTTAACCATGTACAGGACCCTGAAAACCAATCACCGCCTTCAGGTTTTCTAAGTGCATAAAATGGTGATTTGACTTCCTCACTACTTATCACAGTTTCGGAGGCCATGAAATATCAAGATAGCACAAAACCCCCCAAATGACCCCATTTTGGAAAGCAGACACTTTAAGCTATTTGCTGAGAGGCATGTTTAGAATTTTCGCATATCTCTTTTTTTGTCACAAAGTTTTGAAAATTGTGAACCGCTGCGGGTGTCAATAGAAAACCAATGACACCCCCAGATCGGTTCGCATATATCGCAGTAGGTGTTCCAGTGTGGACCAAAAAAAGGGTCCTGCACCATTTTCGTGTGAATGCGATGCGATTTCAGCCAAGTCAATTCTAACCCTTCACTAATGAATCAAAAAAAAAAAATGTTTTTGCTGGACATACACTTTAAACTAAATGTAATCCTTGGAACCTCTAATTTTAAAATGAACACTAAGACCCCTTTCACACTGAGGGCGTTTTGCAGGTGCTATAGGGTTAAAAATAGCACCTGCAAAACGTCCTTAAACAGCTGCTCCATGCACTCCTCGGGCTTTCACACTGGAGCAGTGAGCTGGCAGGGCATCAGAAAAAGTCCTGCCAGCAGCTTCTTTGGAGCTCCTCCACCGCTGCTCCCCATTGAAATCAATAGGGCAGCACTGCGATACCACAAAATTCTCCGGCGGCTTTTTGCGGGTGGATTTAACCCATTTTCAGCCGCTAGCGGGGGGTTAAAACCGCCCAGTAGTGGCCAAATAGTGCCGCTAAAAATAGCGACACTTTACTGCTGATGCCCTAGGCGGCGGTGTGTGAAAGGGTTCTAACACAAATACTAAATTTACTGACCCTGACTCCAACCTAACTCCTAATGTAATGTCCAGCACTGACCTGACTTACCCTTCTAGTGGCTGTGGCTTGCTGTTTTGCTGCTTCCAGACCACTGCAGGTGTTCCACACTACCAAACACACTTTTACACACTTTATAGAACCTTACAAGTAACATAACCTAGAAACAAGCGATATTCAAATTATTTTTTTGTGAGTTGACTTTTACATACGTATTGTCCACAAAAGTCTGATCTAGTGATAATAAAATAGAATGTGGTAAATAAACCTAGCATATATGACAAAACCTTTTGTGAATTGAAAATACAGTAACACTTTAGGATTGATTTTCTAAAACTGGAGAGTGCAAAATCTGGTGCAGCTGTGCATGGTAGCCAATCAGTTTCTAATTTCAGCTTGTTCAATTAAGCTTTGAGAAAAAGAAAACAACTGGAAGCTGATGTTTCAATGCAGAGCTGCTGCACTTTCCAGCTTTAGTAAATCAATCCCTTTGGAGTGACATTACATGTGTTCGATCAGTGCCAGCATTGTAAAATACTGAGAAAGAGAAAAGAAAAAAAGATTGGACTATATAGGCCAAGCACCGAGTATACAGACCATATATAAAAATCATACATTTTTATTATACAACATAATTTAAAAACTTCATAAACCATGTATGCATCTTTGTGGTTAAAAGCAATTATATAGTTGTGCTTATAGGATTATAACATACATGTTGGCGCTGAGGTATGTCCCATGCAATAAATGCACTAATATACTGTATTATCATTTATACAGTTATTTGCTTAAAGGCAAAGTTCACCTTTTTTTTCTTCAAAATTCCAGTGGCCCTACGTACCAATGTAGCATTAATGTACTTATTTAGCAAAAATAAAACAGCTTTCCATTAATTCTACACACGCTTACCGTACTTCACTGACTTCATAGCTGTTTAACCACTTTCAGATCGGACCAATTTGCTGGTCAAAGACCAGACCACTTTTTGCGATTCGGCACTGCGTCACTTTAACTGACAATTGCGCGGTCGTGCGACGTGGCTCCCAAACAAAATTGACGTCCTTTTTTTCCCACAAATAGAGCTTTCTTTTGGTGGTATTTGATCACCCCTGCGGTTTTTATTTTTTGCGCTATAAACAAAAATAGAGCGGCAATTTTGAAAAAAACGCATTATTTTTTACTTTTTGGTATAATAAATATCCCCAAAAATATCTAAAAAAAATTTTTTCCCTCAGTTTAGGCCGATACGTATTCTTCTACATATTTTTGGTAAAAAAATTGCAATAAGCGATTATTGATTGGTTTGCGCAAAAGTTATAGCGTTTACAAAATAGGGATAGTTTTATAGCATTTTTATTAATAATTTTTTATTATTTTTTTTTTTTACTAGTAATGGCAGCGATCAGCGATTTTTATTGTGACTGCGACATTGTGGGGGACCCATCGGACATTTTTGACACATTTTTGGGACCATTGTCATTTATACAGTAATCACTGCTATATAAATGCAGTGATTCCTGTGTAAATGACACTGGCAGTGAAGAGGTTAACCAGTGGGTGGCAGTGTAGGGGTTAAGTGTTCCTAGGGGTGTGTTACTAACTGTGGGGGGGTTGGGCTTTCATTTAGTGAACACTGATCTCTGCTCCAATCACATGGAGCAGAGATCAGCGTCACTAGTTGCTAGGCAGAATGGAGAAATGCTGTTTACCATGGCATTTCTTCATTTGGCCGCTCCATGAGTCGATCGCGGGTATGCCCGCGGCGATCGAGTCCGCGGGTCCCGCGACCGGACTCACGGGGGTCCCGACCAGCGCGGGAGCGCGCCGCCGGCGGCGTGCTCCCGATGGCAGGGCGGCAAATTTAAAGGGATGTACATGTACGCCCATTTGCCTGCCCGTGCCATTCTGTCGACGTACATCGTCGTGCGCTGGTCAACAAGTGGTTAAACACACTGCTCGATTACTTCTGCCTTACTTCCTGAACAGACTTCAGGTCATGACACAGGAAGGAGTTGACCAGCTGAGGGTAGATGATGCAGGGTGTGTGCTAATTAGATCAGCTGCTCAACTCCCTCCTGTGTCATGATCTAAAAGGCAGAAAAAATAGAGCAGTGTGTTTAAACAGCAATGAAGAGAGTGAATTAAGCCTGTGTAGAATTAATGGAAAGCTGTTTTATTTTTGCAAAATAAGTATATTAATGCTATATTGGTACATAGGGGAGCTGGAATTTAGAATAAATAAATAAATAATAAAGGTGAACAAAGGTGAACTTAGCCTTTAAAGTGGTTGTAAACCCTTACAGACCACTTTGACCTACAGGTAAGCCAAGATTAAGGCTTACCTGTAGGTCCAAGAAATATCTCCTAAACCTACACAGATATTTGCAAATGACAGGCACCGCTGTGTATGGCGCATGCGCTGTAGATATTGGCATGCAGGCACACTAAGCATGCCGCTGCTAACACATGCACGGGGTGAAGTCATCGCGGCTCCGGCCAGTCACAGCGTCGGAGCCGCGATACCCGGAAGTCGCTCCGAGTATCATGTCAGAGGAGGACGATGAGGGTCACTTCGGGGGCTTCCATCTCAGGTAAGTTATTCATAATGAGCTAGTATGCTATGCTATGCATACTAGCTAATTATGCCTTTGCAGGGTCTATTTTTATTTTTAGTAAGGCTTTACTACCTCTTTAAGTGCTATCATCTTTCTTTAGATGACTGCTGTAATGTTTTAATGCGTCCTGATGAAGCAAATTTTGACAAAACCCATCAACACACGAGGACCTCCTAAGCAGCATTGAAATCTGTAAAGCGTGTGAACATTTATTGCTGTACGAACATATACAACTAATCCTATAAGCACAACTATGAAATTGCTTTTAACCCCAAAGATGCATACATGGTGTATGAAGTCTTATAAATATGTTGTATAATAAAAATTTATGATTTTATATACTGTATGGTCTCTATACTCTGTGTTTGACCTATATAGTCTGATCTTTTTTCTTTTCTTTCTCAATGTATACAGTGCGGATGCTGGCCATGAGTGTTACATTAATGTTTTTCCCATTGTATGTAACATTCAGAAAGTCTTTAGAGTCCTCTAGTTTGGTTTCTGTACAAAATGTACAAAAACATAGCTAAACTGATACCTTTAGATAAGGGGAGGGCTGGGCCAGGGGGCAGGGATGCAATTGCCCCCTGGGCTGCTCTGATATGCGGTGGCAAAGGCTGCTGTGTCGTCAGCTCAAAACCGCAACATGCACAGTTCTTCTTGAGCTGGCCGAGTCCAGTACTGTGAGCCAGCGATGTCTTCATGTCAGGGCTGACAGTCTGTGTTACACAGCCCAGCCCCGCCCAGCCCCTCCCTACTCCACACCATTGGCTGGCAGAGGCTGGACCTGCTCTCTGCTCAATCTGGCTGGAATCCAGTGAGGCTCCTGTACAGCGCCTTCAGTGTTAAAGGACTCTAAAGAGAGTTCTGGAAATAAGGTGGAGTTCAAAGTGAATTTCTACACCTAAGTGGAGCCCCACTTTCAGAAGATTTGAGGATATTATTAAACCCAGAGACTGGTGGACTTAGGCCACAATAGACAGATTGAAATTCTGCCGATCCAGCAGACATTTCAATCTATCTCTGTGCAGACTGGTTGTACAGAATTTGACTCCATCAACTGACAGTACAACCAGCGTGTCTTTATGTATTTTAGCAATCAGTGCTGGCTGCTATAGCTGCCAGCAGTGATCACTGTATTCTGATGGCTTGGAAACTTTCACCTCAGAGCACACACTGACACACGGCTCTTACGGAAGCTTGGTAATTCAAGTTCTGGGCTTCCCTAACATTACAGCCCTGTGGGGCTGTGACCAAGTCTGGGCAAGAGCTGGGATATGACATTACTTACCTCATATTCCTGCCACTCCTAAACCTGCTCCACTGCAGCACCAGGCCCACAATGTCCTTAATCTGGCCTGTGCTCCAGCATGTGTCTGCATGGGCATTTCTTACTATCCGCAATTGACACAGGAGGAACCTGCGCCCTGGTGAATCTGGTGTTCATGCCGGGGAGACAGCAGGACTTGCGTGTTTAGCCTGCTGCGCTCACTGTGACTCTCAGCTACTCTGCTTGCTTGGCTTGCCCAGTGGTGTGGTGCTCACTCACCAGAGAAGCTCCGGACTTCACAGGTAGCGCTTAGTGTGGTGGCAGTGACAGCACAGTCTTTAGTCTTCATCTTCCTGCAGTCTCATTGGTCTGTGTACTGGGTGTGGGGAAGGGGCAAGCTCGTTTTCCCAGTCTCTCTGGG
The DNA here is from genome assembly GCF_037356315.1 of Lithobates pipiens. Lineage (NCBI taxonomy): Eukaryota > Metazoa > Chordata > Amphibia > Anura > Ranidae > Lithobates > Lithobates pipiens. The sequence goes on along the minus strand of NW_027507764.1, from coordinate 480,372,123 downwards.
GGCAATCATGCAGTCTCTTTCTGAGAGACTGCTCCACTTCACACTGCCTGTACAGAGACTGACTGCTTCACAGTGCCTGCACAGAAAGTGACTGCTCTCTCTGTGCAGGCAGTGTGAAGCGGGGTCTGTGCAGGCAGTGTGAAGTGGGGTCTCTCTCTGTGGAGGCAGTGTGAAGCGGGGTCTCTCTCTGTGGAGGCAGTGTGAAGCGGTCTCTCTCTGTGGAGGCAGTGTGAAGCGGGGTCTATCGCTGTGCAGGCAGTGTGAAGCGGTCTCTCTCTGTGGAGGCAGTGTAAAGCAGTCTCTCTCTCTCTGCAGGCAGTGTCAAGCAGTCTCTCTCTCTTTGGGGCAATGTGGAGCAGTCTCCCCCTCTCTCTCTATGGGGAATGTGGTGTAGATGGGTGGTGAGCTGATTCAGTGGTTCAATGGGCCACTTGACTGGACTTGCCCCCCAGGCCTAAGGCTGCCAGCCCTCCCCTGTTTAGATAGTTAAAACTCCAAGCATTCTTAACTTTTCAAAATATCTGTCAATCTTGTAAAGAAAACTAGTTAGGTAACTTTAGATGACAGGGTCATGAAATGGACCTTTTATGTAAAAAAGGAAAATATGCTGATATGATCTACAGTGTCTGCACAGCAGTAGAAAAACGATGAGTCAGCAAAAAAAGAAAAGAAAAAGGTAGCCAAAAATTCCATTTAGTTTGCACAGCTAATTACTGTACATACAGTATTTCTCATAATAAAACACTGAACTGTGCATGATATTCTATTTCTAGCAGACAAATAAAGCCCTCTGGTGAAATCCTGGTTTTCTAGATATGTATTTCTCTAATATCATCTGCTCACATTGCGTCTGCTTTTCCACCCTCTCTTCCTGCAGTCTACCAAAATCTCTTTTCCGCACTGAAGTCTGGTGCCATATAGCAGATAACCAAGATAGGCCACTCAATGGATGAGCAGATTGTGGTTGGTGATTGGTTGGTGACAGGAACACAGAAAGGTCAACTAGGCAGGCACTTCATACAAGAATGACCACACAGATTTTTTTGAATACTTTTACATGTGTATAGAGGCATAGGGAACCCATAAATGGTAATCTTACATTACATTTTGTAATAGACAGTACTGTGTTTGCAAACTTATTTGTGACCAGACTACATGTATGTAGAGTGCCTTGTGATGCTACTCTTTCAAACAGTGGCGGCCCATCCATTAGGGGCCCCTCTAATCCAGGGGGACGGGGCACCAGACACATGGATTTCTATGTGTTTTTTTTTTTTGAAGCACATAATTAGACCTCTAATTGGCTTCAAAAAGGGTGGGCTCGGCTCACAGGGCACTGCGCCCTGAGCTCACCCACTTGTGTGACATTAGCAAATTAATATTTGCTATTATCTTTCTGCTTCACCACCTGGCCAATCAGGAAACGGATCCTAAGACCCGATTGGCCAGGAAGTCTTAGGACTCCCTGGCCAATTGGGTCTTTCAGGACCCACTTCCTGTTCAGCCGGGAGGAGAAGCCTGACTGTTCGGCTGGGAGGAGAAGCCCCGGCTCTTCCCTCGGATGGAGCAACGTGTCGGCAGCAGCAGTGTGAGTGGGGGGAAGGTTGTTTGCCACCCCCCACTCCAAAATATTGATCACCAGCCACCACTGCTTTCGAAAGATAGGAGATGAATACTTTGACATGAAGAATTTCTCCAATTAGTAAGATTTTTACACTGATTTTATTATTGTCCAGAGTAATAGTACCAAGTAGGACATCCCCCTATTTTGTACCTAGCCGTTCCCATGTTCTGCCAGGAAAAGTGCAACATGCAACATGCTAAACACAGCATCATTATTTCATAACAGTAATGTGCCTCCCTATTTTTATTTCTCAGGCATGTTAGCAACCCTTGAGTAATGTCACAATGCAAAACTAAATATAATAATATTATATTAAACTGTTGAGAATATTTGATGCATGGTATACCTGCTAAAAAAACTGCAAAAAGGACCTTAGGTGTACGCTATGTTTCTCTTTTGGTGCACCCCAAAAAATATATTGCCATCAAATCCCAGCTGTTAAAATTCAGCCACTGCTACTTCATATAAAGTTTGTGGACAGAGGGCAAACAGTACTTGGAAGCATCAATGAGAAGTACAATGTAACAAACTATTGTTAAATCTTATTTACTTTGTTTCATTCATGTGTGGACCAAAGAACTGATTTTTGATGTCAATTAAAGCATCTTAATAATCCTTAGTTAACCTTAAAATGGAACTTCAGCCTTTCAATTAACATTGACTATTTTTAGTCCTTATGCAACCAGCATTAGTAAAAAGATAGGAGTATATCAGATTTACTTTGTTTCATTTTTTTTTTTACAGTTACTTCTTGGTTTCTTGTCTAGGGAAATTATGTCATACATCCATGAGTCTTTAGGAGGGGAGGAGAGGTTTTCTCAGTTAGGCACATCCTCCTGCATGCATGCCTGGACTAAGGGCAGATGAATCCCAGGAAGTAAATGCTACATGAATCATCTGCCCTTACTCAAGATGGCCACAGCCAGGAATGCTAGGGGAAGTTTTGCAAAGTGATTTCTCTGCAAAATAAAATATGGAGACATGGGTGGATGTGGGAGTTTGCTCAGATCTCATTCTGAGGTCAAACATGCCCCCACATACGCAGTCATAGTGCTCTATGTTTGCTTGAGCCATCAAAATTCATTTTTGAAAAGTGTTACAATATACCAGTCCAGAGTTTTACAGATGATGGCAAAATATTACTTCCCAACATACATTTAAAGAGGAAGTAAACCCTGATGAGTTTACTTCATCTTTGATTCCCTGCAAAGGTAAAGCATAATGGACTACTATGCATCGCATAGTAGTCCATTATGTGTCACTTACCTGACACAGGAGCCAGCGAAGTCACCGCTGTCCCCTGTAGTCCGGCGCATCCATCTTCTCGGTGGGTCTCCTGCTCCGCCGCTGTCATTCAGTGAAGCCGCTATGACGTCACTCCCACGCATGCGCACGGGAGCCGTCACTCATGGCATATCGCCGTTGACCGCGGCTCGCTCAGTGCGCCTGTGCGCCGTAGACAGCGGTGCCTGTCTTTCTGCAAATATCTCCTAAACCGTGTAGGTTTAGGAGATATTTCTTGGACCTACAGGTAAGCCTTAATCTAGGCTTACCTGTAGGTCAAAGTTGGTTGTAAGGGTTTACAACCACTTTAACAAAAGAAAGTTCTTTATTATACATTTTATATTATTTTATTATTTTTTATTTATTATTTTATATTTAAAAAAATGTATATTGCTGTATATAGAGGGGGAACGTGTAAATTTCTCCCTTGCCCCCTTATAAATCCGACCCTGGGAACCTGGACTCAGGGCCATCTTTAATATTGACTGGACCCCGGGCAAACTTTTTTTTTCTTAGGCCATGCAATTTCTTTCTCTGCCCCACCATCCCAAAAACAAACAAACACACACGTAGACTTAGTAAAGAAAAAACTTTATTATAAATAACTGGTACACAAACAAGTCCTTAGCTTAATCTTTAACAGTATATAGAACCCCCTCCCCAATACTACTCATATCATTACACAGGTCCCCCTCCTCCATACTACCCCATCATTATATAGGAACTCTAGTCCCCATACTACCCCCATTTTACACAGGACCCCCTCCCCATACTACCCCTATCATTACACAGGACCCTTCCATCATAACCCCCATCATTACACAGGACCCCCTTGCTCATACTACCCTCATCATTACACAGGACCCCCTCCCTCATACTCGCCCCATCATTACAAAGGACCCCCATACTACCCCCAGCATTACACAGGATCCCTCCCCCATACTATCCCCAACATTGCACAGGACCCCCTCCCCCATACTACCCCATCATTACACAGGTCTCCTTCCCCATACTACCCCATCATTATATAGGACCTCCCTCCCCAATACTATTTAATTTTACAAAGGACCCCCTTCCCCATACTACCCCCATTATGGCACAGATCCCCAACCCCCATCATTACACAGGACCCCCTACCTCCACAAACCCATGTATTACCCCCCTCCTTCGCAGTCTCACCTGAATAGTGTCCAGAAGATGTCAGGAGAACACTGGGCACACCCCGCCAAACCCTCCGGCAAAGAAGTTCTTCAGTGGGTTGATGATCTGTGGCTTGTCAGACATGGTGAGGGAAAGGGGTTAGTGTGAATGTGCCTGGACTGACAGGTGCTCTCTTTGGACAAGATTTACCTTACCAAACTGGTCAATCACGGCACAGGCTGCAGATATAACACCCAACCAATCACCAGTGCCCCCAACATTCAATTCCACCTTCATCTCTTAAGTGATAGCCAAATCCACTTATCAACTATCTGTGGGAAGAGCGGGCTCAAGGGGCAGCTCTTTTTTTCCATTCTTCCATTTTCTTCCTCTGCCTTTCTCCCTCACCCTGGGTGGAGTCACACCTTCAATAGTCGATGTACAGGAGGACTAAACAGGGGTTGAGGATTTCTATTATATGTGGAGCAGCAAGGAATATTGATGCTTAGCATAATACGATCTTTATTGTCCATTTAGTACACATTTTGTACCTATAGTAAGAGATATTGCTTACTGCAGCTGGTTAGTCAATAACTTTTATCATAAACGCTAAGTAAAGTGTTTTATTTACCAAAAACAAACTCAAGTTCATATAATAAAAACAGAGTTTGATTTTCCAACACTTGCTGAAGGTTTTTTTTTTTTTTTATGTTATGACAACATTTATATAATGTCCAATAGATTCAGAGGAAAATTCTACTTTTTTGTAGTCCTCTGAACCTACCCCAATACTTTGCGTGAACATAGGTCAGCCTTTGAGGTATACAGTTATCCCACATAACAAGGAGAATTGCTTACTGCAGCTTTATATTGAATATTGGGAGACTTTGTTGTTCTACCCCCTGTTAAGCAAAAAACAAAAAATAACAAAAGTGAAAGAATTAAAATTTTATACACACAAAAAAACAAAAACAAAAAAATGTTATGTCTGATTAACAATTACACTGAATCAGATTTTTTTCATTTTTACACTAATATAATGAAAAGTATTAGCAAGCTGTTTAAACTCTATGCCTTTTATCTGATAAATACTCCTACCAGTAATGCTGATGTAAAAAGACGATCTCTTAATCTCTTAACAGGATAAATTCTCACTGCACTATAAACTCCACTATAACACTAAAATTAATAAATAAAAATAAGTAAGAAAATATCATCTCAATACCATTGACATGTTGATTTGGTTATTATTTAAACATTATTTATACATTTAAAAAGTTTTTTACATAATACATTACAATATAAATGATTCTAAATATTCATTTACCTGCTGGGATATATAAAAGCAGTACATAAAATTGAGGATGAAACTTTCTGTATAATAAGTGGAATAAACAAAACACGTTAAATAATTTAGATCAAATAAACTTGATATAAAATAATACGTAGTTTTTAAAATATTTGTATGCCACAGCTTATTAGAAAGATATCTCTAGAGAATGCTGTGTACTGATTTATCATTATTTAGATAATGTGATAAAAGGCTGTTTCCTAGGGCAGACTGTATGCCAAGTCAGAGCCAACCATACCCTGGGCTGTTTATAACGGGCAGTATTTACATACAGTTTTTAGGTACATTCAGTATTTATAATATATTCACTGGGAATTTTGAGTGTTTCACAGATATGATCCTTAGACTGTGACACATACATTCTACTAACTCCTGAATCCTGCATTAGTCATGCCTAACTCCTACACTGTTCTAACCAAAATGTATACTGTTCTTACATGCTAAACCCAGCAGAGCCAGCCAGCCAAGCCCTGCCAACCAACTTGGTCAGAACTCAGTGCAGCCAGCCAGGTAAGAACTCAAGCCAGTGAGTCAGGCAAGAACTCAAAGCAGCCAAACAAATCGGTACTCAAGCCAGTCAAACTGGCCAGAAATCAACCCAGCAACCCTGGCCAGCCAGTGCAGAACTGAAACCTGCCAGCCAGTTGAGCTCTGACAGCCAAGTAAGAACCCAGCTAGGCCAGAATACAGCTCAATCAGGCAGGATAGAATTTAAACTAGTCATCTAGGCCAGAACTCAAACTAGCCAACTGGACCAGAACTCAAATTATTGAGAATTGAGGCCAGTCCGGTAGAAACTCAAACCATCAAGTCAGGCTAGAACTCAATCCAACCAGGCCTGAAACAAGCTGAGCATGTTCTGGTTTCATAAAAGACTCCTGTATCAGAAGAAAAACTACAAATAAAAGTGAATGCCAAATTTCTCACTGAGGCTAAGTTTTAAGGTAAATTATTATTATTATTATTATTATACAGGATTTATATAGCGCCAACAGTTTAAGCTGCGCTTTACAATTTAAAATTAAGTTTGTTTTTACAGTGACACTCATTTAGTTACCGTACATTATTCTAAGTTTTCTTCATGATGCCCTTACTTTTTTTTGGGCTTACTAAAAAGAAAAAAATATATAATGATTTTCAAATGTGCATTGTGCTCCACTTGCTTTGGGACTCTGGAGAAGAAAGTGGAGCACCATTCAACAAAAAAAAAAAAAAAAACAATAGGAGACAAGCTCAGTCACTTGCCTTATCAAAGTCATGTGACTAGTCTCTTCTTACATCATGGAGTTCTCTTTGCATAGTTAAGCATGAATAACGCCATAGGAAAATGCAGAGTGAATGGGATGTAAAATGCAGGCCATGGTGTGGAAGTATCCAGCAGATAGCTTTATCCACTTTAAATAGGCCCATAGTGTTATCTGCATTTCTTGTGTTTAACCACTTGCCGCCCGCCCTATAGCAAATGGACGGCGGCAAAGTGGTTTCATAATCCTGACCGGACGTCATATGATGTGATCAGGATTATGAGCCGCTGCGCGCCCCCGGGGGCGCGCATCGCGGCGATCGTTGTTGCGGGGTGTCAGTCTGACACCCGGCAACTACGATCTCGGTAAAGAGTCTCAGACGGAGACTCTTTACCACGTGAGCAGCCGTGTCCAATCACGGCTGATCACAGTGTAAATAGGAAAAGCCGGTAATTGGCTTTTCCTCAATCGCGTCTGTCAGACGCGAGTAGAGGAGAGCCGATCGGCTGCTCCTCTGACAGGGGGGGTCAGCCCCCCCGAGGATGCCCACACTGGACCACCAGAGACGCCACCAGACCACCAGGGATGCCAAGGACAAGGTATGCCACCCTAGACCACCAGGGATTCTAGTCAGTGCCACAATGGATGCCAATCAGTGCCCATAATGGATGCCAATCAGTGCCCACAATGGGCATCACTGATTGGCATGCATTATTGATTGGCACTGATTGGCATCCATTAGTGCAATATATTATAATACAATGCCGCCTATCAGTTCCCATCTGTGCCGCCTATCAGTGCCTACCCATGCCCACCTGTGCCGCCTACCCATGCCCACCTGTGCCGTCTACCCATGCCCACCTGTGTCACCTACCCATGCCCACCTGTGCCGCCTACCCATGCCCACCTGTGCCGCCTAACCCGTGCCCACCTGTGCCACCTATCAGTGCCCATCCGTGTCGCCCATCAGTGCCGCCCATCAGTGCCACCCATCAGTGCCACATATCGGTGTCCATCAATGCCACCTCATCAGTGCCACTTCATTGGTGCCACCTCATCGGTGCCCATCAGTGCCGCCTTATCATTGCCCATCAGTGTAGCCCCGTCAGTGCCCATCAGTGAAGGAGAAAACTTACTTATTTGCAAAGTTTTGAAACTGAAACAAAAAAAAACATTTTTTTTTTCAAAATTTTCGGTATTTTTTTATTTGTTTAGCAAAAAATAAAAACCGCAGAGGTGATCAAATACCACCAAAAGAAAGCTCTATTTGTGGGAAAAAAATGATACAAATTTCATTTGGGTACAGTGTAGCATGACCGCGCAATTGTCATTCAAAGTGCGACAGCGCTGAAAGCTCAAAATTGGTCTGGGCAGGAAGGTGTTTAAGTGCCCGGTATTGAAGTGGTTAAAGATTAACTTTTTAGTTCACTAAAGGCATTGCTGCATGTATCAGTTGAATTTTTGAGATATTTTATACAGTGTGTTGTTGATTTTAAGGCATTTTGATGCAAAAGTAAATTCATAAGATTTAACAAGCATCACTTCTGCCTGCTGCAGGCTGGTAATAAAACCCTTTTCACACTGAGGCAATTTTCAGGCATTTTAGCACTAGAAAGAACGCCTGTAAATGGCCTCCCTTTCATTACAATGGGTGCTTTCGCATCTGGGCAGTGCGCTTGTAGGACGTTCAGAAAAGTCATGCAAGCGGCATCTTTGGAGCAGTTCGAGGGCACTGTATACAGCGCTCCAAAACCGCCCCTGCTCATTAAAATAATGGGCAGCTCTTCTGAAGAACCTGAAAAGCACTTCGGAAGCTCTGCAACATGGGAGTTTTTAACCCTTTTTTGGGGGTTTAAAGCGTCCTAACACCCGAAATGGGACACTTAAACAGTGGTAAAGCACCGCTAAAATGGACCTTTACTCTGCGCTTTCAGTGTAAAAGAAGCCTAATAGTGATTTTCAATTAAGTATTTTTTGAGGAGAGCAGTAGAAGAAGCTATCAGAGGTGGAGATATAATAACCCTTTGAGATATAACAATTCATGATAAATTAGGCTTTTAACAGTTCAATGTAACAAAAGCACAATTTCATACCTAAGTGATATATCTAAGATAAAAATTATGAATTGAGCTAATAAAACTCATCTATCTTAGTGAGTTGAGCCTTTTGTCTGCATGTTTGCAGTGTTGGTGCAGCCAGGGCTTGGCATTATTATTAGATGTTGGACAATAGCTTGTTTATGCTGGGAATTGTTTATACTAACACACCCAATGGCTGCTGCACTGGAGGTGTACGGTGGTGTTCCTATGTATTAGGAAACTTTATTCATGTATCACCATGTACAGCAGCATGGTAGAAAAGTCATTATCAGAAGATGTAAAAGTATGAGTCAAGTTAGACAGGTGATTATAAACTCTCGCACCAGTACAATGTGGCCACTTGTTAGCAGCTCCATGCTTTTTTTTTTTTTTAATTTCTTTATCCATAGATAGTCATTTCTTGTATCTGTCTATTTGCTACTTTTAGAGATGAATCCTGGTTTTATCAGGAACACTGGGGTTTATTTACTAAAACTGGAGAGTTTAAAATTTGGTTCAGCGGTGCATGGTAGCCAATCAGCTTCTGACTTACTCAACTTGTTCAATGAAAGGGTTACTAAATCCACAAACAATAAAATCACTCTGTATATGCAGTAAAGCATGCTTGTTACATTTGCTATGGAACCTAAGAGGTTAATCCTCCACATTGTGTAAAAAAGGCTGTTTGATCCTGTCTTCTCTGATCATTCCCTTTTTCCACAGTCCCCAATACATCTGCTGATAGAACAGGGCCCTAGGAGGCACTATGCACATGCTCAGTTTGGTGTGTATCTCTAGAGAGCTTTGGTTTTTTGTGGGAGGGTGCATGTGACCAGAACAGGGCCAATCAGCACTGTCCAGACAGAAAGTCAGGGGCCATGCAGCCTCATAGAACAGTTGGAGGAGGAGGATGAAAACTCGTCCCAGCTTTAACTAGTGCTTGGCCGGACACTAATAGAAGTCAGGAAAAAAGGGAGGGGTTACAGGCCAACAGACCCGGACTGTAAAGAGGTTACTATGGGCACCAATAAATAGTTCAATATAAGGTTGATCGATTTAATTACTATATTTTATTTAATATTATTGGTATTATATTCAATAATTTACCATTAATATTTAGATAAAACCAAGTGCAATTCATAAAGATTGTCCGTACAATTAGACAGTAAATTTACCACAGACAAATATAACTCACAGGACACACATAAATGACATTTACAACAATGTTTAAATTATTGAATATAATACCAATAATATTACCGTATTTGCCGGCGTATAAGACGACCCGGCATATAAGACGACCCCCTAAAAACCTACACAGTTAAAATGTTTTGCCCGTACTCACCGTTTAAGACGACCCCCGATTCCGAGGCTTCCGACGCTTCATATCCCTCTTCTTCTTCGTTCTTGCTGGAGCCATTTCCTTCTTCCTTCTGGTGCTGGAGCCAATCACGGCGAGCAATGTATTCTATTAATGAATACAAAGCCTGCTGGGATTGGCGGAGGCTGTTACATCATCAGCCCGCGCCTCACTCTCAAAGCCAATCGGAGCAGGCTACTGTGTGTAGCCTGCTCGGATTGGCAGAGATTGCTGCTCCAATCCGAGCAGGCTCTGTATTCATTTGAATACATCGCTCACTGGGATTGGTTCAGTGGTATATACTGTATGTAGCCGAAGCTACATACAGTATTACCGGACATCTAGAAGGCATCCCAGCAGCTGACCCGGCGTATAAGACGACCCCTCCTTTTTGCTCAGTTTTTTTAAGTGTAAAAGGTCGTCTTATACGCCGGAAAATACGGTAAATAGAATATAGTAATTAAATCGATCAACTTTATATTGAACTATTTATTGGTGCCCATAGTAACCTCTTTACAGTCCAGGTCTGTCGGCCTGTAATCCCTCCCTTTTTTCCTATATGCTAATTGTTTATGGCGTCAACGCCTTAATAAGGATGAATGATTAAATTTTTGGTCCAATATAGTGACCTAGTATTAGTGGGTAACATTGCATTCCTTTTCCCCTTTCCTAATTTTAGTTATACTAATAGTAGTCATAAGACTGCTATATACCGCTAATGAGAAAAGGTATTTTGAAGTTTATATTTACTAAAATTATTGCATTTCCATGTCCTGTGTACTGTGAGAGACCAGATATAGTGAATGCAGGGTCCTGGGTTTAGTACCACTTTATGGTTTGACAAAAAAAAAAAAAAAACTGGAAGCTGATTGGTTTCTATACAGAACTGCACCAGATTTTTTATTTTTTTTTATTGTCAATTTATTCTTTTTTGCGTCATGCATGGATTATCATGGCCTGCAGGCTCCCACAAACATCAAGCAGCATGGACAAGGTGCATGGTACACATACAGAAATAATGTCAACAGTAGAATCACCCAGATAGGCCAGCATACTGAGTAAAGTATAGTGCGTGAAAAAAAAAAAAGATAGTTTATCAAAACAGTAGCCTTGGCTGCACCAGATTTTTCCCTGTTCAGTTTTAGTAAACGAACTCCACTGAGTTACTACATTTCTCCTGCGTGGCTTTAACCACTTTCAGACCGGACCAATTTGCTGGTCAAAGACCAGACCACTTTTTGCGATTCGGCACTGCGTCGCTTTAACTGACAATTGCGCGGTCGTGCGACGTGGCTCAAAACAAAATTGACGTCCTTTTTTTCCCACAAATAGAGCTTTCTTTTGGTGGTATTTGATCACCCCTGCGGTTTTTATTTTTTGCGCTATAAACAAAAATAGAGCGATAATTTTGAAAAAAACGCATTATTTTTTACTTTTTGTAATAATAAATATCCCCCAAAAATATATAAAAAAACATTTTTTTCCCTCAGTTTAGGCTGATACGTATTCTTCTACATATTTTTGGTAAAAAAAATCACAATAAGCGATTATTGATTTGTTTGCGCAAAAGTTATAGCGTTTACAAAATAGGGATAGTTTTATAGCATTTTTATTAATAATTTTTTATTATTTTTTTTTTTTACTAGTAATGGCGGCGATCTGCGATTTTTATTGCGACTGCGACATTGTGGGGGACCCATCGGACATTTTTGACACATTTTTTGGGACCATTGTCATTTATACAGTAATCACTGCTATATAAATGCAGTGATTCCTGTGTAAATGACACTGGCAGTGAAAGGGTTAACCAGTGGGTGGCAGTGTAGGGGTTAAGTGTTCCTAGGGGTGTGTTACTAACTGTGGGGGGGTTGGGCTTTCATTTAGTGTACACTGATCTCTGCTCCAATCACATGGAGCAGAGATCAGCGTCACTAGTTGCTAGGCAGAATGGAAAAATGTTGTTTACACAGCATTTCCTCCATTCGGCCGCTCCGTGAGACGATCGTGGGGATGCCCGCGGCAATCGAGTCTGCGGGTCCCGCGACCGGACTCACGGAGGTCCCGACCAGCGCGGGAGCGCGCCGCCGGTGGCGCGCTCCCGATGGCACGGCGGCATCGAATATTGGGCGTACCTGTACGCCAATATGCCTGCCCGTGCCATTCTGTCTACGTACATAGTCGTGCGCTGGTCGGGAAGTGGTTAACCTATTAGGGTGACCGCCAGCAAGTGGTCACATTCCTTCCACGTAGCTCCAGCCTGTTCATATTTTACATGCTACAATGTTTGCAGTTTTCCTCCTTTTAAACACACATTCAGGCCCCGGGAGGACGTAAAGTATTGCGAAACATGTCCAGCGTTATATGCTGATGCCATTACGCTATATGTGCCCCTTATGCACGGGTGTATATTTGTTTTAACATAGCTGTTTTTTTTTTAAATGGTATTTGTACATATTTTGTATCATGGTCGTTTTTGGTTAATACCACCGGTCTTTTTATAAGCAATAAAGCTTTTGTTCCAACGTTATTTCAGGATTGGAGTTTGTTTTTTGTTTTTTCTGTGCACTTGTGGCCAGTCTGTCTGAGTGTGTCTCTTTCAGATTGGCCGATATACTGGTTGGGAAGTTTCACTTACTGCCCCTTGTTGGAGTGATCACTGTTTACTTCCAAGGACACGTGGGATCCGAACAGGGATTGGTGAGCTCACCTGTTGACCTATTACCTTACCTCCCTCTGTTGTTGCATCTTTTCGTTCATCTCTGGAAGCTGCTGGCAGACTTCGGGACATTAGTGAACCATCGGTCCCTGCCGAGGGCTGGATTTGCTTGCGCTGCTGACTTCGCCTGCAGGGGAGTCCATCGGCTCTGGTAAGGACCCTCACTCACTGACTCTTTCATTCAAAGATCTGACTACAATGAAAGCTGATCGATGGTGTTTTCTGCGTGTTAATCAGATTGGACAAGTGTTTAGTTTATTTCCATTGCACACAATATGGACAATTTTGCAATTCACTTTTGATGTCGATTTTTATTAATCTATTCACATATATTTAAAATTCACTTCTAGCCCAACATTATTTTTATAGACACACATTTTGCATGATCATAGAAAAGCAATCTGCACAATAAGAGCACTACTGTATAGATGTATCTAACTGCAATTCTTTTTTATTGTTATGGGCTCCAAAACGACTTTTATTGATGCAGCAAAATCCATTCAAGCTGCATTCTCTGTAAGGCCCCTTTCACACATGCAGACTGTTTGTCTGTTTTTCATGAAAAAGGATGTAAAGGGATGATCATCCATTTTACATCTGTTTACATCAATTTCTGTCAAAATCTCTTTTTTGGAATGGATCAAAGCCCAATTTTTCTTTTGTTAAAAAAAAAAAAAAAAATGGATCAGACAAAAAATGGATGTAAATGGACAAACGTTTTTTGCTGGTTATGGACTGAATTTAAAAAAAGTGATGTAAAAATGGATGAAAAACTGACGACAAACCGAAAAGAAACTGAATAAACTTCATCAATTTTTTTTCTGTGACCTAACTGATGAAATGAACAGTCTGCATGTGTGAAAGAGGCCTAACTCAGAGATACAAACAGCTAAAAAGATTTAACAATTTTTGTGGCGAAGAACGTATTTATTTTTACGTATATATTTAGTTTTACTTTCGCTTACTTCCTTGCTTTTCATTTAACAGTTTCTCTTTCGGAGTTCCAGATCTGATTAAGTATTTCTCCATCTCCAAACAATGAATATTTATAAGCATCGAAGTTGGAATGGAACAGTCTCTATTATTATAATATAATCAGAGCAATCAAGTTCTACCGAGATCCCGGACAAGTCTGGCGTTACGCAAGGAACCAATTAATGACAGACTGACAGAGATTACGTTTTTATATATGTTACTTTTTTTACTTTTGCGACATTGATTTATCATTTAGTTTTTCGATATGTTCAAGGTTTCAAACCGCTAGCAATTTAAAATATTTTTTCAGAAACTCCCACGGCATACCTGCAAGGCATACAGTATGAGAATTACTGGTGTAGTGGCTAACAAAACTAACATTTTTACTTTTAATTGCAAATGTTTATTTAAGTATTTTATGCTAATTAAAAGATAAAAATACAAATCAGAATGACAAAGAAGCTCATTTATGAAACATTAGATTTAGGGAAGTTCCCTATGCCATTCTTAAAAGAAAAAAAAAAAGTCATACTTCTCATAATTAAGCCTTTAGAGATTCACTAGAATATAACTAAATTTATTGATGTAGAATTTTATTAACAAATGCCAGGATGCTGCTGGCTCTGAATGGAGTCCTGGGATTTGTAGTTCTACAGTTAAAGCGGGAGTCCGCCAGGAGTCTGTGTTTTTATTTATTTTTTTAAAGCCAGCAGCTACAAATACTGCAGCTGCTGACTTTTAAAATAGTGACACTTACCTGTCCAGCGCGCCTGCGATGTCGGCACCCGAAGCCGATCTCTCGATCGTCTCTCGGGTGCTGCCGCCGTCATCTTGGGTATGGGAATCAGGAAGTGGAGCCTTTCGGCTTCATTTCCCGGTTCCCTACTGCGCATGCGCGAGTCGCGCTGCGCAAAAAGAATGGACCCGCTGCCTCTGGGATCTGTGTGTTTCCCAGCAGGCAGCGGGGGACTTTCGGAAAGGGGCGAAATGTACGCCCCTTTCCGCAGAGAGCTATCCCGTAAGTGGGTGCAGATACCTGTACTGTACAGGTACCTGCACCCCCCTCCCCCCTGAAAGGTGCCAATTGTGGTGCCGGAGGGGGGGAGGGTTCCGATGAGCGGAAGGTCCACTTTAGGGTGGACCTCCGCTTTAACAGCAAGCATCCTGGCCTTGTACTGCTGAAAACTTTTTTTTTATATATACCAATACTGTTTTTGTGGATTTCAATAAACAACCTTCTCAGTATTTACTAAATTGTATTATACATGTTAACTTTTAAATAAGCTTTATTATTTACATAAATAAAAATATTTATATTTGAGGTTCCTTTTTTTGTTTTTGTTTTGCTTTCATTCATAAAAACATACACCAACTTAATCAAAAGGTAATAGCAAATCACATTATCAGCTGCACTTAGGCTGGATTCACACCTATGCATTTTTAGTGCTTTTTGCATTTTGCAGATTTGCACTACAGAACGTGTTCCATAGGAAATCATGTTAAATGGACTGTAGTGCAAATCTGCAAAATGCAAAAAGCACTAAAAATGCATAGGTGTGAATCCAGCCATACAGAATTAAATTTCAAATTTTCAAAGCTGTTCAAAACTTTTCCAGAGAAATACCTGAAGGTTTACATTCTAAAATCCGGTACTGTTCTTTCAGGCTGGATTCACACATATGCATTTTTAGTGCATTTTGCAGATTTGCACTACAGAACATGTTCCATAGGAAACCACGTTAAATGGACTGTAGTGCAAATCTGTAAAATGCAAAAAGCACAAAAAATGCATAGGTGTGAGTCCAGCCTCAGGGAACGTTGGCAATATTTTATTTGCGAATTTCACAACGTTGCCCATAATTCACTAGCTCCAATATAATCATTTTCAACATTTTTTTTTATATTTACAAGCACTTTGCTTTTAATAATGTGTCATGCACAGTTCTGTGCTGGAGAAGTAGAGAATAGGACTACAAAGATGCAATGAGCACCAAAGCATTAGTCACTCAAATACAGTAAGTGGTTTCCAGCACTATAACAGGGTCAGCTACTGCAGCTGTATAAATTTAACCACTTCAATACAGGGCACTTTCACCCCCTTCCTTCCCAGCCCAATTTTCAGCTTTCAGCGCTCTAGCGCTTTCAGTGACAATTGCGCGGTCATGCTACACTGTACCCAAATGAAATTGTTATCATTTTGTTCGCACAAATAGAGCTTTATTTTGGTGTTATTTATTCACGACTCCGTTTTTTTTTTTTGCGATATAAGCGCAAAAAAAGCGGAAATTTGGGAAAAAAACAATATTTTCTTTTTTCTATTTGAAAAGAAATCCAATAAAATCAAATTTTGTCATAAATTTAAGCCAAAATGTATTCTGCTACATGTTTTTGGTAAAAAAAAATCCGTTAAGTGTATAATAATTGGTTTGTGTGATCACGGACATATGTACGCAAATGATCATGTACATATGTGTGCAGGTGATCACGTACATATGTGTGCAGATAATCATTGGGACATGTGATTTTAGTGGGACATATGTGGGGGACAAGTTTTTATTATTAGGGACATGTGTTTTTATTATTTGGGGACATGTATGTTTTGGGGACATATGTGGGGACTGTGTTTTCACTGTGTGGTGTGTTGTGTGTTTACACTACACTGATGATCAGTGAGTAAAAAGCTGTGAAAAGCAGCCCATACTCACTGATCATCAGCCGGCTGCAGCGATCTGCTCTCCTCTCCTCAGCGGTGACTTCCGTGTGAGGAGAGGAGAGCCGATTGCCTAGCAACCGGCTGTTTGTTTACATCACATGACGGCCGTGATTGGACACGGCCGTCATGTGATCAGGAGGGCCAATCACAGAGCCCTCCTGCCGATCTGAGATGTGCCGTGTCCGGGTGACACGAGCACATCGGGATCGCGCCGCTGCGCGGGCGCGCGCGCGCGCGATCCCGCTACTCCTGAAGGACGTTCCTGAACGTCCTATCAGGAGCAGGCGGCTCCCACCCGGCCGTATATATACATTGGCCGGGTGGGAAGTGGTTAATTATAATCATTCAAATCAATCAGGCACATTACACTCTATGAGCTGCAGCGAATTAAAAATGTTTAGTTTAAAGTGAAACCAATTTATATATATTTTTTTCACTATTAAAATCTCATGAAGTTGATGGCAATACTGACTCCTATTGCTTTAAACAAAAGGCCATTGAAAAGATTTAAAACCAGAAGACTGAGCTTTCAATCTCCTATGATTACACAAGGCAGCCATACAACCCCACTACAGAAAGGATTTTTGTCCCCTTTTCTGCATAGGCTTGAACGGGTTTGATCAATCTGTCATTTATGTGGCTGTTGGGTAGGCTGTTTCTCATTTACGTATAACCCTGAGTGATTAGGCTTGGGTTAAAGTGATCAATTTACTTGTCATAAAGTGATCCCTAACATCTGCATCTTCTGGCATACGGTGGGATTAATTTACTGAAAATGGAGAGGGCACAGAAACCAATTAGCTTCCATTCTTTTTGTCAAAGCTTAATTGAACAAGCTGAATATTATTAATTTGTTAAAGAGGAAGTAAACGCTGCCTCTTTTTTGTGATACCGTAGTATGCATAGTACATTATGTGAAACTTACCTGCAAACGAGGCCATTGTTGTTACCGCTGGAGGCCGCATCCATCTTTGCCAGTCTTCCTTCCGGGTCCACAGACTCCGGTTGTGTGACTGGCTAGAGCCAAGTGACATCACGCCTGCCCATGGGAGCCACTGATCACGGCACAGGACTCTGAATAAACGGCATGGGTGGCCGTTCCTTCGGAGAACGCTCGCCGATGACCTCATCGGTAGCATATACAGTAAATATTTCCTAAGTGGCGCAAGGTGAACCACTTCTCGCCCGGTCTATAGCAGAATGACGGCTGGGCAGTGGTTCAGTTTATCCTGACTGGGCTTCCTATGACGTCCAGCAGGATAACAGCCGTGGGGGCGTGCATCGCAGTGATCGGTGATGCATTGTTTCAGTTTGACATACTGCTACACCGATATAGGTAAAGAGCCTCTGGCGGAGGCTCTTTACCACATTATCATCCATGTCCAATCACGGCTGATCATGATGTAAACAGGAAGAGCCTTTGATAGGCTTTTCCTCACTCGTGTCTGACAGACGTGAGTAGAGGAGAGATAAATCGGCTGTTCTCCTGACAGAGGGAGTCTTTGCTGATTGTTTATCAGCGCATCCCCTCCTCGGATGCCCGCCCAGGACCACCAGGATGCCGCCAGGGCCACCAGGGATTGCCACCACACTGGACCCCCAGGTATGCCACCCTAGACCACTAGGGAAATGCCAATCAGTGCCCAGGCAGCTGCCAATCAGTGCTTGCCAGTGCCATCAGTGAAGCCTATCAGTGCCATCTATCAGTGCCACCTATCAGTGCCCAGCAGTGCCGTCTATCAGTTCCACCCATAAGTACCCATCAGTGTCGCCTATCAGTGTCCACCAGTGCAACCCATGAGTGCCCATGAGATTTGCCTATCAATGCCCATCAGTGATGCATATCAGCGGCACCCATCAGTGCCGCCTACCAGTGCCCATCAGTGCTGCTATCAGTGCCCATCATTGGTGCCACCTCATCATCGGTGACGCCTTATCAGTGCCCATCAGTGCCCATCAGTGAAGGAGAAAACTTACTTATTTACAAAATTTTATAACAGAAACAAAAAATTTAAAAACCACAGGGGTGATCAAATACCACCAAAAGAAAGCTCTATATGTGGGAAAAAAATGATAAAAATTCTGTTTGGGTACAGTGTAGCATGAGCGCTCAATTGTTATTTAAACAGAGACAGCGCTGAAAGCTGAAAATTGGCTTGGGCGGGAAGGGGTTGTAAATGCCTTATATTGAAGTGGTTAAGAGATATTTACAGTGACTAAAGGTAATCCTTATTATAGGCTTACCTGGTACAAACAATCCAAGGAAGTTTAGTTCCTCTTTGATATATTGCAGTTTACCAAGCCTTAGATGTGGTGGCTGCTTTAGTTTTCTGTTTTAGGTCTTTTCTTCCTTCCTGCCTTATGGCTCATACACATGATCTGAAAATTATACAACAGATTTTGTTCGATGTCTGCTGGAGCGCGTGCCTGTACCCGCAATCTCTCATGTACGGACCGACATACAGATAGGTTGGTTCGCACAGGAGAGCTGACCTGCTGCTGTATAAGTACGGCGGCTGGTCAGCAGGTAGTTAAAAGCGTTGTAAAGGCAGAGGGGTCTGCCTGTCTGTGTCAATGGATGCAGCAGTGGTACTTGAGAGCTAGCATGCACGGGTGCCCCCATGGAAAGCAGCTTTCTGTGGGGGCACCTGTTGAAGAGGAGGGGCCTGTAGCGTCGATGCAGAATCCCAGAAGAAGAGGATGAGGGCTACTTTGCGCAAAAGAATTGCACAGAGCCAGTAAGTACAGACATATTTGTTATTTCATTTTTTTTTTCAAAACGAAGGTTTAATATCACTTTAACCACTTCCCGACCAGCGCACGACGATGTACGTCGACAGAATGGCACGGGCAGGCATATTGGCGTACAGGTACTTCCAATATTCAATGCCGCCCTGCCATCGGGAGCCCGCCGGCGGCGGCGCGCTCCCGCGCTGGTCGGGACCCCCGTGAGTCCGGTCGCGGGACCCGCGGACTCGATCGCCGTGGGCATCCCCGCGATCGTCTCACGGAGCGACCGAATGGAGGAAATGCTGTGTAAACAACATTTCTCCATTCTGCCTAGCAACTAGTGACGCTGATCTCTGCTCCATGTGATTGGAGCAGAGATCAGTGTTCACTAAATGAAAGCCCAACCCCCCCACAGTTAGTAACACACCCCTAGGAACACTTAACCCCTACACTTTCACCCACTGGTTAACCCTTTCACTGCCAGTGTCATTTACACAGGAATCACTGCATTTATATAGCAGTGATTACTGTATAAATGACAATGGTCCCAAAAATGTGTCAAAAATGGCCGATGGGTCCCCCACAATGTCGCAGTCACAATAAAAATCGCTGATCGCCGCCATTACTAGTAAAAAAAAAATAATAAAAAATTATTAATAAAAATGCTATAAAACTATCCCTATTTTGTAAACGCTATAACTTTTGCGCGAACCAATCAATAATCGCTTATTGCGATTTTTTTTACCAAAAATATGTAGAAGAATACGTATCGGCCTAAACTGAGGGAAAAAATGTTTTTTTATATATTTTTGGGGGATATTTATTATAACAAAAAGTAAAAAATAATGCGTTTTTTTCAAAATTGCCGCTCTATTTTTGTTTATAGCGCAAAAAATAAAAACCGCAGGGGTGATCAAATACCACCAAAAGAAAGCTCTATTTGTGGGAAAAAAAGGGCGTCAATTTTGTTTGGGAGCCACGTCGCACGAGCGCGCAATTGTCAGTTAAAGCGACGCAGTGCCGAATCGCAAAAAGTGGTCTGGTCTTTGACCAGCAAAATGGTCCGGTCTGCAAGTGGTTAATTACATTAAAGGTGTGAATGAGGTTCAGGAAGACAGTATTTTCAATATGAAGCTGACTCTAGGATAAGGCATAACCCTAAACCAGCAGGGGAACAGTTCAAAAGTATTATTTTACCCACAGAGCAGTAGATGCTTAAAATATACTTCTGTCAGAGGTAGTGCGTCACATACCAGTAAGTGAAAAAAAGGTCTGATCAGCCACTTGTTCTTTTTCTGGCATCGGCATGTCTGTATATTTGATGCAGTAAAAGTTTTATCACATGAATGAACAGAATTTATAGAATTCATGCATGGACCTTTTTAGCATTTTGTATGTAAATGTCAAATCAGAAAAATTCACAGGCAATTACCCCTTAGAATAATGCTAGCTGCTCTCTGACGATAATTGAAAGGTTCTATGATGAAGTGAGAATTAGCAGAGGAGATAAGAAAAAAAAAAGATTAATAAAGGCTTTCAGTGTTTAAATTACTATTTTATCTAAACCAAAAAAGTTGAATGCCTTGATGAAAAAAATGTGATAAAACTACCAATACCATAAAAAAAAAATCAAATGATATGGCTTACTAAATTGATCTTAATGCCCAGGGGTTTTTAAATGTTTTTGATCTGGGGACTTAAATAAGAAAATAGTTACTGTACCAGGATTCAAAAAAATTATTTTTACCAAAATGAGAGTGAAGCAATACAACGATCATAACAAATAACCAATCACTGCAGAATGTTGGTTTGCTAAAACCTATATAACGTAGCTCCTTATATGTGTGTTTGCTGTTAGTCATAGTCCATGTGCTATCACCCCTGCTGATTTCACACTTGGACAAGTCAAGGGAACACCCACTCCAAATACATTCATGACCCATAGTTTAAGAAATACTGCTATAACAATACCAAATATTACAAAATATAATAAATACAATTTTAAGGACATATTATAGAATTTTGATTTAGATTTTTTTTTTTTTTTAACTTTTATTGCATACCACATTAAGTTTCTAGTACCGTTGACAATAATTTTATTATGTTATTGGTTTTGAATTCTGAATCAAATTTAAGCCTCATTCTGGACACCTACCCATACTCATCCTGGCTCCAGCTACCTTTAATTTCATATATGTTTGAAATGTAGGGCCCCTTTCACACTGGGGCGCTTTGCAGGCGATACAGCGCTAAAAATAGCACCTGCAAAGTGCCCTGAAACAGCCGCTGCTGTCTCTCCAGTGTGAAAGCTCGAGGAATTTCACACTGGAGCGGTGCGCTTGCAGAACGGTCAAAAAAGTCCTGCAAGCCGCATCATTGGAGCGCTGTAGGAGCGGCGTATTTACCGCTCCTAGAGCGCCCCTTTCCATAGAAAACAATGGGGCAGCGCTGCAAACCCGTTGTAGTGGCGCTTTGCGGGTGGTTTTAACCCTTTTTCGGCCGCTATCGGGGGTTAAAACCTAGCACCGCTAAAATGACATTAAAATGCTAAATATAGCGGCGCTTTACCACCAGCACCCCAAACGCCCCAGTGTGACAGTAGCATAACTGCGCTGATCCAAAACTGCTAGTGCAATATTGCCACTAAAGCAGTGTCTGTACCGTGTATACAAACCTTAAATATAAAAAACTATAAAACTATAAAATGCAACGTATCAATAAGTCAATATATAGTGCAAATTATCAAGTGCAAAATATCAAAACTCCAGGACATAGGTATTTTATAATAGTTCCCAAAATCCACTTCCGTTTATCATATAAATTCCATGTGCATATTGTGCACCAATTCACATTTGTGCTCTATAAAAGGACTTTTAACCACTTCATGTGCCACCACCACCTTCTGAAATGGGCACTCACCGGGTTTGTATACACAGGTCAGACACCACTTTAGTGGTAATATTGCACTAGCACTTTTGGATCAGCGCAGTTATATTTCAAACATATATATTTTTCCCCCTAATCTATGGTATTTTTTCCCCTCTAATCTATTGTATTTTTTTCCCCTAATCTATGGTATTTTTTTCCCCTAATCTATGGTATTTTTTTCCCCTAATCTATGGTAGTTTCTTTTTAACTGCAGCAGATCATATCTCAATTTTATTATTACTATCTTTGATCAATTTTTGCGCCGGTGACACAATTTCTCATTTTACCTTCCATTTAATGCATATTTCCCAACTTTTAAAGATGAGAATAAGGGGCATGTCTAAGTACAAAGGATGTGGTCAAAGTTCTCACTCCTGCCATGACCTATATTACACAGGTAATTGCTCCTTAGAATAATGATAGCTGCTGCCTGATGATAATTGAAAGCTTTTATGATGAAGTGAGAAATAACATAGGAGATAAAAAGTTTAATAAAGGCTTCGGTGTTTAAATTACTATTATATCTACACCAAAAAAATAAAAAATAAAGTTAAATGCCTTGACGCAAAAAAATGTGATAAAACTACCAAATATTTAAAAAGCTTAAGTAATAAGGCTTGGCAAACCGATACTATTGCCCAGGGGTATTTAAATGTTTCTTGTTACAATAAAATGGCCATATAAAATGAACAATGGCTGCAGAATGTTGGCTTGCTAAAAACAATATCACGTAGCTCCTTAAAGGTGTGTGTGCTGTTAGTCATAGTCTGTGTGCTATCACGCTTTTTTCACGCTTGGTCACAAAGTCAAGCGAGGACCCACTCCAAATACATTCACGACCCATAGTTTAGGAAACACTGCTCTAACCTAACATTACTAAATATGATAAAACTATTTTAAGTACATATTATAGAATTTTGATCTTCTGTTTTTTTTATCTTTTTTTTTTTTTTTACTTTTTATTGCATAACACATTGAGTTTCTAGTACTGTTGACAATACTTTTATTATGTTATTGGTTTTGAATTGTGAATCTAATTTTAGCCTCGTTCTGGACACCTGCCCATACTCATCCTGGCTCCAGGTACATTCCATTTCATGCATACCGCTCAACTTTTAGAGATGAGAAAAAGTAACCTGTACAACTGTGGTCAAAGGTCTCACCCCTGCCATGACCTCAATTATACAGACTACAATGACCTAAAGCACAGAAAATTACTGGTTAAATTCACAGATTTTTTTTTTTTTCATGGATACTTGTTCAAAAGAACAAATACAATAATTTAAAGGAGCTATTTTAACTAGGGTTCCTCCTAAAGTTTCAAGGGGTTCCTTGAACAAATGGTGAAATTATCTCCCATCTACTCAGACCACCAACACAAGGGGTCATATCTACACTAACCATTAATGTCTAGGAAAAGCACAATTACATTTTCTTTATCTCGTTTCTGTTATTATAGTTCATTTAATTTCAAGAGTATTACTAAAAATTATTTTTTATAGAAAATAAATAATACTTCAGGGAGTGAGAGGCTGTTAAGACGCCTATGTTGCTCAATGAACACATGTCCTTTATCCTTATTGACTCTCACGCCAAGTTCTTAAAAATTTGGGAACCACGTGGGCATATGTCTTCCCTGCTCTCCCCTTGATTAGGGTGGGTCGATTTTCACTGGCATCCCCTATGATCCCGAGTCCTTGTCCTTCCCTTCCCCCTTTCCTCTTGTTCCCCCCTTTCTTTCTTTTCTTTTTCCTATTCTTTCTTTCTTGACGGGTCCTTGTCCACCTTTTTGAACTCTCTGTGTGTCCAGGTCCAACTGCAATGTTGTCTGGAATTCCTCATGTTCTGACAAGCAATGCCAGCTCCGAGAACTTCCTCTGAACTGTTTTCTGTGGTTTATTTATGTATATTATGATTGCTTGTGGAGAATGTTCCTCCTCTTTTGTTCATATAATGTAAGTCTGCCTTCACCCATGTTGCCAGTCCTAGGACCTGCATGCATGGACTCTTTGCTATTTTTTCTTATTAGTATACTCAAATAAAAATGATTGAACAAGAAAATATACAAGCTGCCCCGGGTATCAAATATGCTAAGTATGCCATATTATTTACTCATATATAAATAATTCTTCAATTTAGTTCTCATGTAAATGTATAATATACAGGCACACCCCACTTTTAAGTACACAATGGGGTTTATTTACTAAAGCTGGAAAGCGCAAAATCAGGCTCACTTCTGCATAGAAACCAATGAGCTTCTAACCCCAGCTTGTTCAGTTAAGCTTTGGCAATAAAACCTGGAAGCTCATTGGTTTCTATGCAGAAGTGAGCCTGATTTTGCACTTTTCAGCTTTAGTAAATAAACCCCATTGTGTACATAAAAGTGGGGTATGCCTGTACTGTAGGTATAATTATTTTAGGCAGGGGTTTGCTGAGATCTGAAAAATTATTTAAGGTTTTCTCTGCGGTAAAACAAAAATTGAGAAAAAGGCTTATTTAGAGGTGGGATAACATTGTTGAGTTTTGGTAGTTAAGCTTTTGGCTCAGCATAGCATGGTAAAAATCAACTTCTTTACTATGGAATATACAGACAATCACATGCAATGCAGCAGGAGAGGAAAGACCCATTGGGGATGGTTTACCAAATCAAATCGACTGTGCACCTCACAAGAGCAGTTGCACTCTGCAAGGGAATTTGCTCCAAAGCTTAGTAAATGAGGGGAACTCTGCTGACTTCCATCATCAAATCATGTCCAAGCAAAATTCCTGTTTTTTTTTTTTTTCCTTGCGTGTGATTGGGTATTTGAGCCTTACCTCATTTAAGCTGTGTAGCAAATGCCCTTGCAGAGTGCAACTGCACCTGCAAAGTGCGCAGTGTATTTTCCTTTAGTAAATCATCCCCTGTGAGTTTCTCTTCCTCTGCATTGCATGTTATTTTCTGTATATTCCCCAATAAAGAAGTTGATTTTTACCATACTATGCTCATGCTTCTGCTGCATTGCATGTGCTTTTATGGATGCATCACAAAAAATAAGTTGAATTCTGGAGTACAGCCATCCATGATTTTTATATGGTAATCTGCTGGATAAGAGGGGACTTACCTGGAGAGGTAAGATACATTGGTGTCATTTTTTACAGAGGTCTATACATCAGATCAAAAAAGTGAAACAAGGGGGTAGAGGTATTTGGCTTCAAAAGAGGGACAATCCCTCCAAATTAGAACAGATAGGATCTGTGTGGCACCATTGGGAGCAGTCTCTGGTGTCAGCACACACAGGGGGGGCACAGATCTGAGAAGAGATCGCTCCTGAAGGATAGTACATAGGGGGTTAAATCAGTCACATCCAGCCGATCACACCCCCGCCTGCCTTGGCATCCACCATTCATTCCAATACATGAAACCGAAAGTGCTGAGCGCACACGGAAGTTCCCATAGACTAGAAAAGCCCATAGGAGGGACATGCTGGTTGTGTCATCGCCCAGTCTCAGAACACACACACTTACCGGGATCCCGTCCTCTGACATGCATCCTGCAACAACCAGCGACTCATCACCATGACTGCAACTTACCGGCTCAGGAGATCACCTACCGGACAATGTTCAATGGTAAGGGAACTGCTTGTCCTAAGTGTCAGTGCCCCCGTGTGTGTGTGGTGCTCCAGGGCGGCCACAGCTGGCGCTCCTCTACCCAGTGCTCCTCTCTGGAAATAACATTGGGTGCCTAGTGCTCCTCTCTGGAAATAACATTGGGTGCCTAGTGCTCCTCTCCATACCAAACGCTCTTCTCCAGCAACCCACATGGGGGTGCCATGTGCTCCTCTCTTGCGATCCCATTGGGTGCTTAGCGCTCCCCTGCATGCCAGGGGGGGGCACCGACACTCTTCTGCAGCAATCCCGGGGGTGCCCCGCGCTTTCTCATATAATCGCAAGAAATGTCTAGTGCTCCTCTCCAGCAATACCAGGAGATGAGCTAGCGCTTCTTTCTGTCTGTTCAAAGGCATGAGCCGGCTCTCTTCTCCAGCATTCTCAGGTGGTGAGAGTTAAGTCCTTTACAGCAATCCCAGATGGCGCACTAGCGCTCCTCTCCAGTATTTCCAGGGTGTTAGAGATTACTTCTCTCCAGCATTCATTTCCCAGAGGTGCACTGGCGCTCCTCTCCAGCAATCTCAGAGGGTCCATAAGCAGCTCTCTCGAGCATTACCAGGGGGGTGCACTGGTTCTCCTCTCTAGTTTTTCCAGAGGGTTAGAGATAACTCTTTTCCAACAATCCCGAGGAGTGCATTGGCGCTCCTCTCCAGCAATCCCAATGGGTGCACTGGCACTCCTCTCCGGCAATCCCAAGGAGTGCACTGTCGCTCCTCTCCGGCAATCCCAATGGGTCCACTGGCACTCCTCTCTGGCAATCCCAAGGACTGCACTGGCGCTCCTCTCCGGCAATCCCAGGGGGTGCACTGGCGCTCCTCTCCGGCATTTTCAGAGGGTCCACAAGCACTCCTCTCCGGCAATCTCGGGGTGCCCCAGCGTTCCTCTCCGACAAACCCAGACAGGACTATCCTCTCCAGCGCAGCTCTCATCTCCTTCTCTCAGCTCTCCCCGGACGAAGTGAAAGTTCTCTCTGCTTCCTCCTCGCTTTTATTCCTCTATAATTAAGGGAATTTCCCACATTTTCATAACGAAACTGAACACCTACGCTGGCTGATGGGAACAGGTGTGTCCTGCCGGGAAATCCAGGGCGAAAGTTGTCATTTTGGAGGTGCCAGGACATGGCTGGGCAGAGCTGCGGAGCGATCAGTGCAGGTCTTGGCTGGGCAAAGGTGCGGAGCGATCAGTGCAGGTCTTGGCTGGGCAGAGGTGCGGAGCGATCAGTGCAGGTCTTGGCTGGGCAGAGGTGCGGAGCGATCAGTGCAGGTCTTGGGTGGGCAGAGGTGCGGAGCGATTAATGCAGGGCCCTGTAATGGGCAGAGGGGTGGAACGATTAATGCATGGACCTGGATTGGGCAGAGGTGCGGAGCGATCAGTGCAGGTCTTGGGTGGGCAGAGGTGCGGAGCAATTAATGCAGGGCCCTGTAATGGGCAGAGTCGTGGAGCGATTAATGCAGGTTCCTGTAATGGGAAGAGGTGCGGAGCGATCAGTGCGGGTCTTGGCTGGGCAGAGGTGCGGAGCAATTAATGCAGGGCCCTGTAATGGGCAGAGGAGCGGAGTGATCAGTGCCAGGACTTGTCTGGATTCGTTCGTACCTTGCAATGCCCTGTCTCTCTGATTGCTGCGATAAGCCGAGCCCGTCCATGGCATGGAGTGACTTGGTGTGTGTGCCAATCACCAGACTTTGTATAATAAGAGCATTAATGGGCAGCCAGTGCGGTCACAGAATGTCATCGGTCATTGGTTCGGAGCTGGCAGAACAATGAACATTGCTCACACTCATACAATTGTATTCTCTTCATAAAAAAATCTACATATATTGATCAGTCCCATATTGGGTCCTCTCTTGTAACTGCTGATCGGTGCTTTGGGTCAATGCACTTTGCACATTGCTTTTTGCAGTACTTGTGTGGGATTAATTCATTTTTCTGATAACACCTTCTAGTGAGTGTCATAAAAGGTCGAATGAGCTGTGCCATCTGTAGATTAATAAAGTAGTAGTTGTATTTAAATGATTAGCCCATGCCAACTTTGTTTGTGGTTTTTGCAAGGCACCCAGGAATCAATACATGAAAACATGGCAATTTGTACAGCAGTTGTTTATTAATAAGCAGGATTTGTATGCTGGCCTGTACTATCAATGTTTTTCCCAGTGCCAACTGGGCAGGAAAGATAGGGCTCCTGGACCTTCAGGAACCAGTCAGGATGGGACCACTAATCCAAAATGTACATTGCCTGGCTTTCAGAGGAAGAAAATACAGTGAATAGTTACATATAATTACTTAGTAGGTAATGTTGAATAACAGACACAGGTTCACCAAGTTCACAACTGAAAACACGTGAGGGTGGCACTAAGAATGAATGGCAACCTTGCATGTCTGCAAAGAAGCAGCATGGTATGATTGTGGTTGCTGTGGGTACAGGTGTGATTTACATGCTGTCCAGTACCCGCAACCACCCACACAAGTGTGATCCTTGTCTAAAAGGAGATTATGTGTACTCTTGGCATGACAAGACAGTTTATCTCTTTACATCTGTCAGCAATATTTAATTTGAAGCACAAGTGGAAGTTTATTACAAATGTATGTACATTGGAAATAACCATAAGTGATAATACAGATAGCAAAAAAGATGAATTTACAGAACCTGTCATAAAAGTGTAAAAGGAGACCACCTGATATTACTCATAAAAAAGCATCCTATTTATCTGTAAGTAAGATTATTTGATAATAGCCATAAAAAACCTAATCCAATATTAGTCATAAGAAAGAACATCTGATGTTACCTGTAAGCCCCTGTACACACGGTCGGACATTCTGCCAACCAAATCCGTTGGATTTTGTCCGACGGATTTTGTCCGACGGATTGTGTCCGAAACTGTTGCATACACACGGTCGGACCAAGTTGTCGGAAAATCCGATCATTCAGAACGTGATGACGTCATTTCGTTACGACGGGACTACGTTCAGGCTAGTAGCCAATAGCTTTGGTGTAGGAATTTGATCTGAGCATGCGTGGCACTTGGTCCGATCGGAATTCTCTACACATGATCGGAGTATGTCCGATCGGACCAGTTTGTCGGAAAATATTTCCAACAAGTTGGAAAATTGGGTCCGACGGATATTCCGACGGAATCAGTCCGATGCATACCACACACAGTCGGATTATCCGACAACACGGTCCGATAGGACACATTCCGACGGATTCTCCGACCGTGTGTACAAGGGCTAAGAAGGATCACCTGATATTAGCCATAACAAACACCACCTGAGATTAGCCATAAGAAAGACTACTTGATGTTAGCCATAAGAAAAACCACCTATTACCTGCAAGAAAAATCATCTGATATTAGCCATAAAAAGACCACATGATAATAGCCATACAAAAGATCATCTGATATTAGTCATAAGAAAGATGACACCAAACTATGCACTGGAATAACGTCTTTACAGGATGTCTCCAATTTACAAGCCGACCTCAATGCTCTGCCTAATTGTGCGACTGGCAGATTGGTTTTAATGTAGATATATGTAAAGTTATGCACTTGGGGGCTAAGAATATGCATGCATCATACATGCTAGGGGGAGTACAACTGGTGGAATCTGTAGTGGAGAAGGATCTGAGGGTTTTGGTAGATCATAAGCTCAATAATAGCATGCAATGCCAAGCTGCTGTTTCCAAAGCAAGCAAAATCCTTTCTTATATCAAGAGAGGTATGGACTCCAGAGAGAGAGATATCATTTTGCCCCTGTTCAAATCATTAGTAAGACCTCATCTGGAATATGCAGTACAGTTTTGGGCACCAGTTCTCAAAAAGGATATCGGGGGACTGGAGAAAGTGCAGAGAAAGGCAACCAGACTGATAAGAGGTAGGGATGGGTGAATGGTTCAGCCCGAGCATAAGTTTGGGCTGAACTTTGGTTGTTCGGATGTTCTGCAAACACTGAACAATATGCAGTCTTCGGGGAAAATGTGGAATACTGTTAAAGTCTATGGGACATTAATATGAAAAATCAAAAGTGTTCATTTTAAAGGCTTATCATAAAACTTGTCATAAAAAGTGTTTGGGGACCCGGGCCCCAGGGGACATGTATAATTTTTTTTAAATGGCTGTTTTTTCGGGAGCAGTGATTTTAATAATGCTTAAAGTG
The DNA here is from genome assembly GCF_037356315.1 of Lithobates pipiens. NCBI lineage: Eukaryota > Metazoa > Chordata > Amphibia > Anura > Ranidae > Lithobates > Lithobates pipiens. The sequence goes on along the minus strand of NW_027507764.1, from coordinate 480,342,186 downwards.
AAACAATAAAAGTGAAATATTCCTTTAAATTTCATACCTGGGGGGTGTCTATAGTATGTCTGTAAAGTGGAGCATTTTTCCTGTGTTTAGAACAGTCCCTTCACAAAATTAAATTTCTAAAGGAAAAATAAAGTAATTTAAAAGTACTTGTGGCTATAATGAATTGTCTGTCCCGGCAATACAGATAAAAGTCATTGAAATAAAAACGCCATGGGATCCACAACAGTCCATTACCAGGCCCTTTGGGTCTGGTATGAATATTAAAGGGAACCCCGAAACAAAATTGAAAAAAAAATTGAATGGGGGTCCCCCCAAATCCCATACCATGCCCTTCAGGTCTGGTATGGATATTAAGAGGAACCCTGCGCCAATTAAAAAAAAATGGCATAGGAATCCCCCTCAAGAGCAGTGGCGGCTTGTGTTTTTTTTTTTTTTATTATTTTGGTTTGAGGTTCCCCTTAATATTCATGCTAGATTCAAAGGGCATGGTAATCAACTGTGGGGGATCCCATGCCGTTTTTTTCAATGACTTTTATCTGTATTGCCGTGATTGATAATTCATTATAGCCACTAGTACTTTTAAATTACTTTTTTCCTTTAGAAATGTAATTTTGTGCAGGGACTGTTCTAAACACGGGAAAAATTTGCCACTTTACAGGCATACTATAGAAACCTCCCCCCGGTAAAACATTTAACCGTAACCGAGGGGGGGGTTCGGCCCATCCCCAATAAGAGGCATGGAGGAGCTCAGCTATAAGGATAGATTAGAGAAACTGAATTTATTCTCTCTTGAGAAGAAGAGATTAAGGGGGGATATGATCAACATGTACAAATATATAAGGGGTCCATATAGTGAACTTGGTGTCGAGTTATTCACTTTATGGTTAACACAGAGCACACGGGGGCACTCTTTATGTCTAGAGGAAAAGAGATTTCATCTCCAAATACAGAAAGGATTCTTCACAGTAAGAGCTGTTAAAATGTGGAATAGACTCCCTCCAGAGGTGGTTCTGGCCTGCTCAGTAGATTGCTTTAAGAAAGGCCTGGATTCTTTCCTAAATGTACATAATATAATTGGGTACTAACATTTATAGGTAAAGTTGATCCAGGGGAAATCTGATTGCCTCTCGGGGGATTAAGAAGGATTTTTTTCCCCTGCTGTAGAAAATTGGATCATGCTTTTCTGGGGTTTTTCGCCTTCCTCTGGATTAACTGTGGGTATAGGATTGTGTATATGAGATTGTTATGATATTATTTTTTATTTTTTTATTTTTATGGTTGAATTAGATGAACTTGTGTCTTTTTTCAACCTAACTATGAAAGAACACCTATATCATCTGGTATTAGCCATAAGAAGGACCACCTTATATTAACCATAAGAAAGGCCATCTGATATTGGCCATAGTACGGTAACATGCAGTAGTTGGTAATGTGCCCCGGCATCTAGTGTACTCCTGTACTAAAATCCATTTCCAGTTCCCCCTGTTAGGGATTACTTTGATCAACCCTCCTTGACCCATGTACTTTTGTATCAATAATTATATTTATAAATAAGGTGTTTTTAATCAACTAAATTGACTTGGTTTGTGTTATGCAAGATTATGTAATTACAGTCAACATACTGTTACGCTGAACTTCCATTCACAATGGGAAGTCTCCACCATGGTAGCTGTCACAATGTTCTGTAGCACGTGAAGGGTATTTGTTGTACTAAGTCTGAAACACCGTGTTCAGTTGTACTTTGGACATTTTGTTTGCCTGCTAGCATTTTTTTTTTTCAAGTAGCTGCAAGAATTCATGTGCTGCCAAAATGCATGTTTATGTATATGACCCATGCTCTGCAACGTTTACAAGGGCAATCACAGTATTTGTAATTTCTAGAGACATAATGAGATCTACCTTGGACTCCATAGTTTCTTAGTCAGCATTCCAACAACTGGAATATCATTCAAACATGACACTTTGTTGTGCATTTTATACTATGCACTGTAGTGCATGACCAATTCATTCTGCTTTATAGTTTTGATAACTATGATAGATGATTGTTTCTTCATGGCTGAGTTCAGGCAGGCATGCCTCACACAAGTTTAAAGCCGTAATTAATCCAAAAGCAAACATTTCTTTCTTTGCAGTTTACCTTAAATGTGATGGTTGCATTAGTTTTCTTTTTTAGACTTTCTTTCCCTTATGTTCACCTGGTGATCTGACCAGTAAGGCCGCGTACACACGAGAGGATTGTCCGTCCAACTTAGTCCGCTGAAACGTGTTTCAGCGGACAATCCGCTCGTGTGTGGGCTTCAGCGGACTTTTTCAGCGGACAGTCTGGCGGACTAAGTCTTTCAGAATTTCCGTAATTTTGTCCGTCCAAACTTGGTTTCAGCGGACAGTCCGCTCGTGTGTAGGCAAGTTGGACGGACTAAGTATGGCGCATGCTCAGAAAGGATTTACACGCCGAAGGTTGCATTGCAGTGTATTGGACGTCGTATTTCTAGTCCCGTCGTACGTGCTGTACACGTCATCGCGCAAGCTTTCAGCGGACTGTCTGTTCATCGTGTGTGGTCAAGTCCGTTCATTCGAAAGTTGGACGGACTGTCTGTCGGATTGTCTGACGAACTTAGTTGGGCAGACAATCCGCCCGTGTGTATGCGGCCTAAGTCTGTTGTTTTTCTACAGAACAAGCTCTCTTGCAGATTGTAACAGTTAACAGGGATGGAACAAACCATTTACCACTTACAGGAGTGCTTACAAAAATCTGTTTTATTTATTTATGTAAAACCTTTATCTCCAAAAGGAAAAAATAAATGTTTGCTGTTTATTAACCCCTTGACGCTGGTGTCTCCTGGCCCTTTAAGGGGTTTAGGATGCCAGGAGGCAGAGCAGGGTTTATGATCATGTGACTGCTGTGATTTGCTGTCACAGAGTTCACATGATCGGAAAGCTCCCGATCGTAAGCAGGGGCGCGACCACCTTTTTTTGCAAAATTGCACGCTAATATGCGGCCGCTCGCTGCCAAGGCCCACCGGGCACGAGGCCACATAATTGCATTTTGCCAGCGCCAAGAGGTTAAAATGTTAGTAGGAGTTTGGCTTCAATTTGTTAGTGTATCTAAATCTGTTAATACATCTAACACTCCCCTCCCCCTAGACTGGCAAAGGTGCCCCCCTGTTCTCATACATCGGGGGGGGGCACTCTAATACAGGAGGGGAATTTACTGGCCAGTTCATCAGGTGAACACAGAGGGGAAAAGCCTAAAAAAAAGAAAACAAATGCAGCCACCACATCTAAAATTTGGTAAGCTGCGATATATTGCAATATTTGGTTTTTGGTTTATTACCACTTTATGCTGACACATTGGTCAGGCCTACATTATTCTTAATAGAACAGATGGTTGTATACAACCTTCATAAACATGCATGCCATGTATATTATCGATATATATTATGTAAATACTATTGGTCTATAAAACTTTAGGGCCGGTTCACACAGCGAGGCGAGGCGAGGCGACACGGCTCGCCTCGCCTCGCTCCCGCAAGTCGCCCCCGTTCTGTACAATGGAACCGTTCTGAGAGGAGCGACTCGAGTCGCTCCGACTCAGAAAAAAGGTTCCTGTACTACTTCGAGGTAACTTCGGGGGCGACTTGCATTGACTTCTATACAGAAGTCCTCTGCAAGTCGCCGCTGAGCTCCCCGCAGGTCGCGGCGAGGTAAGTCGGAGACGCCTCGCCTCGCTGTGTGAACCGGCCCTTAGAAGGAACTGCAGAAAGATACAAATACATTCTTTGAGGCTTGTAGTTGTGTGCTGTAGTAGAAAGGACAATAGAAAGGTTGTTGGCCTTACTTAGGCCCCATGCACACTGCAGCTGTCAAACAGCCATTATAAATGCATTTTTTTCTGCCCCTTGGCTTGAGTCATACAAATGCGTTTTTTGATGCATTTTGCATTTTGCAGAAATGCAGGGAATTTTTTTTTAACATGGAACATGTTCACATCAATGCATTTTAGTGCCTCTGCATTTTTGGAAAGGGTTGGGGACTTTTTTTGCGCAAAATGCAGCGTTTTGCATGAAATAGAATTCAATGGACCCGCATCCAAGTACCGCGTTTTTACAACGATTTTCCCGCGATTTGCATTTTGAAAATCTGAGCCCCCCCTACCCCAAAGAAACTTGTCCCCATGTTGATGAGGACAAGGGTCTCTTCCCAACAACCCTTGCCCGGAGGTTGTCAGGGTCTGCAGGCGGGGGGCTTATCGGAATCTGGAAGCCCCTTTAACAAGGGGGGCCCCATATCCCAGCCTCCCCTCTGTGTGAATGAGTATGGGGTACATCATACCCCTACCCATTCACCTGGAAAGAAAGTAGTGTAGTGTAGTGTTAAAAAATACAGTAGACAGTTTTTGACAAGTCTTTTATTAAAAATCTTCTTCGCCACTTCTTCCTCCATCTTCTCTCTCATCTTCATCCTCCAGTCTTCTCCTTCTTCCGCTCTTCTGTCTTCTGTGTCTGGTGTTCTTCTTCCTCTGCCGCCACCGCTGCTCCCGCTAACAACCCTCCTCCGATGCTCCGTCCCCCTGATCTGTCTGTGCTGATGTCCGGCATTCCTTAAATAACGAGGGGGCATGTAAAAAAAAAAAGAAGCAAAAAGTGAATCGCGGTAAAAACGCATGTCCAAAAACACGGCAAGCACCGCAAAAAGCACTGCAGAAATGCTCAAAAGCAACATGCATAGATGTGATTCGAGCCAGAGGCTGGATTCATACCTATGCATTTTTAGTGCTTTTTGCAGATTTGCACTACAGAACATGTTCTATAGGAAACCATATTAAATGGACTGTAGTGCAAATCTTTAAAATGCAAAGAGCACTAAAACTGCATAGGTGTGAATCCAGCAGGTTGCAGTTTACATATTGCAGGTGCATTTTGCCTTTTTCAATACACGCTTTTGATCCATTGAAGTCTGAGGAATCAAAAACCAGAAATAATGTACCTGGGCCTTTCCATAAAAATGCACAGATGTGAACTACATCCGTAGGAAACCATGTTAAATGGACTGTTTCTGCAAAACTGAAAAAGCACAAAAAAATGCATAGGTGTGAACCAGGCCTAACTAAATGCTATGCATGTTTAGCACTTGACCATTTATTCATTTGGTCAGCCTGACACGCCTGAATGCATCTCACAGCTTTAGGCGCATTTTTAACACTGCTTTTCACCTATCAGGAGAACAGCATTTAAAAGAGCCTAGAGTGCTTGAGGCCTTACGCCCCAACAAAAACCTTTACTGTTTAGCGATAAATTTGTAAATATTATGTGCTGAATATTTGAGGATTAGTGTGCATTTGTGTCCTAAGTTTTTTCATTATTTTTATTGCACTTCAGTTAAAGTGGTTGTAAAGACACAAGAAACTCAGCTGTTCCGGGACTCCCTCTCCTTATTGTCTTAGACCGCAGCAAGTGCCCATTGGCTCCCACTACTGTATATCACAGCCAGTGAGCCAATGAGGAGAACGTGGAGGCGAGGCCGACCTGCGGCTCTATGTGTCTTATGGAAGCATAGAACAGCAGCTCGGGAGCGAGCATGCAGAGGTGACCCCAGGGAAAGCGGCTTCCTCTGGGGGTATTGCTCGAGGGTAGAAGCGCAGGTGAGGGACCTGAAAACAAAGAAATGGGGCTGCTCTGTGCAAAATCATTACACAGAGCAGATAAATATAATGTTTGTTTTTTGATTTTTAAAACAAGCTTTACTATCACTTTAACTTTTTGTAAGAACTAAGCGTCCAAGCTTAAAAATCGCTGCTTCTATAGGAGTTTTGCATTTTCTCAGTAGAATCAGCTCATTGTTATCCTATGTGCCCATGCACAGGACACATCACAAAAAAATCACTAAGCGCTACTAAACCCCTGTACAAAATTGATCTCTGCGCTTTTTTATTCTGTCAAACGAACCAGTGTTTTTTTAAGCTCATTGTGCATGGACCCTTAAAGTGGTTGTTAAGCCACTTTAACCTCTTTATCCACTTGAGACCCGCGCTATAGCCGAATGATGGCTACAGCGCGGATCTCCTTTGCCGGGACTACGTCTATTGACGTAGTCCCGTGCACGAGCGGCCTGCGCGCCCCCTGAGGGGCGCGCGCGGCGCGCTCTGTGATCGGCGAGTCTATGAGACTCGCCTGATCACCGATCCAAGCAAGGGGTCGATCCCGACCCCTTATCACGTAATCAGCTGTCAGCCAATGACAGCTGATCATGTGATATAACGGAGCCGGTAATCGGAAAAAAAAAAAGAGCCGATCGCCGGTGGCCGGGATCGGGACATCAGTCAGCCCTGCCAGTGCCCACCTGCCCCCTGCCAGTGCCCACCTGCCCCCTCATCACTGAACATAATAAAAAAATAAGTGCCCCCCGTCAGTGCCACCCAGCAGTGCCCACAGTGCCACCCAGCAGTGCCCATAGTGCCACCCAGCAGTGCCACCCAGCAGTGCCCACAGTGCCACTCAGCAGTGCCCACAATCTGCCTCAACAAAGGTGCTGCACCCCAGTGCCACATATCCGTGCCCATCAGTGTCATCTACCAGTGCCCAGCAGTGCCGCCCATCAGTGCCCAGCAGTGCCACCTATCAGAGCCACCTATCAGTGCAGATCAGTCCCATCTATCAGTGGTACCTATCAGTGCCCCTTAGTGCCACCCATCCGTGCCACCCATCTGCCGCCCATCCGTGCCATCTTATCTGTGCCCATCTTTGCCCATCAGTGCCGCCTTATCTGTGCCCATCGGTTCCGCCTTATCTGTGCCTATTAGTGCCGCCTTAACTATGCCTATCAGTGCCCACCAGTGCAGCCTATCAGTGCCCACCAATGCAGCCTATCAGTGCCCACCAATGCAGCCTATTAGTGCCCACCAGTGCAGCCTATTAGTGCCGCCTCATCAGCGCACTTCAATGAAGGAGAAAAATGACCTGTATGCAAAATTTTATAACAAACTATTAAACATGATTTTTTTATTTTTTATTTTTTGCATCTTTTTTTGTTTGTTTAGCAAAAAATAAAACTCCCAGCTGTAACTAAATACCACCAAAAGAAAGCTCTATTTGTGGGAAAAAAATTATAAAAATTTCATTTGGGTACAGTGTTGTATGCCCGCGCAATTGTCATTCAAGGTGCATCAGCGCTGAAAGCTGAAAATTGGTCTGGGACTGAGGGGGGTTTAAGTGCCCAGTAAGCAAGTGGTTATACTATCCGCACTGTCTCTGAATGCTGTGTGCCCCTGTGTGTGTGATTTATTTAAACAATGCAGTATATACCTCATTGCAGAGCGTCTCTCAGTGCTCACGTGACCGGTCGCCTCTCTTCTCCCCGTCTGACAGCTAGAGATTCCCCCACTGACGTTAGTTGGGAGGGGGAGGAGGTGAGGGCAAGAGCCAACCGGTCACGTGAGGCCGGCCAAATTGTTTAGTAACTCTACCTCCTACAGCTCTCCACTGACAAACATGCCGAAAAACGCTACTGCAAAAACGTTGAAAAACTGAAAAACCGCAGCTGTAAAAACATCCAGTGTGCATATGCACCGCATGTAAGGCTAGATTCACACCTATGCATTTTTTGTGCTTTTTGCATTTTAAAGATTTGCACTACAGAATGTGCTCCATAGAAAACCATGTTAAATGGACTGTAGTGCAAATCTGCAAAATGCAAAAAGCACTAAAAATGCATACGTGTGAATCCAGCCTAAAACACCTGAAAAACCCACATAAAAAGCACTCATACATGCAAATGCTGTCCCTTTAAGGCATGTTACACAGCACAGTGCTTGTGCTGTGTAATTTGGCCCCCTTAATCACCTGAAATACCTGGCTGATCCTGCCTGGTTCTGCCCTCTCCCTGTAAACTGATCACATTATATCATGGCTGCTGAGCCCTGACACTGTGGTCAGTTTACATGCCTCCATCATCTGCTGTCTCTCCTGTCTGCTCTCCTGTGTCTCCCTCTGTCCTGTTCCCCCCTCCCCTCTCTGCCTGTCAGCTAGTGACAGTGTCCAACCCCCTCAGCTTCATTTGTATACTATCCACACTGTCTCCTAATGCTGTGTGCCCCTGTGTGTGCGATTTAAAAAAAAAAATGCAGTATATACCTCATTTCAGAACATCTCACGTGACCAGTGGCTCTCCCCTCCTCTCCTCCTCCCCTCCTGACTGACATCAGCGGTGGAATCTCTAGCTGTCAGATGGGGAGAGGAGAGAGGCGGCCAGTGATGTGAGCACTGGGAGATGCTCTGAGATGAGGTATATACTGCATTTTTTTAAAATAAAATCACACACACCCAGGGGCACATAGTACTAGGAGACAGCGTGGATAGCTTCCAATTTTTTTAGGTATTTTACATGAGGTGCATATGCACACTGGATGTTTTTACAGCTGCTGTTTTTGGCTTCAGGAGTTTTTTTGTGTGCACTGCACTTATCTAGATACAGGCCTCATGCACACTGGACATTATATAAACTCCAGTAGTGTTAGCTTTAGAAAGCTGTAGCTGTAGCTGTAGAATGAGTTGTTCAGCGTTTTTGCAGAAGCGTTTTGTCAGTGGAGAGCTGTAGGCAGTAGAGTTACTAAACAACTAATAATTAATTTACTATATAATAAGATGCTACCATCCACCTTAACCATAGGTATACTTCCTTAGAAGCCCACCACACCTTGGGACCTTGATGGTGAAACTTTGCCTTAGTAGCACCTATCTCAACAAGACTGCTGAAGTCATTACAAGGGTGTCATACTTTTGAAGGGGTATTCATTCATTTTATAAGGAGAGTCCAGGAATGGACTTGTACCCCTATTGCTTAATTTTGTACCAGCCATAAGTCAATGGAAGTACATAGAAGTACAGTACCTTGCAAAAGTATTCACCCCCCTTGGCATTTTTTGTGTTTTGTTGCCTCACATCCTGGAATTAACATTGTTGATTGTTTGAGGATTTGCATCATTTAATTTACAGAACATGCTCACAACTTTGAAGATTTTTTTTTTTTTTGTGAAGCAGACAACAAATAGGACAAAATAACAGAATAAGTCAATGTGCATAACTATTCACCCCCCCCCAAGTCAATATTTTGTAGAGCCACCTTTTGCAGCTATCACAGCTCCAAGTCACTTTGGATAAGTCTCTATGAGCTTGCCACATCTTACCACTGGGATTTTTGCCCATTCCTCCTTTCAAAACTGCTCCAGCTCCTTTTACATTGGATAGTTTGCGCTTGTGAACAGCAATCTTTAAGTCTGACCACAGATTTTCTATTGGATTAAGGTCTGGGCTTTGACTAGGCAATTCCAACACATTTCCCCTTAAACCACTCAAGTGTTGCTTTAGCAGTGTGTTTGGTGTCATTATCCTGCTGGAAGGTGAACCTCCATCCTAGCCTCAAATCACACACAAAGTGGTACAGGTTTTTCTCAAGAATATCCCTGTATTTACCACCATCCATCTTTCCCTCAACTCTGACCAGTTTCCCAGTCCTGACTGCTGAAAAACACCAACACAGAATGATGCTGCCACCACCATGTTTTACTGTGGGGATGGTGTTCTTTGGGTGATGTGATGTGTTGGGTTTGCGCCAGACATAGCGTTTTCTTTGATGGCCAAAAAGTTACATCAGACCAGAGTACATCAGACATCAGACCAGAGTACCTTCCTCCATACATTTTGGGAGTCTTCCACATGCCTTTCCACGAATTCAGAATGTGTTATTTTGTTTTTTTCTGAAATGAATGGCTTTCTTCTGGCCACTCTGCCATAAAGCCCAACTCTATGGAGCGTACGGCTTATTGTCATCCTAGGTACAGATACTCCAGTCCCTGCTGTGGAACTCTGCAGATCCTCCAGGGTTACCTTAGGACTCTGTGCTGCCTCTCTGATTAATGCCCTCCTTGCCCGGTCCACGAGTTTTGGTGTACGGCCGTCTCTTGGCAGGTTTGCTGTTGTGCCATGTTCTTTCCATTTGGTTATGATAGAATTGATGCTCTTAGGGATCATCAAAAATGTGGATATTTTTTATAACCTAATCCTGACTTCTCAACAACATTGTCCCTTACTTGCTTGGAGAGTTCCTTGGTCTTCATGGCAGTGTTTGGTTAGTGGTGCCTCTTGCTTAGGTGTTGCAGCTTCTGGGGCCTTTCAAAAAGGTGTGTACCTTATTTATCGGCGTATAACATGCATTTTTTTCCCCTTAAAATCGGGGGAAAATCATGGGTGCGTGTTATACGCCGATCCCCCCGCCGATCTGCCGATCTGCGCTCTGTGGAGCGCCGCCGACATTTGACGTGCTGAGCCGAGTGTACTGTGTACTCGGCTCCGCTCTCAGTCACGCCCAGTCCCGCCTCCTAGCCTTGACGTCCTGCCATTGGCCCGGTGTTGTGACCATCACAGGAGCCAGGACAAGGGGGCGGGATGTGGGCGTTACTGCGAGCAGAGCCGAGTAGCCGAGTACCCTCGGCTCAGCTCGGTCTATGTTGGCGGCGGGAGGAGCCAAAGATCTCGACGGCGGCGGCAGGAGGAGCCAAAGATCTCGGCGGCGGCGGCGGCGGGAGGAGCCGAAGATCTCGACGGCGGCGGGAGGAGCCGAAGATGGCGGCGGGAGGAGCCGAAGATGGTGGCGGCGGCGGTAAATTTAAAACTAACCATACTGCAATTTTGTGGAAGGCTGCAAGGGGACAGTGTAGGGCTGCAGGGGGACAGTGTAGGGCTGCAGGAGAACAGTGTAGGGCTGCAGGGGGACAGTGTAGGGCTGCAGGAGAACAGTGGAGGGCTGCAGGGGGACAGTGGAACGCTACATTGATGGGCATTTAAAATGTAAGGTTTTTTTCCTTAAACTTGCCTCCTAAAAGTTTTTTCCTTAAACTTCCCTCCTAAACTTGGGGTGCGTGTTATACGCCGGCGCGTGTTATACGCCGATAAATACGGTATATGTAATGACAGATCATGTGACACTTAGATTGCGCACAGGTGGACATCATTTCACTAATTATGTGACTTCTGAAGGTAATTGGTTGCACCAGAGCTTTTTATGAGCTTCATAACAAAGGGGGTGAATACATACACACATGCCAATTATAATTTTTTTATTTCTGAAAAATAGTTTTATGTATCTATTTTTCTAATTTTACTTCACCAACTTAGACTATTGTGTTCTGATCCATCACATATAATTCAGATTAAAAAAAAAAAACATTGAACTAAAGGCTGTAATGTAACAAAATAGGTAAAAAGCCAAGGGGGTGAATACTTTTGCAAGGCACTGTATCACTGTATCACTTAAAGATGCAACTGCCATTGGTTATTACAATTTTGAGTGGGTACTGATAACCTAATCATTTGCCAGCTTTTTTTCATTCTCTGAAGTTTGTCATGCACTTTACAATATGATTGTAAAATCTTTGTACAATTGAATTGAGCAAAACTATATAAAGTGAAACAATGTAACTATTGTATGTAATGTGAAAGTCTAGTTAAATAATCATGGTCCTTATACCTGTGGTTGGTAGATCTAAAGGAGATTGCAGGGTGTATGGTAAGCTTAGAGTCCAGTGCCATGATTGTGGTGCAGTGGCCTGTCTCTGTTTTCTCCTACTAGGAAACTCTTGCAGCTGGTTTCCACATTTAAAGTGATTATTAGCAATTATCTTGTGAAACAAACCAATCAATTTAAAATAGAAATGAAAGGCATTTGTGTATAGATAAAAAAAAAAAACATTATCTACACCCTTTCCTTAAGTGATTACATACCCTCTGTTCTCAGATACATAAGAGATGGGGGAGGAGAAACAGCATTATACGGAGCTTCCCAGTGAATGGCAGTTCAGGGGGGCATGAAAGCAGAAGTCTGATCATTGGAGGAGATTACACTGAATTCCCAGCATAGCTAGAGAACTGACCACAGTGTGTTCTCTCCTGCTTAGTGTGGTTGATTTTTGATAGGAAAGCAGAGGGACTGGCAGGATCACTAGGAAATTCACGCAAAGGAAGCAATACAAAGAGAACAGGATATTTTCTCATACAAGTACATAGTACAGCTGATACATATCAGGAATATGAAATGTTGGTTTTACATATTCTTTAAGGGCTCTTTCTTACCAGCAGCCACACTGAACATACAGCTACTGGTGTTGGTGTGCACCGGTAGGAATGGCGTTCATGTGCTAATGCCTGTGCATGGTACTGCTTACTTTTTCTTTTTTAGAAATACATTTAAATGCTTTGTCTTGCATTGGGTCCCAACACATCTGGTGTAAAAGGGCTCTAAAAAAAAGACTTGATGCCTGTAAATTACGTATCTTGGAGTACAGTTCAGAACACAGGCTGAATATCCATAGACCCTGGCTTATAGGCTGGTGCCTTCAGGTGAATGGACAGTTGCAAGCTTTTGAGGACAAGCCCCCCTGGCAACCCCCCTATAACCCCACTACACTCCATGAGTTCTCAGTTTTGTTGCAAGCATTGCAGAGCAGAGGGTGACTTGTGTCCTGTACTGTACTACAAGATATAGAATTAACAGGTAAGTCAAAATTCCTCTTATCTTAATCATACAGTAATAGACACAGGCTGAATAGTCATACACCCTTGGACACTCTCATGCATTGAATGAAAAGAATGGGCAACACTTAAGCAAGCAAAAACTGTGCCACCAGGCCCAACAACAACAAAGTTCAACAGACCCAACTTCAGGGTGCCGGAACCTGCAACCGCAGGGCACTGGTTGTTCACCCAGCATAACTTTGAAAAAGTCTAGGTGATGGCATTAAAAAGCTGGGCGACAAAAGCTCAATGTTGGAACACCTAGGAGACATCTGGTGGAGAGAGCATGTAAAAGTGCAGGAGTTTTGTCCTTAAGGCCCCTTTCACAAGGGCTCCTCTGTGTAACGGATTCCACTTGCTCAGTGGGGATCAGTGGAGCGATGCAGGAAGATGACAGGTCCTGTTCGCTCCACTGTGCAGAGCCAACATGGACACAGTCCTGCTCTCCTCTATGTGGAAATCGGATGCAAACTGACCGCCTGTCCATTTTCCTCTGATCCTATACGATCCAGTCCGCCGGACGGATGGAAAATAGGACCAGCATCCATCTGGATTTTGGGGGCAGGATCGGATAGCGGCGGATGTCAGCGGACATATGTCTGCTGACATCTGCCACTCCATAGGGGAGACTGGAGGGTCTGTCTGAAAAACTGACAAGCAGAAATGATCGGACAACCCATGTGAAAGGGCCCTGAGCATGTAAGCTCTGGTGGTGAGTTGTCGTTTACATCTAACGGGAGTGGACTTTGAAGCAGGATGTCCCTTGCAAATTCAGTACGATGAATAGGGTGTCTGTCTTCCTCAGCCACTATCTGATAAACCTAATGGCAACCAAGAAGGTAACTTTGCAGGAAGGAGCATCCAAAGAAATCTTCCTAATGGGTTCAAAGAATTGTTTCAGAGTGAGGCCAGAGGTTTTGAGAAAAGAGTGGACAAGACCCAAACATATCCTTTCAAAGTGCTTAAAATGGAACTTAACCCATTGATGTAACTTTTTCCCAAAACAATTATGTTTAACGCATGCTGTTAATGAAAACTGTCAGATTTGACTTGTGCTCTCAACTGAACTGTTAAGCTATGTAATGACTGGTGTCATATCTGATCACATGTGCAGCACCATGACAACTGCAAATCAAACAGAATCTAAGATGGCAGATACCTTGGCTTTAAATGGTAGGAGGGTTTAGTTCTGCTCAAGTCCTATTTGTGGGAAGGCCAGAATAGGAGGCGCAGAGTAATCTCAGGAATTTAAATGCCTGTTTTCACAGCAGATGATGGAAGATTTCCAGGTGTAATAGTAGGTCTTTCTGGAAACGGATTCACTTGCTTTTAGCAAAGTAGAAATAACATCAATGTTGTTAAGGCCTCTGACAGAAAAGCAGGATGGATTAGGGAGACCAGGGATCATCTCCTGATAGTCTGAGTATGTCTGTGTACCATAAGAGTCTGGGTCAGTTTGGTGCAAATCAGCAGTTTCTTCTCTTGTTTTATTGTGTGGAGCAGGTGAAGCATAGATTAGCCTAAACTGAGACCAGGGATTATCCAAACATCCATTCCCAGTGCCAGGGAACTTGTTGTTCAGTCTAGAGGCCAGGATATCCATGTCCAGAGTCCCCCATGTTTGACATATCAGGTTCAAGATGTCGAGGAGAAGGACCCATTCTTCTTGGTCCAGGTGGTGACAACTAAGGTAATCCACCTTCCAGCTGTCGACCCCTGAGAAGTGGACAGCAGAGATCACTGGACAGTGTTTCTCCATCCATGAAGTGAGCAGGCATGCTTTCTATAAGCATGAAGTCCTGGTACCCCCTACTGATTGATGTAGGCCACAGCCAAGGCTTTGGGATTCATTTACTAAAGGTAAATAGACTATGCACTGTTGCAATCATTTTCAATAGAGCTTAGTAAATGCGGTAAAGATCTTCTGATTTTAATTATTTGCAAGCAAAAATTCTTGCACCTTTTTACAGTGAATCTTCACCACATTTACTAAGCTCTGGGAGAAATGAGAGGAATTGCACTTGCAGAGTGCAACTTGACTTTAAAAGTGCACAATGTTTGCCTTTAGGAAATCCACCCACTGTCTGATTGCACCCTGACTGGGTGTCCTTACAAAAGGGGGTTAGTTGTGTAGAGCCATCTTTATTGTTCTGAGCTTCAGGATGTTGATGGGTACTCAACATCTTGAGTACCTTATAAGGAGCTCTATGCAGAAGTGGCACTAAAGTGGGCAATCTCTAGTGTGATGTAACACCTGGTCATGCACCTGAGACTAAAGCTGGCTATAGATTAATATAGATATATATTTTTTTCATGGACAGATAAAAAAAAAAAGAAGGGAACTGATTCCTCTATCCACACAGGCAAGGCGGATAGAGGAATCCTCTCCACTGAGACATTTTATTCTGCCAAAGAGGATTTTCTGCTGTCAGAATACAATGATCAGCAGCAACAGCTCATTGGTGGCAGCTGTTGATTGAGAAAAAATTTACAGTACTTCTATATGTCAAAAGTCGATCGTTGGACTTCTGTCAAGTGGGAGCAGCCAAATTTTGGTCGAAGCGTGGCCAGTGCCTTCTGAACTGGTGTTCTAAGTGACTGGATTTTAAGTTTGAAAAGCTTACACTGTAATAATGAATAAATTCCAAGCACAGCCTTGGTTTCCTGATAGTTATAACCTATAAAAATATATTATTCAGGATTTTGGGGCTCTAGAGATACTGGGTTAACCCTGTCTTACTTGCCTATACCACTGGTCCCTATATTGGGGGTTCAGGTTTTGCCTGTCATGGTGGGCATGCCTCTGGAGGAGTCTTCAGGGTTTGGGTTCCATAGGGAATGACCACAGCCCTGGACCTGTTTAGCACCCTGCAACTAACTACACCAATTGCACAAAGTGTTGGGGTGAATGCCCACGTGGGATACAGAGCCCAAAGCACCATTACATCCCCATGGCACGGGGTCCAAATATGGTTCCCAGATTTTACAGAGGTTGCATCAATCTGGATGCACTGCATCTCTTGTATTAGAAGACAGTGAAGAGTTGACTACAGAGTAGATTGAAGAATTGAAAATAAAATAATATCTTACTTATGCACACTGGGCTTAAAAAAACCCCAGTACGCTTGGCAGAAAAAAACACTCATATAGAACGTTTTTGTACAGAGTTTAGGATGGAGGAGTTGAAGAGGATTCCAGTGGCAACCTGTGAAGCTCTGGTGAACCTCATGCCCAAGAGGGCTAAGGCAGTGCTGGAAAATAATGGTAGCCACACTTTTGGCCCAATTTGGACATTTTTACTAAGGGGTGTACTCACTTGTGTTGAGGTATTTTGAGGGGACAGCAAATTGACACTGTTATACAAGCTGTACACTCACTACTATACATTGTAGCAAAGTGTCATTTCATCAGTGTTGTCACATGAAAAGATATAATAAAGTATTTGCAAAAATGTGAGGGGTGTTGGAAAACTGCTGTTGGGTATAATATAATGTTTGACAAAGGGGAAGAAAAATTCCCAGTGGATGATTTGCAATTGTCAGCAATCACAGGGTGTTTGTTTTTGTCAGTTAGGTTTACCCCTATTCATATGCAGAATTGCCTTTCATAGCATGTTCACTTCTGAATTCAAATACTTCTGAAAGTTATCGGGATGAGGCAGTTGTGAGCGTATTCCTCATTTTGTTATTTTAACTTCCTTCAAAGGACCAAGCTGTTCAGCAAAAGTGGAAGTTAGTTGGCTAAGACAAATCAGTTATCACTGACAGGGGTGCTTAACCACTTGCCGCCCGCCCTATAACAAATTGACGGTGGCAAAGTGGTTGCATAATCCTGATCGGACGTCATATGACGTGATCAGGATTATGAGCCGCTGCCCGCCCCCGGGGGCGCGCATCGCGGCGATTGTTGTTGCGGGGTGTCAGTCTGACACTCGGAAACTACGATCTCGGTAAAGAGTCTCCGACTGAGACTCTTTACCACGTGATCAGCCGTGTCCAATCACGGCTGATCACAGTGTAAATAGGAAAAGCCGGTGATCGGCTTTTCCTCACTCGCGTCTGCCAGGCGTGAGTAGAGGAGAGCCGATCGGCTGCTCCTCTGACAGGGGGGGTCTGTGCTGATCGATTATCAGCACAGCCCCCCCAAGGATGCCCACACTGGACCACCAGGGATGCCACCATACCACCAGGGATACCCAGGACAAGGTATGCCACCCTAGACCACCAGGGACTCCAGTCAGTGCCACAATGGATGCCAATCAGTGCCCATAAAGGATGCCAATCAGTGCCCACAATGGGCATCACTGATTGGCATGCATTATTGTTTGGCACTGATTGGCATCCATTAGTACAATATATTATAATACAATGCCGCCTATCAGTTCCCATCTGTGCCGCCTATCAGTGCCCATCCATGCCACTTATCAGTGCCCATCCATGCCCACCTGTGCCGCCTACCCATGCCCACCTGTGCCGCCTACCCATGCCCACCTGTGCCGACTAACCCATGCCCACCTGTGCCACCTATCCATGCCCATCCATGCCAATTTGTGCCACCTATCAGTGCCCATCTGTGTCGCCCATCAGTGCCACCCATCAGTGCCGCCTATCAGTGCCACATATCGGTGTCCATCAATGCCACCCCATCAGTGCCACTTCATTGGTGCCACCCCATCGGTGCCCATCAGTGCCGCCTTATCATTGCCCATCAGTGTAACCCCATCAGTGGCCATCAGTGAAGGAGAAAACTTACTTATTTGCAAAGTTTTGAAACTGAAACAAAAAAAACATTTTTTTTTCTAAATTTTCGGTATTTTTTTATTTGTTTAGCAAAAAATAAAAACCGCAGAGGTGATCAAATACCACCAAAAGAAAGCTCTATTTGTGGGAAAAAAATGATAAAAATTTCATTTGGGTACAGTGTAGCATGACCGCGCAATTGTCATTCAAAGTGCGACAGCGCTGAAAGCTCAAAATTGGTCTGGGCAGGAAGGTGTTTAAGTGCCTGGTATTGAAGTGGTTAAAATGGTCAGCTTTTACTAATTTATGTAAAACCTTTATCCCTAAAAGGAGAAAACAACTAATGCTACAGCTATAGTAATAAATAAGGCTAGCCCCTGTTCAAAATGGCACTAAACCAGTGAAATTAAAGTGTTATTAAACCCAGGACCCTGCATTCATTATATCTGGTCTCCAACAGTACAGAGCATGGAAATTCAATTATTTTAGTAAATATAAACTGCTAAATACCTTTTCTCATCTGCATTATATAACAGTCTTGTGACTTCTATCAGTGTCTGGTTAAAGTTTGTAGGAGGAATTTTCATTCTCCTCTGACTGACCGGTGCGGCTACAGGACACTTGGCCCTCTGCCTGGACTGTGCTGATTGGTCCTGTGCTGATTACATGCACTCTTCTAAGAAAAAAAAAACGCTCTAGCAATATACACCAAACTGAGCATGTGAAGAGTGACTCCAAAGGCTCTGCTTATCAGAAGATGGTTTGGAGACAGTGGAAGAAGGGGAGGATCAGAGAAAACAGGATCAAACAGCCTTTTTACACAATGCAGAGGATTAACCCCTTGGGTTCCACAGTAAGTATAACAAGCATGCTTTCATGCAGCCCTTTTAACCAGGGGGCCCATGCACCCTGGGGTGCCTTTAGGTTTCTTCAGGGGTGCCTTGGCTAATGTCCCCAAAATAGTATGCAAACCAGCGGGTGGATTAAGCTGTTTAGTTACACAAAGCCACAGGTTTTCATAGTGCGCCATTACAACCTTCCAGCTTCTAGCATCCTAACAACCAATGATGTAATTGGTTGATTAGGAGGACATTGAGCACCTGCACACCATCCTTGTTTGCCTATCTCCATCAGCACCAGGGTCACAGCTGAGCGATGGAGAAAAACGTAGGCAGAAGAGAAACGCTGGCATACTAGTCAGTATCTGTGTGCAAAGGTGTATTGCTTTGGAAGAATGTCACCTCTGGGTGTCCTATTTGTGTGGATGTTGCTGCATTATGTAAAACTATAAAAAGGGAAGGCTTTTTTTTCCCCCTTTCATACTAACCTAGGTGGATGCAGAATGGGGCCGATGCTGCATCTCTCCCACTGAGACCCGAGCCATCGCTGATCTCACAGATCCCTAGGAGGAGAGCTGCTGACTGTCAATCGGCAGCTCTCTGCTCTGCCCCCCCCCCCCACTCACTTGAGCGCTGACCTGAGGAGGGGTAGGGAGCGGCTGTCTCAGTCTCTCAGCAGCTCGCTGAGACACTGGGATGGGTGTCAGTTCAGGCACCTTGCGGATCCGGAATTCAAATGATGACGTGGTGGACTGATTCCAGTGATGTCAGCAGAGAGTGGACTTCAGACCGCTCTCTGCTGAAAACAGGTCACAGGAGTGCAAAACGAATTGTACTCCTGTGATCCATAGGAGAAGCCCAGCCAAACAAGCTGAGGCAGGACTTCTACTTGAGTTACACTCTTTACATTTTAGAATGGGGTGCCTCAAGATTGTGCATAATTTTAAGGGGTGCCTTGATTGAAAAAAAGGTTTAGAAACATTGCGTTACTGCATATACAGACTAATTTTACTGTTGTGCGATTAGTAACACTTTAACCACTTCCCGGCCACTGCGCACCGATGTACTTCGGCAGAATAGCACGGGTGCGCAAAAGGGCATACCTATACGTCTTTTTGTAATTCCAACCTAGCGGGCGTGTGTGCCCGCCCACTAGGTGGGAATTACAATGGCACAGGAGCATCCCGCGGGTCCTGCGGACTTGATGTCCGCCGGCTGTCCTCGATTGCGATGAGGAGAGGCAGAACAGGGAGATGCCTATGTAAACAAGGCATTTCCCTGTTCTGCCTAGCAACATGATAGGGATCTGCTGCTCCCAGTGATCGAGAGCAGTGATCTCTGTCGTGTTCCAGTGAGCCCATTCCCCCTACAGCTAGAACACACTGAGGGAGCACACTTCTTGGTCGGGATGATGCGGTGCCTGGACTGACCTTGGTGACGTCAGCAGAGAACGGACTTCAGACCGCTCTCTGCTGAAAACGGGTCACAGGAGTGCAAAACTTCTGTGATCCATAAGGAAAGCCCAGCCAAACAAGCTTTGGCTATACTTCTCCTTTAAGATAAAATAAACTTCTGCCTTTACAACCACTTTAATGTTGATTGAGACAGTAAAGTTCCTCTCAACAAAACAGTGGAGTACATAGCTAGTCAGATGTGTAATAACATTTATTTGTCCTGTCCTTGTCACTTACATAGTAAACTTTTTTCGTTTGATCAGAGCTAATGTTTGGCATGCTTACCTCTACCTTTATACGCGCTTGGCATATTTGGTTTTGCAGGAAATCTAGTAGTGACTAGGAAATAAATACACAGTTCCACATTTACAAAGTTCATAGTTTGATTATTAGGGTGATGATTAGTGCACTTGCAACATAACAGCTGAGTACTGACAGTGATACTTTTCTATTTTTACTAATAGTAAATATTAACTTTAACAACTTTAAGTCTGGATACTTTCACCCCCTTCCAGTCCATGCCAATTTTCAGCTTTTAGCACTGTCACACTATGAATGACAATTACATTGTACCCAAATTAAGTTTTTATCATTTTTTGAGACTAACTGACTTTCATTTGGTGATATTTAATCACTACTGGGTTTTTTGTTTGTTTTTTTTGCTATATAAATGAGAAAAATACCGAACATTTTGAAAAAAACAAAAAAGGAATTTCTGTCATAAAGTTGCAAATAAATAATATTTTTTTCATAAATTTAGGCCAAAATGTATTCTGCTACATTTCTTTGGTAAAAATAACCCAAATTATTTGGGCTGAGTGAAAGTTATAGCGTCTACAATCTATAGTATACAGGCGCATCTCTAAAAATTAGAATATCATCAAAAAGTTAATTTATTTCAGTAATTCCATTCAAAAAGTGAAACTTATATATTATATAGATTCATTACAGAATGATACATTTCAAGATTTTCTTTCTTTTAATTTCGATGATTATAGCTTACAGCTACTGAAAACCCAAAATTCTGTATTTCAGAAAATTTAAATATTACATAAGACTAATAAGAAAAAGCATTTTTAATGCAGAAATAGTGGCTTACTAAAAAGTATGTCTGTGTAAAGTATAGTATGCACTTAATACTTGGTCGGGGCTCCTCTTTCATCAATTACTGCATCAATGCAGCGTGGCATGGAGACGATCAGCCTGTGGCACTTTTGAGGTATTATGTAAGCCCAGGTTGCTTTGATAGCAGCCTTCAGCTCCTCTGCATTGTTGGGTCTGGTGTCTGTCATCTTCTTCTTGACAATACCCCACAGATTCTTTATGGGGTTTAGGTCAGGCGAGTTTGCTGGCCAATCAAGCACAGTGATAGCATGATCATCAAACCAGATATTGGTACTTTTGGCAGTGTGGGCAGGTGCCAAGTCCCGCTGGAAAATGAAATCAGCATCTCCATAAAGCTGGTCAGCAGGGGGAAGCCTGAAGTGCTCTAGAATCTCCTGGTAGAGGGCTGCACTGACTTTGGACTTGATAAAACACAGTGGACTAACACCAGCAGATGACATGGCTCCCCAAATTATCAGTGACTTTGGAAACTTCACACTGGACCTCATCCACTTGGATTCTGTGCCTCTTCACTCTTCCTCCAGACTCTGGGACCTTGATTTGCAAATGAAATGCAACATTTATTTTCAACTGAAAAGAGGACTTTGGACCACTGAGCAACAGTCCAGTCCTTTTTCTCCTTAGCCCAGGTAAGACACTTCTGACGTTGTCTCTGGTTCAGGAGTGACTTGACACACGGAATGCGACAGTTGTAGCCCATGTCCTGGATACATCTGTGTGTGTTGGCTCTTGAAGCACTGATACCAGCTGTAGCCTACTCCTTGTGAACCTCCCCCAAATTCTTGAATGGCCTTTGCTTCACAATCCTCTCCAGGCTGTGGTTGCCCCTGTTGCTTGTGCACCCTTCTCTACCACACTTTTTCTTTCTACACAACTTAATATGTTAATATGCTTGGATACAACACTCTGTGAACAGCCAGCTTGTGGAGGGTGTTAATGACTTTCTTCTGGGCAACCATCAAGTCAGCAATCTTTCCCATGATTATGATTGTGTAACCTACTGAACCAGACTGAGAGACCATTTAAAGGCTCAGTCTACAATATTGAACTTTTTCAAAATATTCAAATTCTCTGAGATTCTGAATTTTGTGTTTTCACTAGCTGCAAGCATAATCATCAAAATTAAAAGAAGGAAATGATTGAAATATATTACTCTGTGTGTAATGAATCAATATAATACAGTAACTCACAAAAGTGAGTACACCCCTCACATTTATGTAAATGTTTTATTATATATTTTCAAGTGACAACACTGAAGAAATTATACTTTGCTACAATGTAAATTTGTGAGTGTACAGCTTGTATAACAGTATACATTTGCTGTCCTCTCAAAATAACTGAACACACAGCCATTAATGTCTAAACTGCTGGCAACAAAAGTGAGTACACCTCTAAGTCAAAATGTCCAAATCGGGCCCAAAGTGTCAATATTTTGTGTGGCCACCATTAATTTGCAGCACTGCCTTAACCCTCTTAGCCATGGAGTTCACCAGAGCTTCACAGGTCCTCCATGATGACATCACAGAGCCGGTGGATGTTAGAGACTTTGCGAATCCTTCACCTTTCATTTGAGGATGCCCCAAAGATGCTGAATAGGTTTTAGGTCTGGAGACATGCTTGGCCAGTCCATCACCTTTACCCTCAACTTCTTTAGCAAGGCAGTGGTCGTCTTGGAGGTGTGCTTGGGGTCATTATCATGTTGGAATACTGCCCTGTGGCACAGTCTCCAAAGGTAGGGGATCATGCTCTGCTTCAGTATGTCACAGTACATGTTGGCATTTAAGGTTCCCTCAATGAACTGTAGCTCCCCAGTGCCAACAGCACTCATGCAGCCCCAGACTATGACACTCCCACCACCGTGCTTGGCTGTAGGCAAGACACACTTGTCTTTTTACTCCTCACCTGGTTGCCACCACACACGCTTGACACCATCTGAACCAAATAAGTTTATCTTGGTCTCATCAGACTACAGGACATGGTCCAGTAATCCATGTCCTTAGTCTGTTGACAAAAAACAGTTTGCAGGCTTTCTTGTGCATCATCTTTAGAAGAGGCTTCCTTTTGAGATGACATGCAGACCAATTTGATGCAGTGTGCAGCATATGGTCTGAGCACTGACAGGCTGACCCCCCACCCCTTCAACCTCTGCAGCAATGCTGCAACACTCATATATTTATTTCCCAAAGACAACCTCTGGATATGACGCTTTGCCGTCCGTCTTTCGCTTTGCTGTCTGGTAAGCGCATTCACTTCTCGGTGACGGGCACTTGCTTGCTATTGTTGTGTGGAATCACCGTGGTGTCCTGAGGAGGCGACACTTCCAGCAGCCAGGTCCTCTCCAGCTTCCAGGGGCAGGAGAGGTTATGAAAACGGTGAGGGGACTGATGACTGATGACCAAGAAGACAACTAATGGACAACTAATGGAGAAAAATGCCAGATCCCCAGGACAGGCTCATACAGGAAAAATTCTGCAACTGCATTACTGTCAATATTGGGAGCAGCTGCTATGTTCATGCAGACACTTTGTCCCAATTGAAATGAATGGGACTGCCTGCACGGCAAAGCACGGGAAAGCCCTCGCAGGAGTGTACACTGTAGTACGCCCACATAAACAAGGCCTTAATTATAATTTACCTTAGTATAGTACATTATAAAGAATAAACATGAATAGCTATTCAGATATATTAATAACATTTATTTGCCCTGTCCTTGCCACTTACATACCAAAGCTTTTTTTTGTTTGATCAAAGCTATAATAGATAATAATGTTTGGAACTTTTACCCCACTGACCCCTGCATTCACATGTGCTTGGCATATTTGCGATGAGATAATACACAGTTCCACATTGATAGAGTTCATAGTTTGTCATGTATTAGTCTCGTGTTATGATTAAAATACAAAGTTAGGTGCAGTTTTTAGATTTTGATTGACAAAATACTTGAAGCCTAACTCATCCTGCAGTGTAAAGTCATAGATTCCTCCATGAACCAAGCTAATTTCCTGCACGTGGGACCAACATTTCTCCTTACTCCTTATCTTGGGCACTGGTCCCCTCATCGCCCCCGTGAGTTCTCCTGCTTCCGAAGCCTATGAGAGAGGACTTGGCCACTGGAAGTGTAACCTCCACCAATAGGAGGTGTTCACTTCAGACAGACAGTGATGTGGACACCAAAAGAAAGACCCCAAGTAAGTCAAGGGAGGAAGAGGGAAGGATCATCATGTGACTGTGACCTCGGGTAAGTAAAATGGGCATTTTAATTGGTTTTTATTTTTTCATACCAACGTTAGAGTGGAGTTGCCAACATCCTAGATTTTGGGCTTTAAAGGACACCTATTATGGGAAAAATACGGAGGCTGCCATTACTGACCACTTGTGAAAATGCTAGTGGCCTGGCTATTATGCTGATTTAATGGCTTGAATCACTTACCAAGAACAAGTATACACATGAGTTCTGACTTCAGTGTGACTGCACTGACTATATGCATGTTCCAGGTAAGTGACCAAGAAAATACTGAAGTCAGAGAATCAACATGATTCCCAAGCAACTTCCATTTTTAGGCCAGCAATGGCATCTAAATGTACATCCACGCACATTTTTCTCTTTGAAATAAACACACAGAAAAAAAGTTAGCATAAACATTTCTAATCAAATTGAATTCCAGGATAAAGCTAACTAATCTTAAAAATGCTTCTCCCCCTTCCTAACACCCATGCTGACTGACCTGTGTGGAAGGTGTACTTTATATACTTACCTATTTTCAGGACGGGGTTGCTGCAAGGGAGAGGAGGGAGCGCTGACAACATATGGGCCATAGTTAGCCTATAGGTGATGTCACCACTCCCAGGCATTGCCAGCTGATTTTGAGCACTCTATGCTCCCCTCTACTTTTTGCACCCCCGAGACACAGGGAAGCCAGATCATTTGACTGGACCAGAGCATTCTGAAAATAGGTAAGTATGTACAAGCTAGTCAACATAGGTGTTCGGAGGGGGGAAAGAGCATTTTTAAGACTAGTTATTTTCATCCTGCAATTCTACTGTAAAGCTAACTTTTTCATAGAGTAGAGAAGGCTAAAACCTCTCAAACGTCTTTTAGATTTTTTCTTTTACTGTCTAGGCCTAGGTACTTTTATACTTTTTTGAGTTTTACTACAGATTCTTTCCAAACTGCCCTGTCCCTAGTCTGTCTTTTGTAAATATTAGGTCTGTTTTTAGCTATATAGATACACAATATGGATACAGCGTGCTCTCCCTAGTTACGTCTGTTTCTTCTTTTTTTCATATCAGATATACTCTCTCCACGTAATGCTCATTTTATATTTTAGCAATTAACATACATGACAGCACCATTAGTAGTTGGTTTAGAGAGGATTCTTAACCACTTGCCCCCTTCCTAACCAGTCCAATTTTCCGCTTTCAGTGCTCTCACATTTTGAATGACAATTACTCAGTCATGCAACACTGTACCCTATTTTCCACACAAATAGAACTTTCTTTTGGTGTTAACCGCTAGCCGACCATGCCGCCACAGTTGTACTGCGGCAGCATGACTCGGCTGCGCTAATTGCCGTTATGCTACATCAGTAGCATAAATGGTCACTAGGGGGCCGCTCCCACAATCGCTCGGGGCACACGGAGAACCAGCAGCTGTGTGTGTAAACACACAGTTTCCGGTTCTCTAAGCAGTGAACTGACACACATACCTACAGAGTATGGACAGTGATCTGTTAGTTTCCCTGCACAGTCCCATCCCCCCTTCAGTTAGAACAACCCCTAGGATACATATTAACCCCTTCCCTGCCCCTTAGTGTTAACCCTTTCACTGCCAGTGACATTTTTACAGTAATCAATGCAATTTTAATCGATTTTAAATTTGCCAGTGGTCCCAAAAATGTGTCAAAATTGTCCGACGTGAAAAATCGCTGCCATTACTAGTAAAAAAGAAATTACTCATAAAAATGCCATAAAGCTATCCCCTATTTTGTAGACGCTATAACTTTTGCGCAAACCAAACAATATACGCTTATTGCGTATTTTTTTTACCAAAAATATGTAGAAAAATACATATCGGTCTAAACTGAGGAAAAATAAGGTTTTTTTATATATTTTTAGGGGATATTTATTATAGCAAAAAGTTAAAAATAATGCGTTTTTTTAAACTGTTGCTCTTTTTTGTTTATAGTGCAAAAAATAAAAAAAACGCAGAGATGATCAAATACCACCAAAAGAAATTTTGTGGGGAAAAAATTACGTCAATGTTGTTTGGGAGCCATGTCGCACGACTGCGCAATTGTCAGTTAAAGCGACGCAGTGCCGAAACGCAAAAAGTGGTCTAGTCTTTGGCCAGCCAAATGGTCCTGGGCTTAAGTGGTTAATTAAACACCGCTGGGTTTTTTATTTTGTGCACTACAAAAATTTTGTAATTTTTCTTCATAAATTTTGGCCAAAATGTATATTTCTACATATTTTTTGTAAAAATAACCCAAAATAAGTGCATATTATTTGGTCTTTGTGAAAGTTATAGAGAGCCTACAAGCTATGGTGCCAGCCATTGAAAATTGATCACAAAATTGAGACCCTAACAAGCCAGGACAGTACAAATACCACCCAAATGACACCTTTTTAGAAAGTAGACAGTCCAAGGTATTTAGTAAGATGCATGGTGAGTTTTTTGAAATTGTAACTTTTTCCCACAAATCTTTGCAAAGTGAATATTTATTTTTTTGTTTTTACAATATTGTCACATTAACAGGTTGTTTCTCACACACAGCATATGCATACTTGCAATTACACCCCACAATACATTCTGCTACTCCTCCTCAGTATGGCAATACCACAAATGTGAGACATGGATGGGTGGATGAGCCAGGGATAGAGCATGAATGAGGATGGATGAACCAGGGATGAAGCATGGCTGAGCATGAATGTGGATGGATGACCAGGGATGGATGAACCAGGGATGGAGCATGGCTGAGTATGAATGTGGATGGATGAGCCAGGGATGGATGAGTCAGGGATGGGCACAGATCAGCGCTGTGGGCACTTCAGATCCAGCCCACAGCTCCCTCCTCTCCTCACAGACTGTACTGATTGGCGTGAGGAGAAAGGAGGAGCTGAACACATGCTCTGGTTTGTTTACAAGTGATCACTCTGTCAATGGATGGAGTGATTATGTGGTGAAAGGCTGCTGTCATTGGCCCTTTACCCCGATCTGTGACACGCTGGGTCTGGGGGACCCGACAGTCCTGGACATTCTTGGGTGCGCGCCCCATGGGGCGTGCGGGAGAGCGATTCTAGGAGGACATTATATTACGCCTTCCCAGAGTTATCCAAACAGACTATAGCAGTCATTGGGCCATGGCCCAATCAGCAAGTGGTTAATATGACAGTGATGGCTCCTTTGTATCTATGTATACATTATTTTTATAGATAGGCTACATAGTATCTTTTCTTAGGCAGTGTTTATATTTTCTGTACATTACAATACTCATGGTACATTTTTATGCCCTTTTCTATGGTGTTTTATTGTGATCTAGTGCTGTTGTTGTGCTACCATGTGATGATGTTATGTGATATAGTGTAATGTTATTTATTCTTGTATGAGGATGAACATGAGATACACTGTTTTCCCCTGTCTTTTCCTGTGACAACATGTCCATATACACCATTGCATGGTAGTTCATTACATCACATTTGGTACATGTGTTGTGGATTTTTATGGAGCTGTGACCATTTACATTCACATGTACTTGTTGGTGATATTTTTCTTTCTTTTTCTCATTTTGTTCTTTCTTTTTGTTTTAGAATTATTAGTTCATTCAATAATGATTTTAACCACCTATGTCCATTTGTCATGCAGTGCCCTGTTAATTACCTCAGCAATTATGAGTGCATTTCCTGTTGGGTGCACACTTGAAAAGCTGAGGTCTGGGCTATGTCTGTGTTATGAGTAAGCACTAGTGACTTGTATGAAACTGTCAACCAGGGGTGGACTGACAACTCATGGGGCCCTCGGGCAATAGGAGATTATGGGCCCCCCAGGCAATCAGAGATTATGGGGCCACACAGTATACACATACACAGTATACACAGACATGTTTATGTTGGCTGAGAAGGTACTGGAGAGGTGGGGCAGCTATAATCTCAGGATTTTTAGACCAAAATTTCAGTGACAGATGTAAAAAAAACACAAATTTTGACATACTGTCCCTGGTTTTACTGAGGCTGGCAGCCCTGATGGGGCCCCCTAGTGGCCCGGGGCCCTCTGGCAGTGCCTGAGTGGCCGAATGGTCAGTCCGCCCCTGGTGTCAACTATGTCCCTGTTTTCTTGTCTGGCATAGTGACAATAAAGAACATCTAAGATTTTGACTTCACTGTGGTGTGCCGCCATGTTCCTTTCTTCAGTAGGCCTAGGCCTTGCACATATGTGCATTGTTATTGTCACTACATTTTGTATCACAACCCCTTCCATTTAAATTGTAGGCGCTCCAGAGCAGGACTCTAATAACACTTTTGCCTTGAATTATATCTTACTGTACATTCATCATTTAGATTTTAAAGTGCTGTGCAATATAAATAATGCTATATAACTTTTGTATAAAATAATAATAGAATGTATGTATAGATTAAAAAAAAACTGTTGGGGAACAGCACATCGGTAAACTCCACGTGCAATGCAATTAGACCATTCTAACGCTGATGAAGTCCCGCCTACTTTCTGGGACGCAACGCATACGGACCACGTGACCCGCGCCGTGACGTCATCCGCAGGCTAACACACTGATCCACGCATGGTATTCGTTTCTTTGCTTAGCACTCGGCACTGGAGATCAGTGCTTACAAATGTGAGTGTAACTTCTCTTTATTTGCTTTTATAATAAATTTATATCAACGGAGAGCACTAGATTTGCTTGTTCTTTATATTTATACATGAAATCATATTGATCTGATGACACGGAGGAGGATCTTTTCTTGGAGTACTCCCGTTTGGTCTGCTGAAATCTTATGATCTACCCTTGATGGGAACATGTGTTTTTTGACCTGTCTGATATATCAGGGGTCCATTATTTGAGGTGAGAGTCCAACTTGTTCAATGGTGAAGGGATCACATCGTCACTTGTTATATTGATTGAAGATACACTGCACAAGCGGATTCTTATTGATTACTGCATCTATTATTCATCTATTCTTCATTTTATGGACTTTTTGTATTAATATTTCATTATTTATTTGCGCTGTACTGTTACTTTTTTACTTTATTATATATGGAAAAAACTTTCAAAAGGATTGCTGCACAAACAATTATTGAAATAAAGACATACAAAAATAGGTCAAAAGTATTTTATAATACAGTTACTGTTTTCGAGTGATATCGATAACGCCCTTCTTCAGACTGCAACACATCACAAATGAACATCTTAATCACATGTTTTATAGCTTCATAATTGGAATCAGTTGCATCAACAAGATAAGTATCAGAAACACATCTGTCAGAGATCTCTTCAATCAGAGTAGCACAATGAAGTGGCTAGAGGCTGAATACAAATTCCCACTCACTCCATTATACATCCCTGGTGTTGACCTGTAATAAAAAGATGTTTTACTTTTTCAATAAATTTAACATTAACTTTTAACATTAACATTAACTTTTATCAATAACCCCTCTCAACACTAACTAATATGAATAATTCCTCAAAAGCGAGCAACAAAGGAAATTATCTCATATAAAGTATCTCATATAAGTCAATCTCAGAGTTTAACCCCTTGGGATACATTGTATCCAAAGAGTGTATCCACTGTGCTACTTTCCTTCTCAAAATTAGTTCACAATTACCCACTCTTCTATTATGATTCACCTCGTCTATAACCATAAACTTAAGCTGTGAGATCGTATGGCCCTCCTCAACAAATGTCTAGCTAGTGGCAATTGTGTAAGTTTATCTTTTATTGAATATTTATGACGGGCTTTCTTTCTTTCTTTCTTTCTTTCTTTCTTTCTTTCTTTCTTTCTTTCTTTCTTGTCTCTCCCACATAGAGGAGTGGCAAGGACATTTAATCACATAAATAACATATGAAGACTGACAGTTGTAATATCCTTTAATATCAATTCTATGACCTCTGTGGGGGGTGAGACAAAAATGTACCCTTAATCATTGAATTGCATTGAGTGCAGCTCAAACATGGAAAGGAACCATTGTTGCAAGGTTCCAAAAATGTTATAGGGGCAGTTGGGATGCAGTATTGATCAGTCCTAACCAGTCTATCTCGCAATGTTCTACCTCGTCTATAAGACTTGAGGGGAGGTACATTAAATTCAGGAATACTGGGAGAGTTCTCACACAGTATAGGTCAATGTTTCCTGATAATACTGAATATCCTGAAAGAAAAAGGATGGAATTGTGACACAAATGGAATCCTATTGTGTTTAGTGGGTTTATATGTAATAACAGAGGGAATCATCCCCCATTCGTTTTGAACTACTTCTAGAGGGTAAGTGAGTGAGTCTTTCTTCCATCTCATTAAGTTGCTGATGACAAATTTCAGAGTCATTTACAATCCTAGTTACACGATCAGCTGACTCTTAGGAATAAATCTAAGGACACCTGGAGGGTGGAAACTAGTATAGTGCAGTAGCTGATTTTGATCTGTAGTTTTTATATAAAGATCACTTATGATCTTCAATCCCTGTATACATGGTATCTAAAAACTATACCTGTTTAGTACTATACACAATGTTAAATCGCAGACCCAGCACAAGATAATTAGGATAATCATAAAACAATAGAAGTGTTTCACAGTCGCCTGTCCATATAGCAAACACATCATCAATGAATCTGGAATACCCTTTACAGTAGTCCAGAAACAGTTTATTATCATAAATTAACGAATTCTCAATCATTTTCATGAAAGTGGTTGCATATGCAGGTGCAACATTAGAGCCCATGACTGTTCCTCTTAATTGAAAAAAATTTGATTCTTTAAATAGAAAATAATTTTCTTCAAGTACTATTGCCAATAATTTCAACAAAAATGTTATCTCTGCATTCCCATATTGACGGGACTAAATTAGAAGCCGACAACATGCTTCAATATCTAAATCATGGGGGGTGACAGTGTATAAGATGGATACATCCCATGTGACGAGAATGGAATCAGGAACTAACCTGTTTGATTTCATTAAGAAAATCACTTGTATTTTTATTGTATGACTTAGTCTGTGACACCAAAGGTGTCAATACTTTATCCAAATATCTAGCTAAGGGAGCAGTTATCTATTCCATCCCAAACACGATCAGATGACCAGGGGGATTAGTAGGGTGCTTATGTATTTTGGGCAAGATATATAGGATCTCACTAAAGTGAGTACACCCCTCCCATTTTTTAAAATATTTTATTATATCTTTTCATGTGACAACACTGAAGAAATGGCATTTTGCTACAATGTAAAGTAGTGAGTGTACAGCTTGTATAGCAGTGTCAATTTTCTGTCCCCTCAAAATAACTCAACACTCAGCCATTAATGTCTAAACCGCAAATGTCCAAATTGGGCACAATTAACCATTTTCCCTCCCCGCTGCCATGTGATTTGTTAGTGTTACAAGGTCTCAGGTGTGAATGGGGAGCAGGTGTGTTAAATTTGGTGTTATTGCTCTCACTCTCTCATACTGGTCACTGGAAGTTCAACATGGCACCCCATGGCAAAGAACTCTCTGAGGATCTGAAAAAAAAGAATTGTTGCTTTACCTAAAAAGTTGGCCTAGGCTATATGAAGTTTGCCAAAACCCTGAAAATGAGCTGCAGCACGGTGGCCAAGACCATACAGCAGTTCCACTCAGAACAGGCCTCGTCATGGTCTACCAAAGAAGTTGAGTGCACATGCTCAGCGTTATATACAGAGGTTGTCTTTGGTAAATAGACATATGAGTGCTGCCAACATTGCTGCAGAGGTTGAAGGGGTGGGGGGTCAGGCTGTCAGTGCTCAGACCATATGCTGCACACTGCATCAAATTGGTCTGCATGGCTGTCGTCCCAGATAGAAGCCTCTTCTACAGATGATGCACAAGAAAGCCTGCAAACAGTTTGCTGAAGACAAGCAGACTAAGGACATGAATTACTGAAACCATGGCCTGTGGTCTGATGAGACAAAGATAAGCTTATTTGATTCAGATGGTGTCAAGCGTGTGTGGTGGCAACCAGGTGAGGAGTACAAAGACAAGTGTGTCTTGCCTATAGTGAAGCATGGTGGTGGGAGTGTCAGGGTCTGGGGCTGCATGAGTGCTGCCGACACTGGGGAGCTACAGTTTGTTAAGGGAACCATGAATGCCAACATGTACTGTGACATAATAGAAAGATAAAAAAGTAGTTATGCGCGGTACTATGACAGGAAATTTGGCCTAGGAGGCTAATAAATTATATAGGCACTAAGATTGTAGGTGATATATATATTATCGTATAAAGTGGACGATGGTATATAAAAAGTTGTGCGTATTTTATGAGGGGGTGGTGGGGGACCCTCACCGCTATAACATGATAATATTCAGGATAAGAGACAAATGTAATAAACAAGCATAAAGAAAGAAGGAATCACAATCCTTAAAACTGGTGATCCCTAATGCGATTTGTTAAAGCTGACAGAATCGCATAAAGTGCCAGTGCCAAGAAATAAAATCATGAAAATATCTACTACACCTAAAAAGTAAATAAAACAATATAAATAAAGCAGTCACAAACAATAGTGAATCGCAATGCGATTTGTTCAAGCTGACAAAATCGCATAAAGTGCCAGTGCTAAAGGTGAATGGGTGGGTGGAATGTTCTGCTATAAATTAGGCAATATACATAAAACAGTCGCCAACTCAATAAATCATTTGTGCAGGGAGTGGTTAATTGTAGCTGACAAAAGTCGCATAAAGTGCTAGTGCCATAAAATTGATAGAACAAAATCCGTGCAGGTGTCCTCTACCATAAAATACTCAAACCAATATTTATGCGACAGTGAGTGACTCAGTAATTCAATTGTGCAAAAAATGACAGAGAAGGAAAAAAAAAATTATATAGTAAACGCATAAGCAGTGTAGGTGTTAAGGGAGTAAAGCAAATCCCTCAAAATGATCGAAAAAGCTGTGTACAATACCTACAAGAAATTATATAAAGAAAAAATTAAACAATAACATTTATCGGAATGTGTCCATTCTGTTTTGTGCGATAACCAGTGGCGATTTATGTCAAAAGTCGCATATAACAACAAATCGCATATAGTGCTGGTGTCTGAATATATGTGCACAGAGCAATGTTATCGGTGATGGTGGTGAGAAAGGTGAATATATCCCACGTGGTCCTGTGTGGTCGGAATATGGGTGTCCCCTTACCTTACAGCTGTAAGGTAACAGCATGTGATATATATATCCTCAGGACTCCTGCTCTTTATCCCTCGAGGTCTTGTCCCGATGTCCCCAAATCCTGGCGTCTCCTGCCTATTACGCTGTGTTGGTCCCTTTAAGTATTTGCTCAGCAGCACTCAGCGTGGAGGGGGGGGGGGGATTAGCCTCGGTAATTGGTGTGAATATCAGGGGTTAGAGAAATAAGGAGGAAGGGAGCCCCATAGTGTAGTAGTTTTTAACACATATGATTTATTACAGCAAAACAAATTTGTACTCACAAGCAGACAAGTTTCATATGCAGTGTATAAACGAGCCTCGAGCTCGATTGCGTCACTTCCAGTAGCGTCCCGACGCGTGTTCGTCACGGTCACGTGACTTCATCAGGGGAGTTCCCCTGATGAAGTCACGTGACCGTGACGAACACGCGTCGGGACGCTACCGGAAGTGACGCAATCGAGCTCGAGGCTCGTTTATACACTGCATATGAAACTTGTCTGCTTGTGAGTACAAATTTGTTTTGCTGTAGTAAATCATATGTGTTAAAAACTACTACACTATGGGGCTCCCTTCCTCCTTATTTCTCTAACCCCTGATATACACACCAATTACCGAGGCTAATCCCCCCCCCCTCCACGCTGAGTGCTGCTGAGCAAATACTTAAAGGGACCAACACAGCGTAATAGGCAGGAGACGCCAGGATTTGGGGACATCGGGACAAGACCTCGAGGGATAAAGAGCAGGAGTCCTGAGGATATATATATCACATGCTGTTACCTTACAGCTGTAAGGTAAGGGGACACCCATATTCCGACCACACAGGACCACGTGGGATATATTCACCTTTCTCACCACCATCACCGATAACATTGCTCTGTGCACATATATTCAGACACCAGCACTATATGCGATTTGTTGTTATATGCGACTTTTGACATAAATCGCCACTGGTTATCGCACAAAACAGAATGGACACATTCCGATAAATGTTATTGTTTAATTTTTTTTTTTTATATATAATTTCTTGTAGGTATTGTACACAGCTTTTTCGATTATTTTGAGGGATTTGCTTTACTCCCTTAACATCTACACTGCTTATGCGTTTACTATATACATTTTTTTTTTCCTTCTCTGTCATTTTTTGCACAATTGAATTACTGAGTCACTCACTGTCGCATAAATATTGGTTTGAGTATTTTATGGTAGAGGACACCTGCACGGATTTTGTTCTATCAATTGTATGGCACTAGCACTTTATGCGACTTTTGTCAGCTACAATTAACCACTCCCTGCACAAATGATTTATTGAGTTGGCGACTGTTTTATGTATATTGCTTAATTTATAGCAGAACATTCCACCCACCCATTCACCTTTAGCACTGGCACTTTATGCGATTTTGTCAGCTTGAACAAATCGCATTGCGATTCACTATTGTTTGTGACTGCTTTATTTATATTGTTTTATTTACTTTTTAGGTGTAGTAGATATTTTCATGATTTTATTTCTTGGCACTGGCACTTTATGCGATTCTGTCAGCTTTAACAAATCGCATTAGGGATCACCAGTTTTAAGGATTGTGATTCCTTCTTTCTTTATGCTTGTTTATTACATTTGTCTCTTATCCTGAATATTATCATGTTATAGCGGTGAGGGTCCCCCACCACCCCCTCATAAAATACGCACAACTTTTTATATACCATCGTCCACTTTATACGATAATATATATATCACCTACAATCTTAGTGCCTATATAATTTATTAGCCTCCTAGGCCAAATTTCCTGTCATAGTACCGCGCATCACTACTTTTTTATCTTTCTATTCTGTTACTGGGACTCAAGCACCCCATTTCAGTGTATGCAGCAGTACGAATACCGGATTCCTTCCTGATTAGGCGCAGGAATAACTTTTCTCTCATGTACTGTGACATACTGAAGCAGAGCAGGATCCCCTCCTTTCAGAGACTGGGCCGCAGGGCAGTATTCCAACATAATAACTACCCAAAACACACCTCCAAGATGACCACTGTCTTGCTAAAGAATCTGAGGGTAAAGATGATGGATTGGCCAAGCATGTCTCCAGACCTAAACCCTATTGAGTATCTGTGGGTCATTAAACGGAAGGTGGAGGAGCACAAGGTCTCTAACATCCACCAGCTCTGTGATGGTGCCATGAAGGAGTGGAAGAGGACTCCAGTGGCAACCTCTGAAGCTCTGGTGAACTCCATGCCCAAAAGGGTTAAGGCAGTGCTGGAAAATAATGGTGGCCACACAAAATATTGACACTTTGGGCCAAATTTGGACATTTTCATTTAGGGGTGTACTCACTTTTGTTGCCAGCGGTTTAGAGATTAATGGCTGTATGTTGAGTTATTTTGAGGGTACAACAAATTTACACTGTTATACAAGCTGTACACTCACTACTTTACATTGTAGCAAAGTGTCATTTCTTCAGTGTTGTTAAATGATAAAATATTTACAAAAATGCGTACTCACTTTTGTGAGATACTGTACATCACTGGTGTAATAGGGTGGTCAGTGGTCAGGTAAATAAATGTATCTTGATCAATAATACCATTGTTAGTAGCGTTAATACCTGCTTGATCCTAGCCTGTACCTGAAATACAGGACTAGAGTCAAGAGGCATATAAATATCCCTATCTGCTAATTGTTTCCAAACGACCTCTTCATAGTTCTTAGCATTCATAACCACTATAGCAGCCCCCTTGTTGGCCGGTTTGATAACAATATCATGTTGAGCCGACAAGGAGGATACAGCGAACAACTCTTGTTTAGTCAGATTATTAGGTGTATGGTCAGTCATCGTACGATCATTCAGAAAAGACTATCATTATCTACCTTATTAATAAACACTTCTACCGCTGAACATGATGTAGGTGGCACTGTTTTACTTTTAACCCCTAAGCCTACATTTTTCACTGATAAGGAAAGTGTATCAGTCTGTTGTATACCAGGTCTCATAGCATAAAAGGGTTTAAGGCTAACTTGTCCAAGAACCGCTACATATCCTGTCGCAATATGAAACTGTTCATATGTTCTTTAGGGCAAAAGCCCAAACCCTTGTTTAACAAAGTCATAGAGGAGATATTATCTATCACATTGGTAGTTACTGTCTTTGACGATTACTCAGTCTGGTGGCAATGCCTTGGTACTTTTGAATTCTTGTACCACTTACCTCCCCTCCTCCTTCTGGCACAGGTCCAGTTGAAAAAATTTTACTTTGTAGACTTTGGAACATCCGCCCACGATAAAAGTTAGGATCTGTCTAATTATACACTTTATCATAGGCATAGTCATCACAATCCCTCTCCAATTTTGATAGTTTCTGTAGCTCTATGTTTTTACAAAATGTCACCATTTTTTTCATCATTAGATTTGTTCATCTTTGTTAGTTCCTCTTGATTCATTAATTCAGTTGTTTCTCCAAGTCCAGTATTTGCTGTAGTAAGGAGCTCCTCTCTTGTGTAAGAAAGTCCCTCGAAAACCGACTGTATCGGTGAAGATCCAGGATGCATCCTCTGGTGTGTAGGAAAATTATCCACTTGTTGCCATTTCAAATTGATTCCAGCTGAGACCGAAAAAATCAGGTGGTGAACAGCACATCGGTAGACTCCATGTGCAATGCAATCAGACCATCCGAATGGTCATTCATAGAAAAAACATTCAAAAGGATTATTGAAATATTATTGAAATAAGGACATACAAAAAGAGGTCAAACGTATTCCATAATACAGTTATGCTGCGTACGCACGACCGGACTTTTTGACAGCAAAGGAACGAATCCATCAGACAATTAAATCGTGTGTGGGCTCCATCGGACCTGAACTGTCCAAAAATCTGACGAACTTTAGAAATAGAGCATGTTTTAAATTTTTCGGCCGGAACTCCGCTGGACCCAGTTCCTATCGAGAAATCTGTTTGTGTGTATGCTAGTCCGACGGACAAAAACCGACACTAGGGCAGCTATTGGCTACTGGCTATGAACTTCCTTATTCTAGTTCGGTCATACGTCATCACGTTCGAATCCGTCAGACTTTGGTGTGATTGTGTGTGGCCAAGTCCGTTCATTTGGAAAGTCCATCGGAACGCCGCCAAAAGTCAGTCGGGAAGACCGTCGGACCTAGTCTGTCGAAAAGTCCGGTCATGTGTACGCGTTAGGGTTTCAGGCGATATTGGTAATGCCCTTCTTCAGATTGGAACACATAACAAATGAACATCTTAATCACATCTTTTATAACATCATAATTGGAATCAATTGCAACAGCAAGATAATTATCAAAACCACATCTGTCAGAGATCTCTTCAATTAAAGTAGCACAATGAAGTGGCTAAAGGCTGGATACAAATTCCCACTCACTCCATTATACTTCCCTGATGTTAACCTGTAATAAAAAGATTTTTTAAATCTTTTTATTAAGGAATCATCACAGACAGTAACTACCAACATGGTACATAATATCTTCTCTATTACTTTAAATGAAACTGAATTGACTGTGTTAAACAAGAGTTTAGACTTTTGCCCTAAAGAACATATGAATAGTTTCATATTGCGACAGGCTGTGTATTGGTTCTTTAGACAAATCAGACTTAAAGCCTTTTACTCTATGAGACCCGGTATACAACAGACTGATACATTATCCATGTCAGTGAAAAATGTAGGCTTAAGGGTTAAAAGTAAAACAGTGTCACTTACATCATGTACAAGGATAGACGTGTTAATAAGGTAGAAAAAAGAGAACTGCGCTAACCTCAAATTCCCAAAGTGAATGGGATATGTGTGTGTGCTAAACCCACGATATAAACCTTAGTATCTTAATATCTCTAAAACTACCTCAAAGAATAGTGCATACAATTATATATACAAATATGTAAAATTAATACAAAAATAAGACACAATTATGTGTCAATGATGTGAACCACCCAAAAACAACACAGATTGTATAAATCTCTTTGTATATACCCCTAAAGATAAAAAAAAAAAAATTGAAAACATGCCCCAAAACTGAAAAAGTGCATGAAACTACGTAAATTATTATGAAACGCGTAGGGAGGTGCGAACGTGTCGACGTCACCCCAGTCGTGTTCGTTCGTTTCAGACCAGGAAGGACGGGTTGGTCTCTTCGTTGGCGTGTGTCCGGGCGGCGCACGCTTTTGTTTTGAGCCTGCTTTTAAAGTTTCTTATGTAAGTGTATACGTTCGTTATTTGCAAATTAAAATCATTGGTTTTACACTATCTGGAGCCTATGCTTTTCCCTATGTGATACCACGTTGAATTGGGAGTGACATGTGGAGCAACAGCCATAGCCCCATTGTGTGAAAGATCTGGGATCGCCTGAGGGGAAACTGCTACCCGGATATCCTTTTGATTGTATTTGCCTGTGGTGACCCTCTGTAACGGGGGGTCGCTTGGATCTGGTAAGGAGCCAATTCATTTATTTGGTGATGGGAAAAGCACATTATACTCCTGGAGAAGATTCCTAATTTGTGCACTTCCAATTCAGCTATTCATATGAAGAATTTTTCACTGGTGTTTGTTTACCATATGGACACTTTACAGCAATAATTTGTCATATAATCATATGGACATTATGTAGAGTTAAAACATTTTTTTTTTTTTTTACTACTCCCACTTACAAGTCACTTTTGGTTTCCACCAGAACCGGAAGTGATGTCTGCATAGAGATCAAATGTGGTCATAAGCTCTAGGGTAAATACCATACTCATAAAGGATGTAAACAATAATCACTTCCGGTTTTCACTGGAACCAAAAGTGACATATATCCCGAGGCCGGAAGTGGTCATCGGCTCCAGAAACAATAACATCCTCTTTGTACGATGATGGAATTGCTAGGATAATTTTCTGTGTAAGAGGGTGAAGCCAAAGACATTCAGGGACACTAATCCAATCCACAACTTATGGATAAATGAATAGGTAAATCTCACTATACCATATATACATAAACAAAAATCACCTTCGGTTTCCCACGAAACTGGAAGTGACGAGTATGCCGAGACCGGAGATAATCCTTGGCTCCATGTAGTTTGCCTCATTACAAACATCACTATCCATACTTCCCGCATGAGCAGGAAGTGGCCAAACACCATCTAGGGTCAATAAATGGGTACTGCATTAACATAATATACGATATTAATAACTAAATGAACCCTGATTCATAATGTCATCTAAGATACATGTTGACATTAATAATACCAAAATGGTCATATCTATATGGCAAAGATCATGTATCAATTAATAAAAACAAACATGAAAATATACAAATGTAGAAAAAATAAAAATAAAAAAATATATAAAATCAAATATTAAAAATTGCTGATAAAACAGTTAATGTCTAGGTCCACATTCAACCCTTTAGGCGTCAATCACTGTAATTTATAAATCCATTGGGTCTCATTTTATGAGATAGCGTGATTTAAATCCAGTGTTTTTCTACCCTATCAATGCCACAAATTTTAAGTTTCGATGGGTCTCTATTGTGGAACTTCCTAAAATGATATGCTAGGCTATGTTTACGGAAACCCTTTTTTATGTTATTAATATGTTCCCTCAGGCTAACTTTAAGTTCCCTTGTGGTCCTGCCCACATATTGTAAGCCACATTCACATTTCAATAGGTATGTGACATGTGTAGTGCTACAAGTTATAAATTTAGGGATTTCATATATCTGTCCTGTTGTTCTAGATTTAAAGTGTGTCATTTTTTTGTTCCCTCTTTTACATGATCTACACGTCAAAGACCTTCCACATTTAAAGAAGCCTGTTTGGTCTAGGAATGTGACGACCTTCTTAGGGGGGTCAGGAATGCTTTTAACAATTCTATCCTTTAATATCGGGGGGTGTGTATAGATGAATTTTAAGCAGGGGGGGTAATGTTTTGGCTAAAATGGTGTCTTTGAGAAGAATGGGCCAATGATATTTTATAATTTTCTCTATTTGTTTATATTGCCGATTGTACTCAGTGCAGATTGTTAGAGCATAACTCTCCCTATCCGTTAATCCTACTTCCTGTTGAGTCCTAAGGAGTTGAGGTCTTTTGTATCCCTTTTGTTCAAATCTATCTATGAACATATTTTTTTTCTCATTTTCAATAAACTTTGTTTGTTTGGGTGTTAGCTGCTGACCCTTAGCTTTTGGCTTCAGCGTCGTGTTTCCCCCCCTTCTCTCTTCTATGAAAATATTAGACTGATCCATGTAGTCTTCCTGCAAGTCACAATTTCTTTTAATTCTCATCATTTGACTTTTGGATCATCATTTGACATGTGACCATCATGCCTAGTCATGTCTGTGAATGTCAAAGTTTTACAATGTCTCATGGGATGCGTAGTTCTGCAACAGCTGGAGGGCCGTAGTTTGAGGATCCCTGCTCTAGAGGGATATGCTTTATTCATATTTTATTTCTGAGGTTTACAACCACTTTTAGGGTTCATTCACGCTATCAGCGGAGGCTTATGCATATGCAAACTGCAGTCTGCTCACATAATCCGTAATAAAAACATCTTTGCCATGCTGAAGCTTCCCTTCCCACGTTGCATATTATTTTATATATACTGTGATTCTGCACTTGCCAAATATGCTGCAGAAATCTCCCTCCACTGAGTCTGGCTGCAGCCATTTTAATTGTTGGCAGCTGAAGTTGCTGCCTGTTCACTTCCTGGATTTACACAGACACGCAGAGGCTCACCTCCAGCTCTGCAGCTCTCATATGACTCACCCTCCCTCCCTTCCTGGCAAACACTCACAAAAATGAGAGAGAGAGAGAGAGCTGTGCACGATGTCATAAGCCTAGGATTTTTATCAGACAAGAAACAGGAAGTGGGCTGTATAAGGTATTTCCTATCAGGAAAAAATATTTTTACTATCCAACATTAAAACAACAAGATTTAATAGATGGAAAGATGAAAAAATTACTGAAGTTCTGCTCTAAGTCTAAACAAAGGGGAAAAATAAATGATCAGCAGACGCATCTTTACGCTTTTAAAAACGCATCTATACACAAGTGTTTTACAGATCATTACATTTTTCTCCCAGAAAACACATGTGCAATAATATTAGTAAAGTTTTAGGGCTGTGTGAATGAAGACTAGATGACACTCCAAAAATGGTTAAGAAAACAAAATAAGGAGTGCGATCTACGGAAATGTGCATCGCACTGCTTCGTGCCAGAGCTGGCACTGGCCTGTAATGTTTCACAAGTTTTACTAGCCTCAGGGTAGACAGTCTGGTCTCAAAGACTCCTATTTAGTTGTTGGAAATGTAGATGATTTTCAGTTCTAAGCAACGGTACCATAACATTTTTCTTTAACTGCTTCTTAGATTAAATGTGGGCAGATAGGTCCATACATAGCTGAAATACGTGTTTTTCATAGTGTTTATAAATCAAAAATGTCAGTATGTGAAAAATTACAGAACACATTTTAGTGCTGTGTAACTGATAAGCAGATGGTAAAATATAGCACATTCCCAAGCAGATGCATGAGTCGTAAACTTCTGCTGGAGTTAGATTGACAAAAAATAACCTGCACATACTGTATATATTTTCTAGTTATGAATTTACTGAATTTCAATTTACCAGCCTATTTCTGTTCATAAAATTGCCCACCCTGTACCAAAATACCATACTGAGCTCAAACCCTTACTTGGACGACTTCATGCTCTGTGTGTATGTCTGTGGCTTTCAGATCTGTTAGATATCGGGACCTTCGTTCACCACTTTAGAATAAAGCTTGTTGTATGTACAGCACAGCCAGGACCTCAAACTCCACAGCCGCAGTTTGCTGATTGGACAGTGAAAGAACAGCCGCATAACCCTAACCTGTCAACCTTTAGGAGATCCCTGAAAACTCACATATTCAGGGAAGCCTATCCCGCACCCACCTAGATCAAATCATTCCCTGCATCTATTACCTTTTGTACCAGCACCCCCTCGCTTTAGAATGCAAGTCTACGAGCAGGACCCTCCTGTCCCTTCTGTATTGTACTTGTAATTGTGCTGTCCCACCTCTACATTGTAAAGGGCTGCGTAAACTGTTGGCGCTATATATATCATGAATAATAATAATAATAATAATGATATATTGTCATGCTGCTCTCTTCTTCTTTAATCATATGAACACAGCAGCTAATATTTTTTTTTTTTGTGTATATATGTATATATATGTATCTATTGCACATTTGCACACAGTCTATTCACACTTTCATTTCATTTGCAATCATGTACAGGGTACTCACTCCAGCAAATAGCAATGTCTTTAATTCTCCTCTAGCAATACCATAAGATAATATGTTTGTAGCTTTTCTATGGCTTTTTAATGTTTTTTAATAATGTTTTTATAACGGTTTTATAATGCTTTATCAATCCAATCACTTCAATACATAAATATATGTTTTTAAATATGTTTATAATTCAAACATTTCATATTAAATGCATTATTATTATTTTTTACACGTCTCTTGGTCTGTATTGTATGGCAAACAATTTCATCACCATTCTTTATATATAAGCTCTGTATTATATAGATTTCTGGTATTTATTCCATCTAGCGTGCTGGGATGGGGACAAACTTAGAGTGTAGGAGATCTCATCGCTTACCATATGGTACTCCTCCCAACTAGCCACTCCCCTGTATGTTGATCCACAATACTATACAGACCTCTCTTGTCGTTCTACAAGGCTCTGATGAAGAGGGTTTTCCTCGAAACGCGTCAACAAAATTTTAGCACTTACCCTTGTATGGGCATGCCTATTTTCTTAATTTAATGTGTATACTTGTAACCTGGTTTTATGAACATGTAGATACTTTTTGTATAGATTCATCCCTCCTTTTTTATGAATAAACTGTAACATCTTGATCAATGCATCAGATCACGCACCTTCCATCTCTCTCTTGGCTTACTTTGGACCACCCCTGGTCAGTTTAGGCAGCGGGACTCACATGATCATTTTTTCATTTATCTTTTCCTTTGAAAGTAGTACCATTTTATATCAACAACGCCTCAACGAGCGCAGGAGAAAATTCTTTCTTTGTTTATATTAGCACAGCAGCACAGCCTGATTGGCTGCTAGTGCTAGCTCTGTATTTTTCAGTATAAGTGCTGCTGTACTGGGGATTAAGGGGGTTGATATTAGAGGTCGAATGATATATCGGCCAATATTTGCCATTTTTTAATTAATCGGCATCGGCCGATTGAGCTGATAAAAAAGCCGAGATCTACAGCGCGACCTGGAAATTACTTCTGTAATAAAAGTCAGTGCAAGTTGCCTGAGTCTTCATAGAAGCTACTTTCCTCCTCTGGGC
Organism: Lithobates pipiens; assembly: GCF_037356315.1. NCBI lineage: Eukaryota > Metazoa > Chordata > Amphibia > Anura > Ranidae > Lithobates > Lithobates pipiens. The sequence continues at coordinate 480,298,753 of NW_027507764.1, read as the reverse complement.
AGTCTGCCAAGAAAAGAGCAAAAAGATACAATGTTTACACTTGAATGAATGAACTCAACTCAGTGTGTAGAGTTCTCAGTTTAACCATTTAAAGACTAAATCTTTTCTGACACTTGTTGCTTACAAGTAAAAGTCCTTTTAGCAGAGATCCTAGGTAATAAAATAGCGGTTGTTGCAATATTTTATGTCACCTGTGCAGAGGTCTTTCAAATGCAATTTTTTGGGGAAAAAAATACACTAAATTATTTAAAAAAAAACAAAAAAACCTAAAACAGTAAAGTTAGCCCATTTTTTGATTACCTGTTTTTATTTTATAGGCTGCTTTCAAACTGGAGCGGGCAGGCGTTGATGGCAAAATGCTGCTAGTTTTAGCAGCGCTTTACCATCATTTTAGCGGTGCTTTTCGGCTGCTAGTGGATCGCATATAACCCAGCTAGCGGCCAAGGAAGAGGTTAAATGCGCCCGCGAAGCACCGCTGCCAAATCGCATTGCATGCGCTTCAGCTGTGGTGCCGATTAATATCAATGGGCAGGAGTGGTGGAGGAGCGGTATACACGACTCCAAACGTGCTGCTTGCAGGACTTTTTTTTTAACATCCTGCCAGCGCATCGCCTCAGTGTGAAAGCACTCTGTCTTTCACACAGACTGCAGGGGAGCCATTTTGCAGGCACTTTACAGGCGCTATTTTTAGCCCAAAAGCGCCTAAAAAAAAACGCCCCAGTGGGAAAGGTGTCTGTTAGGTTTTATGAGATGAAGGGGGATAAAACAAATAAATAAATATATAAAATAAAAAAAATCGGCCTAACATATCGGCCCAAAAAAATTGGCATCATATATCAGCCATCGGCCGCCATGATTTCTAAATATCGGCATCGGCCAGAGAAAAACCCATATCGGTCAACCTCTAGTTGATATCAAGATAAATATATAGTAGGTACTTAGACTAGTTACATTAAAATAAAATCCATTTGAGTTTTTTGTGCAGATTTATTTATTCACCCCAAAATATATTCAATAAAGTCCGCTGATAAAAATTATATCACATTAGTGGGACTTTTATGTAATGTAGTGGAATGGTAACATGCACTTATGCATTTACTTTAGGGGAGCTTTATCTTTCGCCATATTACGACACACTCAGGGGAGAAAAAGATTTGCACAATTTGTCAGACTAACATTAAAGGGGTTGTGTTTTTTTCAACTTCATGTATCCTATGTATTAAGGTGAAAAAACTTCTGACAGTGACCGCCCCCACTAACACCCCCCCCCCCCCGTTTTACACAACTAAACCTTTGTTCCCTCGGCGGAGACACTCTGGACCTCTCTGCCCAGGGTTTTTGGTTCTTGATTGGATAGATTGATAGCAGCACAGCCATTGGCTCCCGCCGCTGTCAATCAAATCCAATGACGTGGGTTTCCGGGGAGCAGGGCTGAGTCCAGCATTCTGTGTCTATGCACCCAAATGCTGGACTTGGGAGCGCACCTGCAAGGTAACCCCCCAGGAGAACACTTCTCCCAGGGGATTTACCAATACGGGGAGGAGCCTTGAGCGCCGCCGGGGGACCTCAGAAGACGATGATCGAGGCCACACTGTGCAAAACAAACTGCACCAGAGGAGGTAAGTATGATATGTTTGTTATTTTGAAAAAAAATCCCAGAAAAACTAAGGTGTACAACCCCTTTAAGATAAGAATAAGGCAGGTTGACAAGGGTACGAATTAGTGACTTTTTACAGCTTTGCATTCACAGAACATTGTGTTTGCATATGATTATTTGCGACCTAGGAATTTATTTTGGGAGGGACTACTTTTATGCACACTGTATTTTCTAAAATGTATTTTTCTAGTTATTAACACTTTTTTCTTCATGAGTTGTCTGGATCTGATCAGTGGAGACCTGACTCAGGCCCATCTAGCTGTGCAGCAACAGATTACTTCTAATAGTGATCTCCTGCTAGATGCAATCAGCCAGCAATAGATCCCTATAACAATGATCTGTTGCTGAAGGGAGAAGCTTGACAGAGCTGAAACAGCCCTGCCTGAGCCTTTGTACTGACAGAAAGTGTTGTGATGTCACTTGTGATGTCAGTACACTCTCAATGTAAACACAATGCATTCTCTTCTACAGCGCTCTCCTATGGATCAGTCGGTAGAAGGATTGGAAGCCGAATGTTTAAGCTCTTGGGCTTAGCGCTGGACCAGCACTGTTACTGGCAGCCAGCAGTTCCAGCGCTAGAAGTCATCAGACCAAGGCTGAGCTTGGGTGTTCTTTAATAATACTGGAGCATACAGCCACTGTTCCTGTGCTGTTGTAAAACAGCACCCAGAACTCAAGTTGTTAAAGCTCTACACGTTTCGCCAACAGCTTCCATGGGAGATCCTATTTGTACTTGGAGATAAATTATTATTAGTGTGTATACGTGTAACTCTTTGTATACTGCAGGGATATGCAATTAGCGGACCTCCAGCTGTTGCAGAACTACAAGTCCCATGAGGCATTGCAAAACTCTGACAACCACAAGCATGACACCCAGAGGCAGAGACATGATGGGACTTGTTTGAGTTTTGCATGAGCTGGAGGTCCGCTAATTGCATATCCCTGGTATAAAGTATATCAACATGCATGTATATTTTTTTATCACATCAATACACAATTCATACATCAAAGATTGTGGCATACATTATCATGATTTGAAATAGGTACTTTAAAATAAATGCCATGATCTAAACATGGGAGACACAGGGTGTTTGATCCACCACAGGGGAGAAGAAAGGAATGGGGAAGTATGTCACGCCTGACCAGCCCTGAGAGGAACATACAGGGGACACCAATCAGCCACATGGAAAACCTAACTTTTCTTATAGTGGCATAGACAAAGGGTGCCCTAACTGGGAATCAAAACCTTATGCTGCCATAACAACGTGGCCTTGAGGTGTAGACTTGCATAGGAGGCCTGTATTGAGATAAATAGGCATCACAGCATAGGCAAAAGAAAGGAACAACAAACTTGTGATAGAGAATAACAGCAGAGGAACATAGTGTAGGCCCAATGTTACCAAAGTTAGGGAAAATTTCCCAAGTGGGAACACAAAAAAAATGTATAACCAAAAAGAAGGAAGGTCACTGTGATAGTGAATTTGCATTTCTCAGCAAGGCTATGAGGTTAGCTGAGGATAGTCTCCGACCACACCTAGATAAGCAAATAATACTGACCTGACAATAAGAACCAACAGTAAAATGTGCATATGAAATATTGTATCTTTTCTAAGCATTCTATTAATCCCATATTATTCCAACATTTTAAACTTGCCACTGTCCTTCACACAGACCTAGAGTATTTTAATTCAATGAGGCAAAATGAGAGAATAAATAAAGGCAGCCATTGCTAACCCCCATCTAAAAAGTCTAGCTGCCTGGCTGTTATGCCGTCCCAAGTTGTCATCCATAAATGCCATGTCAGTTTTGATATAAAATGCACCATCTACATTCCCTTTTCCTACCAAAACACACACTTTCATACTGTATTACAAAAATTTAAAGAGGATATTAAACTCCCCCCCCCACCCCAAAAAAAATTAAAAGTCAGCAGCTACGTACTTTAAAAGGACACTTACCTGTCCAAGAATCTAGCGCCGTCCTTTACACTTAGCACTTTATTATTTTGGCCATTGATGAATTGTTGTATTTTGTTATCATTTCACTTCTCACTATATAGCATTTGTACTTTGATCAATGAGAAAGCGCTACATTTATTTATTTTTAATTATCACTGGGAGGAAACGTGGGGCTTCCCCTTTTGGGTGAAGTTCTGCTTTTACTCCCCCACACCCAAAATGACATTGAAAACTTAAAGTATAACTAAAGGTAAAGCCAGCTTTTTTCGTTTTGGATCGAGTGGAGAGGGATTAGAACACCTGCCAGTTTTTATTGCTGTCTGTGCAAGGAGAATAAACTCTCTATATTTGTCCTGTTTTCCACTAAGCACTGAAATTGAAAGCAAAAAGACAATCCCAAGTTTTGGGTTGTAACCAGAACAGGAATAGAGGAGGAATTTTCCAATATGGACACTATTTCTGGTGATAACCAGGGATTTCCTCAGTTTGGAGGGATTTCCTCTCACTTCCAGTTTAGGTTATGGGACAAGAAGCGAAGGGAAATCTCCACAATGGGACACAGATGGCACAAAAAAACAGACAGGGGTTATAACCTTCCATTACTCCATCCAAAATGGAAAAACAAAGATTTTATTTCAGTTCTACCTTAACCACTTCAGCCCCGGACCATTTTGCTGGTTAAAGACCAGACCACTTTTTGCGATTCAGCACTGCGTCGTTTTAACTGACAATTGCGCGGTCATGCGACATGGCTCTCAAACAAAATTGGCGTCATTTTTTTCCCATAAATAGAGCTTTCTTTTGGCGGTATTTGATCACCTCTGCGGTTTTTATTTTTTGCGCTATAAACAAAAATAGAATGACAATTTTGAAAAAAAACATATTATTTTTTACTTTTTGTTATAATAAATTTCCCCCAAAAATATATAAAAAAAACATTTTTTTTTTCCCTCAGTTTAGGCCGATACGTATTCTTCTACATATTTATTTACATATAAGCGATTATTGATTGGTTCGCGCAAAAGTTATAGCGTTTACAAAATAGGGGATAGTTTTATGGCCTTTTTATTAATCATTTTTTTTACTAGTAATGGCGGCGATCAGCTATTTTTATTGTGACTACAACATTATGGCGGACACATCGGACATTTTTGACACAGTTTTGGGACCATTGTCATTTATACAGCAATCACTGCTATATAAATGCAGTGATTCCTGTGTAAATGACACTGGCAGTGAAGGGGTTAACCAGTGGGTGGCAGTGTAGGGGTTAAGTGTTCCTAGGGGTGTGTTACTAAGTGTGGGGGGCTGGGCTTTCATTTAGTGAACACTGATCTCTGCTCCAATCACATGGAGAAGAGATCAGCGTCACTAGTTGCTAGGCAGAATGGGGAAATGCGGTTTACAACGGCATTTCTCCGTACAGCCGCCCCGTGAGATGATCGCGGGTATGCCCATGGCGATCGAGTTCGTGGGACATGCGACCGGACTCACGGGGGTCCTGACCAGCACGCGAGCGCACCGCTGGCGACGCGCTCGCGATGGCAGGGCGGCAATAAAGATTGGACGTACCTGTACACCAATATGCCTGCCCGTGCCATTCTGCCGACGTACATCAGCGTGCGCTGGAACTGGTTAATAAGGACCAGGCTTATTTCTGACATTTGTTGTTTACAAGTTAAAATCTGTATTTTTTGCTAGAAAATTACTTAGAGCCCTCAAACACTATATATATATATATATATATATATATATATATATATATATATATATATATATATATATATATATATATATATAGATATATATATATATATATTTTTTTTTTTAGCAGAGATCCTTGAGAATAGAATGGAGATCATTGCAATATTTTATGTCATACCGTATTTGCGCAGCAGACTTACAAACACAATTTTTTGGGAAAAAATACACTTCTTTTCAATAAAAAAAAAGAAAACAGTAAAGTTAGCCCATGTCATGCTTGAAAATTGTGCACGCTCGTGGAATGGCGACAAACTACTGTACCTAAAAATCTCCATAAGCGACGATTTAAAATGTTTTACAGGTTACCTGCTTAAAGTTACAGAGGAGGTCTAGTGCTATAATTATTGCTCTTGCTCTAACGATTGCGGCAATACCTCACATGTGTGGTTTGAACACCGTTTACATATGTGGGCGCGCTTATGTATGTGTTCGTGGGATGGGGCATGTTAAAAAAAAAATTCACGTTTATTTTACTTCTTCTTTTTTATTTTTACACTGTCCCTTTAAATTTATTTATTTTTGAATCACTTTTATTCTTATTACAAAAAAAGCAAAAAAAAGTTAATAAATAAAAAAATAAAGTCGTTTTGCCTTTAAGAGATGAAAAAAATCATCCCTTTAAAGTGATTATAAAGCTTCCTTTTTTTTTAAAATAACAAACATGTCATACTTACCTCCTTTGTGCAAGGGGTTTACACAGAGTGGCCCCGATCCTCCTTGTCTGGGCCCCCCCCTCCTGTTGGGGTAATATAAAATTTAAATCTGGTGAAATGCAATTCCTAAAAATAGAACTACATCTATTTTAAATGCAACAAGTGTAATGCCCCATACACATTTCCGACAACAAATGTTCGATGTGAGCTTGTCAGAAATTATGACCGTGTGTAGGCTCCATCGGACATTTTTTGTCACAAACAAAAATTGAGATCTGGTTCTCAAATTTTCCGACAACAAAATCCGTTGTCGTAAATTCAGATCGTGTGTACTCAATTCCGTCAGACAAAATTCCACGCATGCTCGGAATCAAGCAGAAGAACCGCACTGGCTATTGAACTTAATTTTTCTCGGTTCATAGTACATGTTGTACGTCACCGCGTTCTTGACATTCGATATTTCCAACAACATTTGTGCGAACGTGTGTATGCAAGACAAGTTTGAGCCAACGTCCCTCGGAAATAAATCCAGGATTTTGTTGACGGAATGTCCAAACGTCTGTACGCGGAATAATGCTGCGTACACACGATCAATAATTTTGGTCGGAAAAAGTTCTGATGGTTTTCTCAACGGAATTCCAACGAGATTTCACTCAAGCTGTCTTGCATACACACGGTCCCATCAAATTCTGACTGTCAAAAACGCAGTGACGTACAACACGTATGATGGAACTAGAAAAAAGAAGTTCAATAGCCAGTAGCCAATAGCTTCCGTCTCGTAGTTGAATCTGAGCATGCGTGATTTTTTGGGTGTCGGAATTGCACTTTCGGATAGGAACTTTTTCTGACCAAAAAATTGATACCATGCTCTCAATTTCGGCCAGCAAAAGTCTGATGGAGCATACACACAATCGCCTTTTCCGACCAAAAGCTCTCATCGGTCTTTTGCTTGCCAAATTTACGATCCTGTGTATGCGGCATTAGAATTAATACGCTGCAAGATGCAGCTAAAATAACTAATTAGAGTTCAAATTTTGTTTTGCCATATCAAAAGCTTGGCATAAGCAAAGGATCGGCATGACAGACAGACAACTCCACTTTACAAAAGAATCATCCAGCAATGAGACTGTTTGTAACCTCAGCCATTTAAAGGGGAACTAAACCCTCCTATCCTTTTCAGCCAAGGATGCTACCATATTAGCCTCTATTTGATCTGTAACTGCAATGATGCTACACATTTAACCAATTATGGTCCACTCTAAAGAAGTTTTACTGCTACAGGGCAGCACCTGTGCATCAGTTGACATATATACAGTGCCTTGAAAAAGTATTTATACCCGTTGAAATTTTCCACATTTTGTAATGTTACAACCAAAAACGTAAATGTATTTCTTTTTTTCTTTTTATCATTAAAGAATTTTTATGGTGTGGTGTGGACTTGTATTCAGCCTCCTCCCCCCCCCCCCCCCCCCGGGGCCAATACTTTGTAGAACCACCTTTCACTACAATTACAGCTTTGGGGATGTCTCTACCAACTTTGCACATCTAAAAAAGGGATTTTTTGCCCATTCTTCTTTGCAAAAAAGCTCAAACTCTGTCAGATTGAATGGAGAGCATCTATGAACAGCAATTTTCAAGTCTTGCCACAGATTCTCAATTGGATTTAGGTCTGGACTTTGACTGGGCCATTCTAATGCCGCGTACACACGGACGGTTTTTCTGTCAGAATAAACTCTGACGGTCTTTCCAACGGAGTTCTGCTGGAACGGATTTGCCTACACACAATCACACCAAAGTCCTTTCGTTTAGAACGTTATGACGTACGACGGGACTAGAAAAAGGAAGTTCAATAACCAGTAGCCAATAGCTGCCCTTGCGTAGTTTTTGGTCCGTCAGAACAGCATACAGACAAATGGTTTTCCCGATAGGAATTGATTCCGTCGGAAAGATTTAAAACATGTTCTATTTCTAGGCCCATCAGAATTTTTGAAAAAAAAGTCAGAAGAAGCCCACACACGATTGGAATATCCGATGAAATGATTCCATCTGATCTTTTCTGTCGGAAAGTCCGGTCGTGTGTACGCGGCATAACACATGAATATGGTTTGATATAAACCATTCCATTGTAGCTTTAGCTGTATGTTTAGGGTCATTGTCCTGCTGGCAGGTGAACCTCTGCCCCAATCTCAAGTCTTTTGCAGACTCTAACAGGTTTTCTTCTAAGATTGCTCAGTATTTGGCTCCATCCATCTTCCCATCAACTCTGACAGCTTCCCTCTCCCTGCTGAAGAAAAGCATCCCCACAACATGATGCTGCCACCGCCATGTTTTACGGTGGGGATGGTGTGGCCAGGGGGATGTGCAGTGTTTTTCACCACGGTATCCTCTGAGTAATACTGCTGTGATATTTTGCCTCCTACTTTGGCGTTCATAGACCAGGATATGCAGGCATGTAAGATTTGAAAAAAGGACTCCTCATCATGTAAGATCCTTACAACTTTATTAAATATTGGCTTCTTACTATTAGAATTGTCCTTATTAAAAATTGCTGTTAAGAAGAACTCAAATAATCACCCCCCGTGCGGCCGTTGGCTGGTGCAGGATAATGTAGCTGCTTTGATAACGTCGAACAGTGACATTGAAACTCATCAAGCTTCAATCCCTAATAGGTAATTTACGGCACAGACGCTGGAATACACGCTGATCTGCAGACAGTGTTATCCTGCACCAGCCGACGACCGCACAGTGTTCCTGGTTTGTCCACGGGAGTTGGTGTAGGGGTAGAGCCAAGAAAGAGTGTTCAGGTTTAAACCATTCCTTGTCTTCGAATTGTAAATTCCAGTCTATTATCCTCAGCAAGTTGCAGGCTCTATGCTATTTAAAGATGTCTGGGAGGCCAATGCCTCCTTTCAGTTTGGGGATAGTCAGTCTTTCAAAGCTTAGTCTGGGTCATATTTTCCCCACATGAATTTTGTACAAGCTTTCTTGAACAAAGAGAAAAAGGTAGGCGAGAGTTTGATTGGTAAGGTCTGCATCAGGTATAGTATTTTGGGGAGAATGGTCATTTTAATAATTGCCACCCTTCCGAACCACGAAAAGAGACCAGTTGGCCAGGATTGTAGGTCTCGATGTAAATTTTGTAGGGTTGGGATGTAGTTTTGGTTATATAGGTCGGGCAGTTTTGATGATAGCTGAATGTCAAGTTAAGTTATTGCATTCTGCTTCCAACTAAATGGGAAGTTGAATTGACAAAGCACTAAAACATCTTTTTCCAATGAAATGTTAAGGGCATTGGATTTCGAGAGATTTATCTGCAAATTAGTTAGGGTTTTAAAGTTCTAGAAGTCTTTGAGCAGGTTTGAGATAGTAGTTAGAGGATTAGTCAAAAAGAGCAGAATGTCATCCGCGCAAGGTTTTATTGGATATAGACACACTGGTTATATCGGGGTTTGTTCTAAGTCACCTAAGAAGTGGTTCAAGGGTAAGGACAACATTTATGGGGAAAGGGGGCATCCCTGTCGTGTTATGTTAGATATTGAGAAGGCATTGGATAGGTTGCCATTGACACATATTTTCGCAGTTGGTGAGGCATAAGGTGTATAGTGCAAGAATAAGATTTAGCATATTTTCTCCGAATCCCAGGGCTGTGAGCATTTCAGACATGTAGTCCCATGCCACTCTATTGAATGCCTTCTCTGCACAAAGTTCTTTCTTGTATTAAGAAAGGTATGTACTCCAGAGAGTGAGATATCATGTTGCCCCTGTACAAATCATTAGTAATACATCATCTGGAATATGCAGTTCAGTTTTGGGCACCAGTTCTCAAAAAGGATATCGGGGAACTGGAGAAAGTGCAGAGAATGGCAACCAACCTGATAAGAGGAATGGAGGAGCTCAGCTATGAGGATAGATTAGAGGAACTAAATTTATTCTCTTTTGAGAAGAGGAGATTAAGGGGGAAAATGATCAACATGTACAAATACATACGTGGTCCATATAGTGAACTTGGTGTTGAGTTATTCACTTTAAGGTCATAACAGGGGGCAAGGGGGTACTCTGTATGTCTAGAGTTAAAAACATTTCATATCCAAATACAGAAACGTTTTTTCACAGTAAGAGCTGTGAAAATTTGGAATTTGGTTGATAAAGGAACCAATGAGATGTTCCGAAACGCGTCCCTCTTTGATGACTGCTTCCTGTTTTGCTTCCTGTTTGTGGTCCACGCTGGTTGCTGGTTATTGTCTCTTGCCGCTGACATCATTTCTGGGATCCTCGTGTTTTGAGACTGTGATTGCGGGCTGGCCTGTCAGTTCTCTTGGAGCTTCCTGCTGCTTTTCCCGTTGGCATCCCCTGGACCTCCCTGCTACTGGACACACACAGCCTAAAGAACTGGTATATGCCAGTGACCACTGCATTCATGCCGGACCACTTACATGGATATTAATGATATGCTCTGCCAGTCTACATATCTTGTAAGTGTTTTTAACCCTTTTTGGGGAAATTAAACCGCTTTTAATTCTACACTTAGAGGCGCCTTTTCTTTGTTTTTCTGAAAATGTGGAATAGACTCCCTTCAGAGGTGGTTTTGGCCAGCTCAGTAGATTGCTTTAAAAAAGGCCTGGATTATTTCCTAAATGTACATAATATAACTGGGTACTAACCAGGGTGGATATAAATCAATTTTTTTTTTTATCTGATTTTTTTTTATTTAAATCAGATTTTGTTTGATTTTTTTATCAAATTTATTTTAATAAAATGCTTTTGGAGTAAAAATCTATCTGCAAGCTGAGATAACATGCACTGCATTGATGCATTCACACAATTTCACAGTAACCATGAGCTAAAACAAAGCTCAGGAATATTCATTTATCCCATTGTTTTGCAAATCTATGTACACTACAAACTGTATGTTTGAATCGGTTCTGATATCGCTGTTTTACTAACCTGACAGCTTATTATTCTAAATAGGAAACCTTCATTTTGTTTGCAAATATTAAAGATTCTAACTACCAGCAAGAATGAGTCCTTACATTTAAAGAGTACCTGTCATTTCATATCCATCATGTCAGCGCCAGTTAGTGGGCATCCACTCACCTGTTGTCACCACGTCCCTCACCTTGTTTTGTCACTGCCGCATCACCAGCCCTCCCATTAACCACTTCAGCCCTGAAAGAATTTACCCGCTTAATGACCAGAGCATTTTTTGCGATACGTCGCTGCATCTTTTTAACTTACAATTGTGCGGTTGTGCGACATGATACCCCAAAAAAATTGACATCTTTTTTTCCCACAAGCAGATCTTTCTTTTGGTGGCATTTGATCACCTCTGCGGTTTTGAAAATAAATAATAAATATCAAAAAATATATATATATAAAAATAATTTCTTCCTCAGTTTAGGCTGATATGTATTCTTTTACATATTTTTTTGTAAAAAAAAATCGCAATAAGCATGTATCCCAGCCACGTACAACTCCTTGGGTTTCTGGGGACTGAAAACCATCCCTTGAAGACTGCTGCTGAGTGTTATATGGTATGGTATGTCTGGATAAAGGGGGCCCTGAGAGGTAAGGAAGTCCTCCTCTTCCTCCCGCTGTTCTGCCTCAAGTGCCCTGTCCATGATTCCACAAAGCATCTGCTCCAACAGGAAGACTAGAGGGACAGTGTCACTGATGCATGCATTGTCGCTGCTCACCATCCATGTGGCCTTCTCAAATGGTGACAGGACAGTGCATGCACCCTTGATCAGTAGCCACTGGCGTGGCGAAAAGAAGCCAAGCTCCCCTGACCCTGTCCTGATGCCATACTCATGCAGGTACTCATTGATGGCCCTCTGCTGTGTGTGTAGCCACTGTGACATGCCACCTGGTAGGCATGTCACAAATAAGGCAGTTGGTAGGCAGGTAGCATTTCCTTTGAATGTCAGCCAAGTGAGCACTGGCCTTGTATGACCGGTGGAAATGACCACATACTTTTCTGGCCTGCCTCAGGAGATCCTGTAAGCCTGGATACCTGCTCAAGAACTGCTGCACCACCAAATTCAGGAGGTGTACCAAACATGGAACATGGGTCAAGTGTCTCTGCCGGAGAGTGGAGAGAAGGTAAGTGCCATTGTTGCATACAACCATTCCTGGTCGAAGCTGGTATGGTGTCAACCACCTCTGAGCCTGCCCCTGCAGAGCTGACAGAATCTCTGCCCCAGTGTGGCTCCTGTCCCCTAAGTAGACCAACTGAACCCCTGCATGGCATCTTTTTGCCTGACTGCTTGCGTAGCCCCTTGGACACTTACAGAGCGCTGCTGGTTCAGAGGACAAATCTGAAGGAGAGGTCATAGAGGAAGAAGAAGAGGAGGGGATGGAGGTGTGGCAGAATCACCACTAGCATTTTGGAGGTGTGGTGGCAGAACAAGCAGCTGCCAGCATAGTTACCCAGTATGTCGTGAAGGAAAGGTAACATCCCTGCCCATGCCTGCTGGACCATGAGTCAGTGGTAATATGCACCTTGTTGCTGACCGCATTGTCCAACGAGGCGAAAACATTGCCTTCCACATGCCGGTAGAGAGCCGGAATGGCCTTCCATGAAAAGAAATGGCATTTTGGAACCTGCCAATGGGGTACAGCACATTCCACAAATTCACAAAAGAGGGCAGAGTCTACCAGCTGAAAAGGCAGCAAATGTAGTGCTAGTAATTTGGCCAAGCTAGCATTTAGACTCTGAACATGTGGATGGCTGGCACCAAATTTCTTTTTACAGTTCAGCAACTGGGCTAGGGAAATTTGCTTGCTAAAATCAGATGGTGGTGTACTGCTAGCAGATTGGCTATAAGTACTTGGGACACCTATTGCTATTCCTTCATTCCTCTCAGTGCAGGTTTTTGAGGGGAATGGAGGTATAGTAGGGTTGGAGATCCCAGATGAGGAGTAAGGAAGGAAGTCCGCCTTTTTCTTTGATGTGTGTGCTGTTGCCAATGGCATGGCAAGTCGTCATATGTCTGATCAAGCATGTGGTGCCCAAACGGCTGCTGTTTTGACCCTGCTTGACCTGCTTCAGACATAGGTTGCAAACAGCAATGGTGCGATCTGCTGCACACGTGTCGAAAAAAGCCCACGCCAAGTAACTTTTAAAAGTCAGCGAAGAGTCATCACCTGCGGAGCTCTGCAGTGTGATGCAATAGATTAGCTGCTCTTAAGCTGCCCCCTAAAGGACATACTGCCTCCTCATTGTGCCTCCTCCTCCGCCTCTCTTCTCTCAGGCACCCAAGTACCGTCAGTGACCTCATCATCCCCTCGCTCCTCGTCACTGGAGCAAACTTGGCAGTATGCTGCAGCTGTGGGAACATGACTGCCAGTTTCTTGTCCGTTTTGGGCACCCCCTCTCTCTATGCTCATTTCACTTCCTTCCTAAACCTGGGAACCAACATCAGAGCCTTCGAATTGTTGCATATCCTCCAGCAGCATGATGGTGACTCCTCCGTGCATTATCGTGGGGCTACAGAAGGAGTGATTATGGACAAGGAGCCGTGGAATAGGCCGCTTTGGCAGCTGCATTGGAAGGCAAACTATGCTGAGTCTGGGTGACGGAGGATGAGGATGGCTTTGTTATCCATGCCACCAACTCTATTGCATGTTCTGGCTCAATAACAAGGCCAGCAGCAGAAAAAAAGGACAAGCGTGCCCCATGGCCACCTGCAGAGGATGCACCATGTCCACGGCCAGCACTGTTGACTGAAGACACAGAAACTTCTTTCCCTCTTTTAGTGGCCTGTGAGCGTCTACCTCCACACCACATTACACTGTATTGTGTACTGTGTACACCACCAGAAGTGTATTAGAAACTGTACACACTGTATTAGATACTGTGTACACTGCTTGCACTGTATTAGCAACTGTACTATGGCTGCACTGTATTGTGTGCTTTGTACAACACCAGAAGTGTAGTAGAAACTGTACACACTGTATTAGATAATGTGCACACTGCCAGCACTGTATTAGCAACTGTACTCTGGCTGCACTGTATTGTGTATTGTGTTGTTTTTCATGTCAGGTGACTGCAAGGCTACAGAGCAATTATTTTGAGAGGAGAAATCTGCTCTGGCAGCTTTCTCTGGATTTTACTATATTCAGATGGGGCTCTGTAGTTGGGAGATTCCTCTGAGTCTTGGGTGGGACGGAATCTGCAACCCTGTGTCCAGGTCTTATGGATAGCTAGCAGGTTGTGTGTCCAGGTGCACACAGCCCATATAACGAGGGGCTGGTGAGAGCAGAGGGTGGAGTGTGAGCAGCTCGCTGCTGCTGTGTGAAGACAGACCGGTGTCTGGACAGTGGTCTGCCCTGTGGGAGACTTTGCCCAGGGGATGGGAAAGGCTAGCCAGCCTTGAGAGTCGGGAAGACTAAGGAAGCCAGTGAGTCCTCTGTTGAGAGCAAGCAGAGGAACTGCTGACTAGAGAGAGACAGGTGGCTTGGTATGTTTTCATTTATGTGTGCTTAATGAAGTTAAACCCCTGCGTGGGACTTCTGGCTGGACTTTTGTTTTGTTTTTTCCCTTTAATAAACATGGGCTACCAGGCCCTTAAATTGTAAATGCCTGTCCCTTATGGACTGCACAAAAATGCATCTATCCACTTGAGTTAAACACCCCAATATCACAATATATATATATATATTATACTGTAAATATATATTGTATACTGTAAATATATGTATACTGTGCACTGTTTCAGGTGGTGTATTAATAATAATAAAAAAAATATATATATATATATATATATATATATATATATATATATATATATATATATAAAATTATAAAATGTTTGGGGATTCCAAGTAATTTTCTAGCAAAAAATATTGATTTTAACTTAAGAGAGAAGTGTCAGAAAAAGATTTAGGGCCAGTTCACACCAGACGCAGTTTCGTTCAGTTCCTTTTTTTCCTGCACTAAAAATGCATGCACAGTGTTTTCCATGTATTCCAATGGCTCTAGTTCACACCATGCAGTCATTTTCCGGTCAGTTTCTGGTGCACTGTATTGGTGCAGAAAAAACGGAACTGCATGGAACTGCATCTGGCACGAACTGGCCCTTAGACTTTAAGTGGTTAAACTTCCTGCATTTATACGTGGTTGAAAGCTTGGCAGACTGCCCAGATTATTTGTTTACACAAGAAGTTCTATCCCTTTGATATAAGAAGTAAGGGTTAGTTACAATGTTTCAAGTTCTAAACTTTGCAAATTGCCCGGGATGCTTTCTTTTGACAGCTGAGTGAGCAGATAATATCTCTCCACTTGTTTCTTTTACAAAAGGTTTATTGAAAGAAATTCACATCAGTGAGACAATACAAGAATAGCATAGATCTGCCAAGAACATTACAAAAATCTGTGATGAGGTACATATGGACATAACAGTATTGGACTCTTGTCCGGCCCAAGATAGTCATATAGGAACATCTAAGGCTGGCCTCAGCACGCAGCCGCAGCCCACAGAGCATAGCCAACGGGGCGCGGGGGCGGACAGAGGCCATTTATTCGATGGGGTGCCAATGTCGGAAAACCACACAACGGGTAAAAGAAAAAGGCAAACAAGACTCATACACAGCGAGCAGATGGATTTGGGCTGCTTTCAAAAGGGGGAATAAAAAAAAAACCCTGCTACTGGTCCTCTCCACTTGTTTATATGAAAGAATTGCCTACTTTCAGCAGGAGAGATCGTAGGGGGGGGGGGGTGAATCGAGATCGCGATTTTGTTACCGATTAATCGTGCAGCTCTGTATATATATATATATATATATATATATATATATATATATATATATATATATATATATATATATATATAATTGAGACATACATACTGTGTATGTATGTGTGTGTGTGTATATATATATATATATATATATATATATATATATATATATTTATTTTAATACACCACCTGAAGTGTGTTAGAAACTGTACACCACAGAATAAACTGTAGATATAAATTACACTGGTCGCAGAGTGTGTGTGTCTCTATCTCTATCTCTACACTGCCTGCACTGGCTGAATATCACGTAAACAATGAATATATAGTCTATGCTCAATGCAGAGTATATCTATCTATCTATCTATCTATCTATCTATCTATCTATATATATATATATATATATATATATATATATATATATATATATATATATATATATACATCTCAAATACACTGCCACTAACTGAATAACCTGCCTGCTTAACTCAAGCTATCTCTGCAGCAACAACACCACATTAGGCAGCCTTATATAGTGTGGGGTGTGGACTTGTCTCCGGAGACATGATTGGCCAAAGGCACCCTGCCTTTGGCCAATTATGGCTCTCAGCAGAGCGCACTGTGATTGGCCAAAGCATGCAGGTCAGGTGCATGATTTGGCCAGTCATCATACAATAACCAACTGCAACCTTGCAGTGAATTATGGGGTATTCCGCAGTTCTCAAATTTTCTGCGAACACCCGATGTTCCAGTGGAACTTATGTTCGACCTGAACAAAAAGCTCATCCCTAGACACCAGCCATTTGATAGTTTGACAGTTTGGTTGAGAGCACAAGCAAATGTGACAGTTGGCATTCCCAGCATGTTTTTTTTTTTTAAACCGTTAAATTGATGGGTTTAGTTCCGCTTTAAGATTTTATAATATTGTTGATAGTTGATTGTTTAACTAATCTGGACTTTCATCTAACATTCGAAGAGGTGTAAAGTGAGGAATTCTAGATAAACTATTTATAGCTTCACACTCAACAGATTTTATTGGTGCTCTTGATAAATTATATGGAAGCTTTAGGCAAGCAGCAGGATTTCTTCAAGCTTATCTCCAGACATTTCTTGTAGTTTCAGTTTCACCTGAGACCCCGTTCTGGATATTTTCCCCTTTTCCTGTGATGACTGTAAAAGAAATGGGGATGCAGTCATCTCTGAAATAGCAATACAAACATTGTGAGGAGATCTAAAGCTAGCCCTACCCACAGGCTGAACAAGAGAAACCTACAGTGCCTTGAAAAAGTATTCATATCCCTTGAAATTTTCCACATTTTGTCATGTTAAAAACAAAAACATACATTTATTTTATTGGGATTTTATATGGTAGACCAACAGAAAGTGGCATATAATTGTGAAGCTGAAGGAAAATGATGAATGGTTATCAATTGTTTTTTACAAATAATTATCTGAAAAGTGTGGGGTGCATTTGTATTCAGTCAATACTTTGTAGAACCACCTTTCGCTACAATTACTGATGCAAGTCTTTTTGGGGATGTTTCTACCAGCTTTGCACATCTAGAGAGTTCTTCTTTGCAAAATAGCTCAAGCTCTGTCAGATTGGATGGAGAGCCTCTGTAAATAGCAATTTTCAAGTCTTGCCGCAGATTCTCAACCTAAACCATTCCATTGTAGCTCTGGCTGTATGTTTAGGGTCGTTGTCCTGCTGAAAGGTAACCTCTGCCGCAGTCTCAAGTCTTTAGCAGACTCTAAAGCCCCATACACACTATCAGATTCACTGTTGATTTTTTTCCTTCAGATTTACCAAAACCATATAATATGAGGTCAAACCTTTGGAGTTTCAACTTGTATGCAATCAGGCAGGCCCTTACACTACATGGTTTTGGTAAATCTGAAGACAAAAATCAGCAGAAATTCTGATAGTGTGTATGGGGCTTTACAGGTTTTCTTCTAAGACTGCCCTGTATTTGGATCCATCCATCTTCCCATGAAGACCAGCTTCCCTGTCCCTGCTGAGGAAAAGCATCCCCACAACATGGCCACTCTTCCATAAAGGCCAGATTTGTGGAGTGCATGACTAATAGTTGTCCTGCAGACAGATTCTCCCACCTGAGCTGTGGATCTCTGCAGCTTCTCCAGAGTTAGCACGGGCCTTTTGGCTACTTCTCTGATTAATGCTCTCCTTGCCTGGCTTGTTAGTTTAGGGGTTCAGAGGTGTCCAAACTTTTTTCAAAGAGGGCCAGATTTGATGAAGTGAACATGCGTGAGGGCCAACCATTTTACCTGACATTCTTTGAACCATTAAAATTGAATGCAAATTAACTAATACACTACCCAACAAGAATTCTTTTGCCTTTGTGGCTGTGTGTGGTGAAGAGTCTAAGGATGACCTCAGGCGTGTTATTTGGATATATCTATCTTTTGTGGCCCCCACGAATCCCCACGCACCTTCACAGGGAAGTTTCAGGAAAAAACGTAAATTAAAAAAAAAACTGTGAAGCAAAATAAGGTTTAGTGCCCATCAATGCAGCCTAATCAGTGCCCATCTGCAGCCTTACAAATGCCATGAATGCAGCCTCACCATTGACATGAATGCAGCCTCACCATTGACATGAATGCAGCCTCTGAATGCAGCCTCACCATTGCCATCAGTGCAGATTGATCCATGCCCATCTGCAGCCTTAGAGGGGACAGGGAGTGGGGTGGGACAAGCACCAACAGATTAGATACAGGAGAATCTCCTGTTTACTCAGTGACCTCTTTAATACAAAGTCCCGCCTCCTATGATAGACAGAACAATCGTCCAATGCTAGCCCAGGAGATGGGACGTCCTATTACAGAGGCCGCCAAGTAAACAGGAGATTCTCCTGTGTGTAATCTGTCTGCACTTGTCCTCTAAGGCAGCCAGAATTGAACAATCAGCGTTTAACACGCACACACCATTTCCACCCAATTTTCAGGGTGAAAAGGTGCTTGTTATATGCCGATTAATATTGTATATATCTTTTGTATCCCCCCAAGGAATCCTGAGCACCGTGCGGAGCTCGGGGATTCATTGGGGGCCACAAAAGCTTTATATATCCGAATTACCAGTGGGGCCGTACTAAATCAGAACATGGGCTACAATTGGCCGTGGGCCAGACTTTGGACATGCCTGATTTAGGTGGATGGCCATGTCTTCATAGGTTTGCAGTTGGGCCATGCACTTTTGATTTTCGAATGATGGATTGAACAGTGCTCTGTGAGATGTTCAATGTTGGAATATGTTTTTATAACCTAACCCTGCTTTTAAACTTCTCCACAACTTTATCCCTGACTTGTCTGGTGGATTCCTTGGCCTTTATGATGCTGTTTGTGCACTAAGGTTCTCTAACAAACCTCTGAGGGCTTCACAGAATACCTGTATTTATACTGAGATCAAACAACACACAGGTGGACTCTCTTTACTAATTAGGTGACTTCTGAAAGCAATTGGTTCCACTGGTTTTTAGTTAGGGGTATCAGAGTAAAAAGGGCTGAACACAAATGCACGCCACACTTCATATATATATATTTGTGAAAACCATTTATCACTTTCCTTCCATTTCACAATTATGTGCCACTTTGTGTTGGTCTATCACATCAAATCCAAATAAAATACATTTACGGTTGTGTAACATGACAAAATGTGGAAAATTTCCAGAGGTATGAATACTTTTTCAAGACACTAAAAGATTCCTCCATGATGTATGATTCACCATCTTCAATAAGCTCTTCAGCTGACAGCTTTTTACCCAGTTTCTTTCACAAAAGTCAATTGACAAATGGACTTTAGTTGAGCTAGTTGGTGACGACAGGGCCACTCACAGTTTGAACTTACAGGCATGTATGGCCAGCATAATCCTTCCCCATGGCACTACAAAACTTAAGCCCAAAGCCAAAAATATAATCAGTTGCAGCTTATCAATCATTAGATGTGGTGGCTGCATTAGTTTGCTTATTTTAGGCATTTCCCCCTCTGTTTTCACGCGCTGATCTGGCAAGGAACATACCTCCTGTATTAGAGTGCCTCAACTTTGGATGAAGGAGCAACAGAAACACCTTTGGACAGAAGCATTGTCAGTCTAGGGCAAAGGTAGTGTTAGAGACACTGTCAGATTTAAATACACTAACAAATTGAAGACAAACTCCAACTCCAACTTTTTTTTAAGTTATTACAGCAAACAGTTTTGTTCCATTTGGGATAAACATTTTACATAAATAAAAGATGAGCAATGTAAGCACCGCTGTCTTAAATCTGCAGGACAACTTGTTCTGTCGAAAAACAGACTTACTGGTTAGATCACCAGATGAAAATAAAGGGCAAAGAAGAAAATTAAGGCAACCATCATATCTAATAATTGGTAAGCTGCAATATACTTTCTCACTGAGGTGCTTTACAGGCGATATAGCGCTAAAAATAGCGCCTGTAAAGCGCCTCTCCTGTCACTCCAGTGTGAAAGGCCGAGGGCTTTCACAGTGGCGCTATGCACTGGCAGGATGCTAAAAAAAAGTCCTGCAAGCAGCATCTTTGATGCGCTTTAGAAGCAATGTATACACCACCCTTAAAGTGCCACTGCAGTGCTTTGCCAGTGCTTCTAACCTTTTCTCGGCAATTGGGGGGTTAAAAACTCCCCGCTAGCAGCCAAAAAGCCCCACAAAAAAGACAGTAAAGCGCTGCTAAAAATAGCGGTGCTTTACCGCCGGCGACCGTCTGCCCGAGGGTTAACATGCTCTAAATGTTTTCTTTTGGGTTTAATACCACTTTCAGTTTCTGTGATATGCTAGAGATGTTGTGCTTCTCCAGCAAATTTAGTTGATGTATTTCTGACTTCAGGATTATTGGAATTATTATTATTATTATTATTATTCAGGATTTATATAGCGGCAGCAATTTACACAGGGCTTTACAATATTAAAAGGAGACAATACAGTTACAATACAATAAAATACAAGAGGATTAAGAGGGCCCTGCTCAGAAGAGCTTACAATCTAATAGGGTGGGGCAGGTGGTACAAAAGGTTATAACTGTCGGGAATGAGCTGATGGAAGTGGTAGGAGTTTAGTTTGAGACGTGATAGGCTTCACTGAATAGATGAGTTTTTAGGGGTCGCCTGAAGGTAGCAAGAGTAGGGGATAGCCGGACCAGTGGAGGTAGCGAGTTCCAGAGGATTGGAGAGGCTCTGGAGAAATACTGGAGATGAGCATGGGAGGAGGAGACGAGAGAGCTTGAGAGTAGGAGGTCTTGAGAAGAACAGAGGGGACGATTTGGGTGATATTTGGAGACAAGATTGGTGATGTAGCTCGGGGCAGAGTTGTGAATGGCTTTGTATGTTGTGGTTAGTATTTTGAATTTAATTCGCTGGGTGATTGGGAACCAGTGTAGGGATTGGAGGAGAGGGTTGGCAGACACTGAGCAGTTGGTAAAGTGGATAAGTCTGGTAGCAGCATTCATGATAGACTGAAGAGGGGATAGCCTATGGAGAGGCAGGCCAATGAGAAGGGAGTTGCAATAGTGAAGGCGAGATATAACAAGGGAATGAGGAGCTTGGTGGTTTCATTCGTTAAAAAGGGGCGAATTTTAGAGATGTTACGGAGGTGAAATCTACAAACTTTTGACAACGATTGGACTTGGGGCTGAAATGACAAGTCAGAGTCTAGGTTTACACCTAGTACCCTGGCGTGAGGGGAGGGCCTGATGGTTGCATTGTTGATTTTGATGGAAAAGTCATGGAGGGGGCATGTGCAGGGGGGAATATTAATAGCTCAGTTTTAGAGAGGTTTAGTTTAAGGAAGTGGTGTGACATCCATGCTGATATGTCAGTTAGCAGGTTAGTAATGCGAGAGGAGACTGAAGGAGTGAGGTGAGGAGTAGACAGATAGATTTGGGTGTCATCGGCGTATAATTGGTATTGGAAGCTGTGGGCGGTTATCAAGTGACCAAGGGAGGAGGTGTAAATAGAGAAGAGAAGGGGTCCAAGAACAGAGCCTTGGCAATCGGATAGAAACAGACCACATGTCCATTTCCATCCGATTCCATCCAATCTGATCCACTAGATGGATAGAGAATAGGTTCCCCCATCTGTCTTTTTTTGGCATACAGGATCAGTTTAGATGGCGGCAGGTGTCAGCGGACATGTGTCCAATGACATCCGCTGCTCCATAGAAGAGACTGGAGGGTCCAATCAGGCCTGATCAGATGGCCCATGTGAAAGGGGCCTATAGCAGTCTATACCTTATTAAGACTTTCACTCTATTATGCTTGTAAAGCCATAATACTAAATCTAAGTTTGCTACATTGGACTTCTGAAAAAAATCCATGACTTCCCTTTGAAAAAAAGGGTCCCTTCATAAAAGTTATTGTCTTGGTGGCTGAATGGCCCTCTGACTATCACTTCTCTAAAAGAAATGCACATTTTTCATCTAATAGTACTTTGAACAGCTGTTTCAATCCTGGGATGTTGGGAGGGGGTTTACTCTAAATGTGATTAAACTGCCCTGACCTCACGCTGAATTTTCTTATCTGCAAGCTTGTAGGTCACCTCCATACTTCAGTACAGGTTTGCTTTGTGTTACAGTATTAGAGGTCTCGGTGTATGTGCATCCTAGTGCTGGTGCAAATTTTATGTTTGGATGAGTTTTGCAACTTTGAAATAGACTGCCAAAAGATAGAGAAGCTCTAACCTTTCATTATGTCAACCAAAGTATCCCAAAAAATTTTCCTCCCCCTCATTGGGATTTAAATATATTTTTATATTTGTTCCAAATATAAAATGGTAGACAATGATAAAATATGATTTTAAAGTCTTTGTTTGCAGTGTTTAAATAAATCTTTTTTTTGTATTTTTTTTTTTTGCATACATGTTAAAAAATAATTTTATGTCTTGCTTCAGCAATCTTATCACTGAAAGTGTGATCTCTATAATTGATCCAGTTGTGGTAAAATGGATTAGCTTACAGTCTACTAGCTTGGCTGACAGTGACTCGATGCAAATGACATCCTGCAGATCGTAGAAAGCTTTAATCCAAAAAACTTGTGCAGAGCATAACAGATGAACATCAGATAGATCAAAACATTATAGTGTGTCTAGCTTCAGCAGAATATAGTACATATGATAATTGGAGACTAAAGCATGAAGAAGAAGGGTGGCACTAACTACATAGCGCATCTCCTGGCTACGGCGTTAGGTAGGGACAAGGCAAACAAACAATAATGCACGTGTAAAATGATACTCCCCCTTGTAATCTATGATTTCAAATATTACACAATTGAGAATCAAGTCCAGATATTAGCCTTTTCTCTGCCAGGGCCTGCACGCCACTTTTAGGCCTCATGCACACTGGACGTTTTTGCAGCAGCTGTTTTTGGTTTCAGGCTTTTTTTCTGCAGCCAATAAACTCCCCAGGACGTTATCCAATGTGTCTATTAGGGATGAGCTCAGGCGTGTTTGCATGCTCCACGTGCAGAGCCCGCCAGGATGTAGGCGCAGTGCTGAGCTAATCACAGGCAGCGAGGCATTGCCCGATCTCTGCAGCCGCGCATCGGGGTAATGTCTCACTGCCTGTGATTAGCGCAGTGCAGCACCGACTTCCTGGCTGGCTCTGCACGTGGACCATGCAAACACACCTGAGCTCATCCTTAGTGTCCATGCACACATAGGCTGTTATCAATGTTTTTTTGGCAG
Source organism: Lithobates pipiens (assembly GCF_037356315.1). NCBI lineage: Eukaryota > Metazoa > Chordata > Amphibia > Anura > Ranidae > Lithobates > Lithobates pipiens. Next base: position 480,275,281 of record NW_027507764.1, on the reverse strand, counting down.
GGGTGTTTTCTGGCTGGAAAAAAAAACTGCTAAAAGCTTAAAAACGCTGAAAAATGTGTCTATTCAGCATTTATCAGCGTTTTTGAGCCATAAGCTTATGTGGGAGTATAGCTTTTGCTTAAAAAAGCTAAAAAAAAACTCTACAACTGAAAAACGCTGCAAAAAGCCTTTTACAGCTAATGCTACTGTTTTTTTTTATAACATCCAGTGCGCATGAGGCCTTAAACCCAGGTGGGCATTTTTTTATTTTTTTCCCTTACAGCTTTCAGAGTTTGTAAATGACCCCCAAACTATATATTTTCTGAAAAGGCATGACCCGTAAAAAAAAAAAAAAAAGTGCTATTGATTTTTAGGTCCCCATATTTGCATAAATGTTTATTAAAAATACACTAAAATCATTATTAGCAGATACAAACACAGCAAATTTTACAAAATACATGCTAAATTCCTAGTGGATATAAAAGCTTAACCTGTATTGAGCTAAAAATAACAAATATTTGTAATCTTTAAATTGATTTTTTTGCGAAATGATGAAAATCAAACGTATGCAAAACTGTAAATAGACACATTTCTCAAAATCAGGAAGTTTTTATTTTCCTCTACAGCTTTCAGAGTTTGTAAAAGATCCCCCCCCCCGCCAAACCATACATTTTCTGAAAGAACATAGTCAGTAGAATAAAAAGAAGGTGCTACGTATTTTTAGGGCCCATTGCTATTTGCACACAAATGTTTATCAAACAATATTTTCACTAAAAATACACTAAAGTCATTATTAGCAGATACAAAAATGGCCAATTTTAATTTTGTGTGCTAATTTCCCATATGCATTTCTAAATACCTTAAATAAAAACATCAAAGGTGCACTCAGCCTAAAAAATAAAAGATAAAAAAACTGCTGCAATTAAAAATCCTTGAATAGCGAGGAATAATATATAATAGAAACGTGAGATGCGCTATTGATGTAAATTGATTGTCACAAAAAACTTAAAAATAGTAAATAGAAGGGTTGCAATGATACCACTTTTTAAGACCGAGTACAAGTACTGATACTTTTTTCAAGTACTTGCCGATACCGATTACTGATACTTTTTTTTTAATGTCACGTGACAGTGGCACTTATATGCAGCACTGATGGGCACTGATAGGTTGCACTGATGTGCATGAACTGTGTAGGTAGTTTTTTTATTTTTTTACAATTTATTTTTATAATTTTTTACAAAAAAAAAAAAATATATATATATATATATATATATATATATATATATATATATATATATATATATATATATATATATATATATATATATATATATATATTGAAGTGACCATATTATATATATAATTGTATATTACATGCACTTGTATCTTCAGGTGCTTCCCAAAAGTACAGTTTATTATTATTACTTTTATGTTTGTTTTCTTGGTGAAGGTATGAAAGTCTCATTGGTGTATGATTATTCTGTGTGCAAAATATTTCAAACAAATTTAGATTGAAATACAAAATGATCAATTGTTTGGTAAAATATAAAAGACAAGATTGTGCAGAGTAAAAAGATACCCAAAATTGCATTTTTTGCTTTACATGTATAAAAATAAATTTAAGACCTGAAGAGTACAGTCAAAACATTATATATTTTCTAAAAGCAGACATTCTAGAGAATAAAGAATGTTTTTATTACACAATATTAGTACGGTTACGGAAAAGCAAATTTTCAGTAAAAAATACAGTAGAGTTAATTTTAGGGCACATAAATGCAATAAAATACCACATTTTTGGTAAAGCAGAAAAGACGAGTTTGCGCTAAGTAAATAGATACCCAATATGTCATGCCTCAAATTGCATACACCTGTAAAAACTTTGGTACCTTATTTACCATAGAAGATGCTTAAAAAGCCCCTATATGTTATCAGGTTAGAGCTAAATTGGTTGTATACCCACTTTTTTTATTTTTACCTACAGGTAAGCCTATAATAAGGCTTACCTGTAGGTAAAATGAATATCTCCTAAACCAGTACGGTTTAGGAGATCTTCACTTTGCATGCAGCCGCTAACGTCAGCGGTGCATGCGCTGTGAAGGCCCGGCTGAAGGTTCGGCAGATGTTGCTGGACCTTGCCGGGAAGAAGACTCCCGTGTGCATGTGCTGTGAGTGGCCGAAGCCGCAAACCTGGAAGACACGCTGAGGGCAAAATGTCAGCTCCCTCGGTGTGGACCGGCCTGCGGTACGGGGACCTCGTTCTGCGGTGCATACTAGCTCATTATGCATTTGCCTTACAGGATTTTTTTTTTTTTTTTTTTAAACATATATTTTTTTTCCTGAGGGTATACAACTGCTTTAACCATAAATAATGGGCTTAGCCCTTGTACACACGGTCGGACATTCCGACAACAAAATCCGTCGGATTTTGTCCGAAACTTGTGTTGCATACACACGGTCGGACAAAGTTGTCGGAAAATCCAATCGTACATAACGTGACAAAGTTATTTCGTTACGACAGGACTACGTTCAGGCTAGTAGCCAATAGCTTTGGTCTAGGAATTTGATCTGAGCATGCGTGGCACTTTGTCCGATCGGAATTCTCTACACACGGTCAGACAAAGTCCGATCGGATCATGTTGTCGGAAAAGTTTTATAGCCCAGCTCTAAAACCTTGTCCGTCGGATATTCAGACGGAAACAGTCCGATGGAGCCCACACACAGTCGGATTATCCAACAACACGGTCCAATTGGACATTTTCCGTCAGAATGTCCGACCGTGTGTACAAGGGCTTAGAGTTATTGCACTCATTCTGACGCTTGCGTTGGTATTTACCATGTGTAGCAAAATTGATGTTTTCATGCCTGGGTGCCGTTGACGCATTTACATTGGTACGTGCATGTATGTGGGAGTGGGGGGAGGAGGTGGGCTAAAAAATATTTGCGGGGGGGATTTTAGGTGTTTGGGTGAAATTGTAATTTTCTGCAGTTTACATTTTTTTTGTACCAAACTTTCTTTTTTTTTTTTTTTAACCACATCGGTTCTCTTTTTAGTAAATAAAGTGATATCAATTTTGTTGCGCCTCCCTCTAATAAACAAAGTTGTATATTCAATTGAGCGCTTCCATAACTGGGCTGTTAGCTTAAAACCCCATGGTATAAAAAAAAATATTTGTATACATAAATAACAACTTATATCATAGAATCTGTGAGACCTCTTCCACACAATGAATAATGTTTTTCCACGCTAATGATAAATAGTTTGTATAATCCCCCCCTGTGTGCTAATTCTTCTCATTCCATACATGGTGACTTCCACCACCATTCACCACTGCTCTTACCTCCAGAAGTGACCTGTTGAACCAGGTCTAACCATGCTATCCCCTAGTGGGGTACATAACCAGACCCCTCTCCACCATCCCTCCTTGTTTCCTCTATCGTTCTTTACATTTTTACACTTCTCCAGATATTGGATGTATGGCCCGTTAAATCCACGGGTCTTCCTCTAGGTATAAACTTATATAAAATGGAGTGCTCTCATAGTGTATTAGGTTAAAAGATTTCTGTATATTAAAAATGAATGCACTTCATAAATGTAACACTGCAGGGAGAGCAGATCATGTTCCTCCTCCTGGATTTCTCCCCCTCCATGTTGCTATCTATACTACTCCCAGCAAAACTGAAAGCTGTGTGCACTGCCCGATCTTTCCTTAGCAACGCACGACATCATCAGTTGGTAGGACGCAAGTGGCCGGTTTGTACTGCTTTCAGTTTCTTCAGCAGTAGTATAGATAGCAGCAGCAGGGGAAAGGGCCCGGAGGAGGAACGGGATGTGCTCTCCCTGCTCTGTATACACAGAAGTTAGCACAGGAAACCTTTAATCATCGGACTGTATGAGGGCTTTCTGTAATTTTTGCCGCGGCACCCCTGGGGACACTTTGCGGACCCCTGGTTGAAAAACCCTGGTCTAATTATAGGAGCATAGATTATAAAGCAGGGAATGTCACATTCACAAAACATCCACTGCAGGTGTATCTTCCTGCTGCAAGTGTTTTAAAGGAGAAGTCCAGCCTGAGAATATACGGCTGGGCTTCTCCTATTGGTCACAGGAGTGCAATTCGTTTTGCACTCCTGTGACCCTGTTTCAGTAGAGATCGGTCTAAAGTCTGCTCTCTGCTGATGTCACCAGGATCAGTCCAGGCACTGCATCATCCCGACTCCAGAAGTCTGGATCTTCCAGGTGCCTGGACTGATGGCAGTCTCAGCCTCTCAGCGAGCCGCTCCCCACCCCTCCACAGCTCAGTGCTCCGGTGAGTGTGGAGGAACAGAGCAGGAGGTGAGAGAACCAAGCCATCAGCGGTATTCGATGGATCGGTTCTCAGTGAAGAGATGGCGGGGGACTGATGCAGTATCCACCTAGGTAAGTATGAATATAGGATAAAAAATTCACCTACTGTGAATGGTGTTGAATGTCATTACCTTCTTTATTAATACACCATACAGTATTCCTTACTTTTATTTTAGCGTTGAACTGTGAATATTTAGGACATTTAATATGACATTTTCAATGATACTAGCCTACAATTAATATGGCTGCTTCAATTCTTGCTGGTACATGATCTGTGCTCATTCATATCTTCAACTCATCAGTTATGATTTTTTTATATTCTTTAATGCAGGGGTCTCAAACTGGCGGCCCTCCAGCTGTTGAAAAACTACAAGTCCCATAAGGCATTGCAAGGCTGACAGTTACAAGCATGACTCCCTCAGGCAGAGGCATGATGGGACTTGTAGTTCCGCAACAGCTGGAGTGCCACCAGTTTGAGACCCCTGCTTTAATGGGAGCATGAGCATTTGTCCACAATTTTTCCATAATTTGTGAAGTGTATTATAATACTTGTGTGTGGTTACTTTTGGTTCCTCAATGTTATGTGCAAAGTAGATTAAAGGAGAAGTCCAGCCTGAGCTTTTTAGTTGGGCTTCTCCTAAGGGTCACAGGAGTGCAATTCGTTTTGCACTCCTGTGATCTGGTCTGAAGTCCACTCTCTGCTGATGTCACCAGGATCAGTTGAGGGAGTGCGTCATCCCGACTTAGGAAGTCTGGATCTGCCAGGTGCCTTGATTGATGGCAGCCCCTCCACAGCTCAGCACTCCAGTGAGCGTGAAGGAGGAGAGTAGGAGAGTTGCTGACTAATAGTCAGCAGCTCTCCTCTCAGGGAGCTGAGAGAATAGAGCCATGGGCGGTGTTCGATGGCTCAGTTCTCATTGAAGAGGTGGTGGGGGACAGATGCAGCATTGGTCTGATGCTGCATTCACCTAGGTAAGTATGATTATGCAAAAAAACAACAAACCATACTTCTCTTTTAAAGTGACACAAAAAAATCTATATAAGTATATCTTTTAGATTGTAAGCTCTAACGAGCAGGGCCCTCTAACTCCTCCTGTATTGTAACTTTGCTGTTTGCCCTCATGCTGTAAAGTGCTGCACAAACTGTTATGTCACGTACACACGACTGGACTTTTCAACGCTAAAGGGAGCATACCTGCTGCAAAGCACATCAGCTACGGCATGTGTACACCCTGGACCCTCTCTAATCCTCCCCTTCTTTTACTGTCCCCAATCCATCTGCTGATAGTACAGCTGCGGAGAATTAAAACTCCTCTTGGAAGCTAAACCAGCACTCAGCCGGACACAGACACCAGTCACATGACTGCTGTATACCTCTGCTGAGAAAAGGTATTTTGCGGTTTAACTTTGCTAAAATAAATGCATTATCATGTTTTGTGCACTATGGGAGGCCTTATATTGTGAATTCAATGTCATGTGTTTAATATCACTTTAAGGAGTTGTTGTGTAGGGATTATTTTTTTAAATAAGTATACCATGTAGTGTCACTTTAAATAAATTGTGGCATTTCATTCACAGCTGTCAGTTGTGAATAAGCTAAGTAATGCGCTTGGCCTGGAGTATGAAAAATTGGCATTAAGCTTTTGTCATAAATCACTTTTATAGTTTCTATGAAGTAATATAAAACCCATTGCTATTTTCATCAGAAGTGCTTATAGTGTTTTTTCAGCATAAAGTTTTGTAATGGTTCAGTTACTACAACAAATATTATTTTCCCATCTATACAAGGCTACAGATGTGTGTCATTTTCATATATTAACTGTTTTAATAATCTGGAAATTCGGATTTATGGGGCAGAAAATTGCTGGGCACAGTGGAAGATTCGTCCATCCATATGTTCAAATGCTGGAAGGGTGTGACAGCCAAAGCTCCAAAACTGCCATCATGATGCCAAGTCTAGTCCCCTTACATTCTTATTGCTGGTGAATAGTGCAGTTGGGCTGAACACCCCCCGGTTTGGTTTGCGCCAGAACCAGCAAATCGCAAAAGTTCGGACCCAAACCCCCAAAAAAGTCTATGGGGCCCAAATTAGAAAATTTAAAAGTCCCCATTTTGAAGGCTTATATGCAAGTTATTGGCCATAAAACGGGTATGGGGGTCCGGGTACTGTCATGTATCAATGCAAATTATTATTATTATTTTTTTAAGATATTTTTTGCAGGAGCAGTGCTTTTAACCACTTAAGGACTGAAAGGATTTACCCCCTAAGGCCGCGTACACACGGACGGACTGTCTGTCCAACTTAGTCCGCTGAACCGTGTTTCAGCGGACAATCCGCTCGTGTGTGGGCTTCAGCGGATTTTTTCAGCGGACAGTCTGACGGACTTAGTCTTTCGGAATTTCCGTAATACAGTCCGTCCAAACTTGGTTTCAGCGGACAATCCGCTCGTGAGTAGGCTAGTTCGACGGACTAAGTTTGGCGCATGCTCAGAAAGGATTTACACGGCGAAGGTTGCATTGCAGTGTATTGGACGTCGAATTTCTAGTCCCGTCGTACGTGCCGTACACGTCATCGCGCAAGCTTTCGGCTGACTGTCTGTTCATCGTGTGTGGTCAAGTCCGTTCATTCAAAATTTGGATGGACTGTCTGTCGGATTGTCTGACGAACTTAGTTGGGCAGACAATCCGCCCGTGTGTACGCGGCCTTAATGACCAGGCCATTTTTTGTGATACGGCATTGCGTCAATTTAACTGACAATTGCGCAGTCGTGCGATGCTGTACCCAAACAAAATGTATGTCTTTTTTTCCCTACAAATAGAGATTTCTTTTGGTGGTATTTAATCACCTCTGTGGTTTTTAGTTTTTGTGCTATAAACAAAAAAAGGCCGACAATTTTGAAAAAAAAACAATATTTTTAACTTTTTGCTATAATAAATATCCCCAAAAAATATATATATAAAAAAAAAAGTTCTTCCTCAGTTTAGGCCAATATGTATTCTTATTTTTGGTAAAAAAATTAAAAATTGCAATAACCTAAAAGTTATAGCGTCTACAAAATAAGGGATAGATTTATGGCATTTTAATGAATTATTTATTTTTACTAGTAATGGCAATGATCAGCAGTGACATTTATACAGCGACCAGTACTATAAAAATGCACAGATTATTGTATAAATGACACTGGCAGGGAAGGGGTTAACACTAATGATCAAGGGGGTTAATGTGTTCCCTAGGAGGTGTTTCTAACTGTGGGGGGAGTGTACTGACTGGAGGAAGAGAGAGAGTTCGCTGTTCCTGATCACTAAGAACAGACGATTTCCCTCTACTCCCCTGACAGTACGGGGATCTGTTTGTTTACATTGACAGATCCCAGTTCTGGCTCTCTGTGGAGCGTTCGCGGGTGGCTGTCGGAAATCGCGGCCTACAGTCACGTGCATCAGCTCTGGCACTGTGCTGCAGGTGCACTGTGTCTATTACAGAAACCAACGTACAGCTATGGCGATTCATGCAACAGAGCCAAGCTGCCACAGTATAATGACGGCAGCTGGTCGGCAAGTGCTTAATAAAGCTTAAAGTGGAACTATAAAAATTCAAGAAAAATTACTTTAAATAAAGTGCCTGGGGGTCCCCTTAGTCTGCATGTAAAGTGGTGCATCTGTACCGTGTATAGAATCTGTTGCTGCCAATACAAAAATGAAAAAATGAAACGGTGTAGGGGGTCCCCCCAATCCATACCATGCCCTTTGGTTCTGAAATGGATTTTAAGGGGAACCCCCAAATCAGTACCAGACCCTTATCTGTGCATGCAGACGGCAGGCCAGGAAAGGGGATGGCGAGCGAGAGCCCCCCCCCCCCTCCTGAACTATACCAGGCCACATGCCCTCAACATTGGAGCGGGTGGTTTGTTGAGGACAGGGGCCTCTTCTCGACAACCCTGGGCTGTGGTTGTGGGAGTCTGCGGGCAGGGGGCTTATTTGAATCTGGCCACCCCCTATGTGAATGAGTACCCATACCTATGCACAAAAAACAAGTGTCAAAACTAAAGACGGGGCAGTTTTTGACAATTACTTAATTAAAATTAATAAAACAATGTCCCCTGATGTAGATCCATCGTCAATCACGATGCCCTCCACACCACCAGACCCTGAAAAGGAAACGATCCACCCGCGACGAAGGCTAACCATCGAATACCTGCTCCGCTGTATGATAGTTCATAAATAGGTAAGGGGCGGGGCGACCTGGGGATGTCATCTGAGCTCGGGACATACACTGCATGCAGAGGTGCACTGAGACTGGAATGTTCATATGGACACTCCATCCTCAGTGCAGCTGAGCTCCCTCACAAACATTTTTGAAGAGGACAGGGGGCAGAGACTGATGGCAAAGTTGGTTCCTCATCATGTCCACTCCTTATGATTGACATTAGTCAGTGAGCAGTTTCCATAGTCAATAGTAGGCTGTCTATTGGCTTAGGATCCACTCACTTCTTTCCGTCAGTCATAAGGGGAGAAAATCTGATGGGAAACTGCTGTCTCTGAAACCCCATCAGGCTCCGCCAACCAGTGAGAGGGACCTCAGCATAGGGTGTGTACCCCAAATTCAAATACCTAGCATTAGTTCACATAAATACTGTGATTTCTTCTTCTATATCTTTTATTCTCATTGATTCTTTTACTGTTGATATCTGTGGAGTACTCATTGGCCTCCAAGTAATGATTGAATAAGGGGTTAAATGATGATCTCTCACCTTCATATACTTCAGGGAGATTAAAGTGGTTCTAAAGGTTTTTTACCTTATTTATTTTAATTTGATTACAGGTACTTATATAGAGCCGTCAATTTATGCAGCACTTACATGTACATAAGTCCCTGCCCTCAAGAAGTTTACAAGCTAAGGTCCCTAACTCACATTCATACATACACATTCTAGGGCCAATTTAGACAGGAGCCAATTAACCTACCTGCATGTCTTTGGAGTGTGAGAGGAAACCGGAGTACCCGGAGGAAACTCACGCAGGAACAGGGAGAACATGCAAGCGCCAGACAGGTAGTGTCATGGTTAGGATTTGAATTGACCACCCTAGTGCTGCTAGGTGCAAGTGCTAACTACTTAGCCACTGACCTTCTGGGTGCAGCTCCCCCCACAGCCCCCAACCCCCCCCACCTTATACTTACCTGAGCCCCATCTCCATTCAGTGATGTGCATGAGAACAGAAGTTCTCCCAGATCTCTGTCTCCTCATTGGCTCATACAGCAGTGAGAGCCATTAGCTCTGTGAATCACAGCCAGTGAGCCAATGAGGAGAGAGTGGGGTTCTGGGCAGGGGCGAGATGCGCTCTCTGTGTAAATGGAGACAAAGAGCATGGGTCAAGAGAGAGCCTGCTTGAATGGCCCCATAGCAAGAGGCTTGCTACTGAGGACTCTTGGCAGGAGGGAGAGGCCAGGACTGCCAGCAGGGGACCCAAAAAGTAGAGGATCAGAGCTGCTCTGTGCAAAACCATTGCACAGAGCAGGTTAGTAAACATGTTTGTTATTTAAAAAAAAAAAAAAACTTACACATTTCCGTGATGACCTCATTTGCAAAATGGGGACCATCAGGTTTAGTGAATTGTGCACTTCAAATCTAGGAAACACTCCAATCAATAAACATTTAGCTACTGGTCTTCACAACCTTGATTTGATATCATCAAAGACCTACTGCTCTCTAGCTTTCTTGTCACCTCCCATGCTTACCTCCTGGACTTTCCCAGAGTTTCTCCCAACTTTCTGGAACTCTTTAAAAAATTCTCTCTAGCTATCTCTTACTCTTTTTTTTTTTTTGGTTTTACTTGTGTCTTCCTTTTACATTCTAAGGTCTCTGTCTCTTGTTTTAAGCTGACCATAGATGGTTTGAACCTGCTGAACCGGCTGAGATTTGAAACCATGCGTGTGCAGGCTGAATGTACCCAAGTTGCTCCATCGATCAACTTGGGTACAAGCATCCTGGCAGATTTTACATGTGATTATCGCTGGAGGCTGTTACAGAGGCTAGCAATAATCACTGTCTTCTCCCGGCAGGAACTCCTCTGCCCCCTCGCTGGGAGAAGAAAATGGCTCAACAGTAGTGATTCCTGCATCAACACTGTCTGTGTTGATGGGGAAATCGAGCAAATTTCTTTCCTACAACCCCTGGTTGCAGGAAAGAACTTTGCTCTGTGGATGGCTGGCCTTAAATTGTAACTGCACTTTATTTTGTAAAGCAGTGCCCAAAATAGAAAAAAAAAATTGAAAAAGAACGTTCACAAGAATATATCTGTATTGTTGCATTCTACTGATCATATCAATGACATCTGCTTGTAAATGTTAGATTGGACCCTGTAGTTATGAAATGCATTAAATAATAACTGTTCTATTAGGTCTGGATGTGATTTTTTTAAAACACAGGCAACAGTTTTAAATAGAAAAATATATATATAGTTATCTACACTATATTACCAAAAGTATTGGGACACCTTCATTTACATCCACATGAACTTTAATGGTGTCTGTTTATGAAGCAGTGGAAATATTCACTGCTCCATTCTCAAGCATTCACAGAGGAGATCGATCTGTGAGTGACAGCTTATGAAGCGGTGTAGATTGATTCACTTAACAAAAGGAGAAGCAATCTACAAATGCTTCAAACAGTGGAGAATGCCCCTTAAAACTGGAATCTTGTGAGACATAGAGAGATTACAGTACCAGAAATTCACAGAAACGCTGCATTCCCAGAGGAGACCGCTCTCCTCATGTTAATAAATATACATAGAATATATATATATATATATATATATATATATATATATATATATTATGTCTCACAAAAGTGAGTACACCCCTCACATTTTTGTAAATATTTTATTGTCTTTTCATGTGACAATACCAAATAAATGAAACTTTGCTACAATGCAAAGTAGTGAGTGTACAGCTTGTATAACAATGTCAATTTGCTGTCCCCTCAAAATAACTCAACACACAGCCATTAACGTCTAAACGGCTGGCAACAAAAATGAGTACACCTCTAAGTGAAAATGTCCACATTGGGCCCATTTAGCCATTTTCCCTCCCTGGTGTCATAGGACTCGTTAGTGTCACAAGGTCTCAGATGTGAATGGGAAACAGGTGTGTTAAATTTGGTGTTATCGCTCTCACTCTCTCATACTGGTCACTGGAAGTTCAACATGGCACCTCATGGCAAAGAACTCTCTGAGGATCTGAAAAAAAGCATTGTTGCTCTACATAAAGATGGCCTAGGCTATAAGAAGATTGCCAAGACACTGAAAGCTGCAGCACGGTGGCCAAAACCATACAGTGGTTTATCAGAACAGGTTCTACTCAGAACAGGCTGCGCTATGGTTGACCAAAGAAGTTGACTGCACATGCTCAGCATCATATCCAGAGGTTGTCTTTGGGAAATAGACGTTCGAGTGCTGCCCGCGTTGCTGCAAATGTTGAAGGGGTGGAGGGTCAGCCTGTAAGTGCTCAGACCATACGCCGCACACTGATCTGCATGCCTGTCATCCCAGAAGGAAGCCTCTTCTAAAGATAATACACAAGAAAGCCCGCAAACAGTTTGCTGAAGACAAGCAGACAAAGGACACAGATTACTGGAACCATGTCCTGTGGTCTGATGAGACCAAGATAAACTTATTTGGTTCAGATGGTGTCAAGCCTGTGTGGCGGCAACCAGGTGAGGAGTACAAAGACAAGTGTGTCTTGCCTACAGTCAAGCATGGTGGTGGGAGTGTCATGGTCTGGGGCTGCATGAGTGCTGCCAGCACTGGGAAACTACAGTTTATTGAGGGAACCATGAATACCAACATATATTGTGACATACTGAAGCAGAGCATGATCCCCTCCCTTCAGAGACTGGGCCACAGGGCAGTATTCCAACATAACAACCCCAAACACACCTCCAAAATGACCACTGCCTTGCTAAACAAGCGGAGGGTAAAGGTAATGGACCGGCCAAGCATGTCTCCAGACTGAAACCCTATTGAGCATCTGTGGGGTATCCTCAAAAGGAAGGTGGAGGAGCGCAAGGTCTCTAACATCCACCAGCTCTGTGATGTCATCATGGAGGAGTGGAAAAGGACTCCAGTGACAACCTGTGATGCTCTGGTGAACTCCATGCCCAAGACGTTTAAGACAGTCCTGGAAAATAATTATGTCCACACAAAATATTGACACTTTGGGCCCAATTTGGACATTTTCACTTAGGGGTGTACTCACTTTTGTTGCCAGTGGTTCAGACATTAATGGCTGTGTGTTATTTTGAGGGGACAGCAAATTTACACTGTTATACAAGATGTAAACTCACTACTTTACATTGTGGCAAAGTGTAATTTCTTCAGTGTTATCACATGAAAAGATAGAATAAAATATTTACAAAAATCTGAGGGGTGTAAATACTTTTGTGATATACTGTAAAAAAACAAAAACAAACAATAAACATTGCAGGGGGGCATGTTTACTGTCTTGGGGGGTTTGATTGAGGAAGAAGCAAGTTTCCCCTTCTTTAAGTTCTCTCTTCACTCCACAGTGTGAATTCTGACAAAGATCGCCCGTGTGAAGTACTGAGATCGCAGCTTCATCAACTGGCCATTTCTGTGTCAGTCAGTTACAGCTTCTCTGTATGTGGCGATGATCGGAGGAGAACTTCCTGATCATTTCTGTTTCATAAACCGTTAATGAACCGAGATCCTCGGGATCACCGTTGTTCAGTTTCATAAACGGAAACCTTAGTCAGTAGGGTTCAGTATCGAGTTGGCCCACCCTTTGCAGCTATACCAGCTTCAACTCTTCTGGGAATGTTGTCCACAAGGCTTAGAAGTGTGTCTATGGGAATTTTTGACCATTCTTCCAGAAGCGCATTTGTGAAGTCAGCCATTGGTGTAGATGAGAATGCCTGGCTCTCAGTCTCAACTCTAATTCATCATTAAAGGTGTTCTATCGGTTTGAGGTTAGAACTCTGTGCAGGCCAGTCAACTACCTCCTCCCCATACTCCCTAATCCATGTCCTTATGGACCTTGCTTTGTGCACTGGTGCACAGTCATGTTGGAACAGGAATGGGCCATCCTAAAACTGTTCCAACAAAGTTGGGAGCATGAAATTGTCCATTCGGCCTGTGTGTACCTGGCTTAAGAAGTACAACTGCTATCAGTGCTGTGGGATCAGCTGTATTCCGGGAGCAGTACAGGGACATCCCATCTGCTCTGCTCAGCCAATCACAGGAAGCCTTTTATTTTTATGATTGAATACAAGGCTTCCTCTAATTGGCTGAGATAGAGATTGTGATATCATCTGCCTGCCTCTTCACTGCCAGTAAGAGGAAGCCTTGTATTTATCAATAAAATGCAAGGCTTCCTGTGAAAGCTCAGCAGCACTCATTCCAACTTGATTTTGATCAACCAGCAGATGCGAAGTCCCCGTACTGCTACCGAAACATAGCTGATGCCACATATAGTTATTACAGCACAGACAGCCGCTGGATTTCTTAGTAATGGAAATAGTTTGTAAAGGCCAGCTTGGCCCAAAGTAACTAATAATACAAAACCTGGAGTTAAGCTTAAAGATGTAAAAAGGTCAGACACAATTTTGTCCCAGGAACAGGATAGGAAGTCCCTGTACCAATGCTGGAAAACTGCTCTGCATTCTATATGTAACTTATGCTACATACAGTTTATACAGTGCTGATAGTCACATTTCTTAGCAATGGGAATAGTTAATTTGGGGCAGCTTGTCCCAAACTATTTAAAGAAACACAAAATCAGGAGTAAGGCCGCGTACACACGGGCGGATTGTCTGCCCAACTAAGTTCGTCAGACAATCCGACAGACAGTCCGTCCAAACTTTTGAATGAACGGACTTGCCCACACACGGCACTTTTTGAGCGGACTAATACAGCGGACTAAGTCCGCCATACAATCCGCTCAACTTTTGAAATGAACGGACTCGCCCACACACGCGGAGGAAAGTCCGCTCATTTCGAGCGCGTCTCCAGGTAGGCGGGGCCCGCGAAGGAGACGTCGCTGGCCCGCCGCCTGGAATGGACTTAAAGGGGAACCCCAACGCCGAAAAAAATCGGCGTGGGGGTGCCCCCAAAGTCCACAACAGACCCTTGTCCGAGCACGCTACCCGGCCGGCCAGGAAAGGGGGGCGAGCGAGCGCCCCCCCCCCCTCCTGAGCCGTACCAGGCCGCGTGCCCTCAACATGGGGGGTGCCTTGGGGAAGGGGGGGCCACGCGGCCCCCCACCCCAGATCACCTTGTCCCCATTGTTAATGAGGACAAGGGCCTCTTCCCGACAACCCTGGCCGTTGGTTGTCGGGGTCTGCGGGCGGGGGGCTTATCGGAATCCGGGAGCCCCCTTTAATAAGGGGGCCCCCGGATACTGGCCCCCCACCCTATGTGAATGAGTATGGGGTACAATGTACCCCTACCCATTCACCTGTGAAAAAAGGTACAAAAAAAACACAACACAGGGTTAAAATATTTTATTGAACAGCTCCGGGGGTCTTCCGTCTTCGGGGGTCTTCTCGCCGGACTCCTCCGCTATCTTCTTGTAGCTCTTTTGCTAGCGGAGGAGTCCGGCTTTCTTCCTCCCCGCCGCCGGCCTCTTCTCCCGACTTCGGGGGTCTTGTCCCCCTCTTCGGTTCTTCTGCCGGGCCACCGCGCCTTCTTCTAGCTCTTTTACAGGCGGTGGCCCGGTCTTCTGTCGCCGCCGCCTTCCGTTCTTCTTCTTCTTCTTCTTCCCCAGGAGATGTTGCCTCGACGATTTCTCCGGCCAGAATGCCAGAGCCGCTCTGCGCGGCCACTTATATAGTGACAATGGGGCGGTGTCACATGGTATATGTCACATGGGTTGGTCACATGGGTTGATGTCACATGGGGACTATGACATCGTAAGGGGGCGGGGTCACCATGTGACACCAACCCATGTGACATATACCATGTGACACCGCCCCATTGTCACTATATAAGTGGCCGCGCAGCGCGGCTCTGGCATTCCGGCCGGAGAGATCGTCGAGGCAACATCTCCTGGGGAAGAAGAAGAAGAAGATGAAGAAGAAGAACGGAAGGCAGCGGCGACAGCTCGCCCCCCTTTCCTGGCCGGCCGGGTAGCGTGCTCGGACAAGGGTCTGTTGTGGAATTTGGGGGGACCCCCACGCCGATTTTTTTCGGCGTTGGGGTTCCCCTTTAAGTCCATACCAGGCGGTGGGGCCCGCGACGTCTCCGCCTACCTGGATACCCGCTCCAAATGAGCAGACTTTTCTCCGGGCGGGAAAAGTCCGCTCATTTCGAAAGTACAGCGGACTGGCACACACACGGGCGGACTGTCCGCTCAAACCAAGTTTGGACGGACAATCTTACGGAAATTCCGTAAGACTTTGTTCGTCAGACAGTCCGATGAAAAAGTCCGCTGAAGCCCACACACGAGCGGACTGTCCGCTGAAATGTGTTTCGGCGGACTAAGTTGGGCAGACAGTCCGCCCGTGTGTACGCGGCCTAAGGCTACAAAGCGGAACAAAACTCTTAAAAAAAAAAACTTTGAACAGGCAGACTGTTTATTGCAGAAGAGACATGCAATGTCTCTTCTGCAATCATATAAACACAGCTGTCTGCTCACAATTAACCTTACAGTGTACACTGAACTGTGCACGTGCAGCTCAGTATACATTCCAGCACTGTGCATGTGGACCAGAATAACTGAACTCCTGCACACCCCGCTGGACAATCAAGATGGCTAAAGACCAGCACTGGGAAGAGCTGGTAAAAAGAATTTACAGCATCGCTCAGCGGTGCAATAGTCAGTTAAAGTGGCGCAGTGCCGTATCGCAGGAAATGGCCCGGTCATTAAGGGGGTAAATCCTACCGGGTTGCAGTGGTTAATGTGTAAGTTCACCTTCAGAAAGATTTTCCAAAAATATATTGATATGCGAGTGTTCATGTTTTGATCTGTGCAGATACCTGAATTTCAGTGATTGACAATAATGACAATAATTTGTTTGAAATTGAAATTTTTAATTGAATAAAAAATGTAGGAGTTTTAGATGGAAGGATTTCTGAAACAAAACTTACCCTCACATTATTGGTGCAAACACCAAGTGACCAAATGCAGTATTTCTTTTGGCATTTTATGTACAGTTGTAAAGACCATTTACTATAACATTGTATGCAGCTGTGTCTTCTCACTTTAAAATTTGGAAAGTCACCCTGGTTATTACCCCTCGCAGGTCTCTCTCCATTTCATTCATTCACCAGCATTGATACAGGCACTTTTCCAGCGTTGATACAGGCATTTCCTATCCTGTTCCTGGGACAAAATTGTGTCTGACCTTTTACAGCTTAAAGCCTAACTCCAGGTTTTGTATTATTAGTTAATTTGGGCCAAGCTGGCCTTTACAAACTATTTCCATTACTAAGAAATCCAACTGCTGTCTGTGCTGTAATAATTCTTAGTATCTGTTCTAATTCTGTACAGTAGCACTTCTCTTGTTCTGTATACTGGGTGTAATTCTGCACAGTAGTACTTTTCTTGTTCTGTATACTGGGTGTAATTCTGCACAGTAGTACTTCTCTTGTTCTGTATACTGGGTGTAATTCTGTACAGTAGCACTTCTCTTGTTCTGTATACTGGGTGTAATTCTGCATAGTAGTACTTCTCTTGTTCTGTATACTGGGGGTAATTCTGTACAGTAGCACTTCTCTTGTTCTGTATACTGGGTGTAATTCTGCACAGTAGTACTTCTCTTGTTCTGTATACTGGGTGTAATTCTACACAGTAGCACTTCTCTTGTTCTGTATACTGGGTGTAATTCTGCACAGTAGTCCTTCTCTTGTTCTGTATACTGGGTGTAATTCTGTACAGTAGCACTTCTCTTGTTCTGTATACTGGGTGTAATTCTTAATAGTAGTACTTCTCTTGTTCTGTATACTGGGGGTAATTCTGTACAGTAGCACTTCTCTTGTTCTGTATACTGGGTGTAATTCTGCACAGTAGTACTTCTCTTGTTCTGTATACTGGGTGTAATTCTACACAGTAGCACTTCTCTTGTTCTGTATACTGGGTGTAATTCTGTACAGTAGCACTTCTCTTGTTCTGTATACTGGGTGTAATTCTGCACAGTAGTAATTCTCTTGTTCTGTATACTGGGTGTAATTCTGTACAGTAGCATGTCTTTTATTTTATATGGTTGGTGCATTTCTCAGTTTCAGTTATTTTTCCATATGTACGGGTGCTGAGCAGTGGCACTTTTTCTCTTGCCCTCTATGCTGGGTGAAATTTTCAGTATCTGTTCTTATTCTGTATTTCTAAACGCTGTACAGTAGTATTTCTCCTGTTTTGGTTGAAATTATTATCTGTGTTAAGCCCCGGCTCACAGTATAATGCGACTTAAAAGTTCAAAGTTGCATGGCAAGTTGCGTCCTATTAATGGCAATGGAACCGTTCTAATCGGTGCGACTTGAGTTGTTCCAACTAAGAGAAAGAAAAGAGAAATGCCCTATGGTGGACTTTTTAAGGCACTGAATTTTTTTTAAAGATTGAAAAGTATTAAAAGGTATTATAGTACAAAAATAATTTATTCATAGTTACACACAGTGGCTAAAATTTGGAATGCATAAACAGTTCATAACAGGTCACCATATTTTGACAAGACATATATGAAGTCCTCTTGCACCCGATATACAGGCATACCCCACTACACAATTGGGTTTATATACTAAAGCTGGAAAGTACAAAATCAGGCTCACTTCTGCATAGAAACCAATGCACTTCTAACCCCAGCTTGTTCAATTAAAGGGGTTGTAAAGGTTTGTTTTTTATTTTCTAAATAGGTTCCTTTAAGCTAGTGCATTGTTGGTTCACTTACCTTTTCCTTCGATTTCCCTTCTAAATGTTTTTTTTCTTTGTCTGAATTTCTCACTTCCTGTTCCTCTTCAGTTAACTATTCTGGCTGACTACACTACATATTTTTGGTAAAAAAAAATCGCAAAAAGCGATTATTGATTGGTTTGCGCAAAATGTATAGCTTTTACAAAATAGGGGATAGTTTTACAGCATGTTTATTAATCTTTTTTTTTTTCACTACTAATGGCAGCGATCAGCGATTTTTATTGTGACTGCGACATTATGGCGGACACATTGGACATTTTTGACACATTTTTGGGACCATTGTCATTTATACAGCAATCAGTGCTATACAAATGCACTGATTCCTGTGTAAATGACACTGGCAGCGAAGGGGTCAACCAGGGGGTGGCAGTGTAGGGGTTAAATGTGTCCTGGGGCGTGTTACTAACTGTGGGGGGCTGGGCTGTGTGCAAATGAACACTGATCTCTGCTCCAATCACAGGAAGCAGAGATCAGTGTCACTTGTTGCTAGGCAGAACGGGGAGATGCTGTTTACAAAGGCATCTTCTCCTTCCCCGCGAGACGATCACGGGTATCCCCGCAGCAATTGAGTCCGCAAAACCTACGACCGGACTCACGGGGGTCCTGACACGCGATGGCAGGGTGGCAAATTCAACTGGACGTACCTGTACGCCAGTTTGCCTGCTGGTGCCATTCTGCCGACGTACATCGCCGTGCGCCGGTCGGGAACTGGTTAAAGGGGTTTTAAATACAGAAGTTGTTTTTTTATGAAATGCATTAAGAGAAGTCTTTTGTGTGCAGCCCCCCCCCCCCCCCCGGTCAGCCCCCCCAACACTTACCTAAGGTCCCTCTCTGTCCAGCGATATCTGTGACTGTCTCAGTCATGCAAGCTTACTTTACAATAACTTTAAATACTTCCCGTCTTTAGGTCATGTGTTGTGTGTGTGTGTGTGTGTGTGTGTGTATATATGTGTGTGTGTGTGTGTGTGTGTGTGTGTGGTTCTGTGAGCTATCCACTGAAGAGAGAAGGTAAAGGAGTGATTGGGAGATGAAAATTACCATTAAATGCAATAAAATGCTGGCTTGTGATAAATAGACGTTTTCAATAGTTAGAATCATTTCATGTGAAAAAATAATAGTTTCTAAACTGTGCCATATTTGTTTGTGAATTAAACATTTTAGTGAGAAAATGATCAAAAGGTGAAATAATGAACATTAATGTAAATTATCATGTAATAGTAAAATTAGCCTTTTCTGACTCCTGCTCCATTGTTTCTGAATGTAAATTTCACGCTTGTGTATATTGGGAATGGGCATTTTTATAACTCCAGATTTTAGTGTGAATAAATGGGCATTGGGATGTATAGACATTTTCCTGTTAATCTAACAAGGTTTTCTTTTCCTTTTTTTTTCTTGTTTTTAGCTTTCCTTAAATATGGTATCACCATTGCATTCCTAATCACATTTTATGATAAAGCTACTGCAAATTCCTGTGACTACAGCAAGAAAACGTTGACAAATATGTACTCCAACATTATGATACACCACATTAATGATCTGGTATGTATTTTCATCCCTTTGGTCTCTCTTTTCATGATACGAGCAAAGATCCCTATTCAAAAATCATCATTTTGTTCTAGAGGGGGAGGTTCAACTGCATTCTGTTTTTTGGTGGATACATTTTTTTTTCTTTGATCTTGTGGGGGGCTCCAGGGATGAGATATCTAAGTTTTGGGTTCTTATGCGTGTACAACCATTACAAGGGGCCCCACAATTTCTATAGGATTTTTTTATTTTACATGAAGAACTCATTGGAGGGGTGAGTCAACATGGCTGTGAAAAGAAGTTGGATATACAGTGCAAATATCCTGTCACTGCAAACATTAAGAGATTTAGGAATATGCAATGGGGTTGATTTACTAAAAATTGGAGCGTGCAAAACCTTGTGCAGCTGTGCATAGTAGCCAATCAGCTTCTAACTTTAGTTTGTTCAATTAAGCGCTGATAATAAAACCTGAAAGCTGATTGGTTTCTATGCAGAGCTGCACCAGATTTTGCACTCTCCAGTTTAGTAAATAAGCCCCAATGTATCTTTATCTATATTTAAAGGAGAAAAAAATACAGGGGTGGGCTTATTACTGTGATAGCCACTCAGAGGCTATGACAGTGATTAGGTGGTTAGGAACTGGGACAGTGATAACATGGTCTCCATGCTGTCAGTGCGCTGTGTGGGGCGCTCCCAAGCACAAACACAGGTGCACATATATATGGCCTCATGGAAGAAGAACCACTTCAGAAGAACTGTTGCATATGTTTAAAAGATCATTTTAGGCCTGAACATTATGTAAAACCCCCAAACATTATATGTTTTCTGAAAGCAGAGACCCTAGAGAATAAAATATTGGTTCCAATTTATAATCTCACTTATCTCACAAAATATTAGCTCAACAGTTAATGAAAACAAATATCAGTGGAAAAAATGCACTTAAAGTATTACTAAACCCAGTAATGTGAAAATAGTTCCTCTGCCAACCCCCCCCCCGTCGTCCCCACAGTGCCCACATCTTATAAATCTTCTTTTTATATTAAAATACTGCCACTATATACCTTTTTTTGCTGATCTGTATACCATGGTCACATGATAAACTGCACAGTTTCTCCAGTGCTGAGTTTTCAGGTAGGAGGAGATTTCCACTACAGCCTGTATACACGCCCACATGTGTGATGTCAATATCATCTGACCTGAACAGTTCAACTGAAACAGGAAATGTTCTCTCCAGCAACAGAGATTAAATTGAGGATGTGCAGGGTGGCTACCCTCACTGTATGGCCTTGCCAAGATAGACAGCGCAGGAGGGAAGGATCTATCCATAAAGTGTCAAAGAGCCTTTTTACACAATGCAGAGGATTAACCCCTTAGGTTCCACAGTGAGTATAACAAGCATGCTATTCTGCATATACAGACAGATTTTACTGTTGTGGGTTTAGAAACACTTTAAGTTAATTTTAGGACACATAAATGCAATATATTACCCAATTTTGGTAAACTATAAAAGATGAGGTTGCGCTGGGTAAATAGATACCCAAGATGTCAAGCCTTAAAATTGTTGGTGCCCATTAAATGGCAACAAACCTTCAGTTCCATAGGCAATGTGTTATAATCCCCTAGAAGCCATCATTTTAAAGTAACCATAAATAATGTTCCTTAAATTATTGATCTCATTCTGGTATGTGTGGTGATATGAACATTGTATAGCACAATTAATGTTTTTTTTGTTCAGGCACCCCAATTTTTGTTTTTTGGGGGGTAAATGCTTGGGTGTAACCTTAATTTTTTGCACTTTTTTTTTATTTAACCGCTTTCTGACTGGTGCACAAGAATGTACTTCGGCAGAATGGCACGGGCAGGCAAATTGGCGTACAGGTACATCCATTTAAAATTGTCCCTGTGCCATCGCGTGCGCCCTGCCGGCCAGGACCCCCGTGAGTCCGGCCGCGGGAATGCCCGCGATCATCTCACAGGAAGGGAGAACGGGGAGATGCCGATGTAAACAGCATCTCCCCGCTCTGCCTAGCAACAAGTGACACTGATCTCTGCTCCCTGTGATTGGAGCAGAGATCAGTGTTCTGTAAATCACAGCCACGCCCCCCACAGTTATAAACACACCCCTAGGACACACTTAACCCCTACACTGCCACCTCCTGGTTAACCCCTTCACTGCCAGTGTCATTTACACAGGAATCAGTGCATTTGTATAGCACTGATTGCTGTATAAATGACAATGGTCCAAAAAATGTGTCAAAAATGTCCAATGTGTCCGCCATAATGTCGCAGTCACAATAATAATCACTAATTACTAGTAAAAAAAAAAATTATTAATAAAAATGCCATAAAACTATCCGCTATTTTGTAAACGCTATAACTTTTGCGCCAACCAATCAATCGGTTATTGCAATTTTTTTAACCAAAAATATGTAGAAGAATACGTATCAGCCTAAACTGAGTTAAAAAAATTTTTTTTATATTTTTTGGGGATGTTTATTATAGCAAAAAGTAAAAAATAATGTGTTTTTTTCAAAATTGTTGCTCTTTTGTTGTTTATCGCGCAAAAAATAAAAAGGAGTAAAATATAGGATAAAAGAGGTGATCAAATACCCCCAAAAGAAATCTCTGTTTGTGGGAAAAAAAGGATGTCAATTTTATTTGGGAGCCACATCGCATGACCGCACAATTGTCAGTTAAAGCGACGCAGTCCCAAATCGCAAAAAGTGCTCTGGTCTTAAGCCAGCAAAATGGTCCGGGGCTGAAGTGGTTAAAGAGATTGTAAAGTCTTTTTTTTTTCTCTAAAATAACAAACTTGTTATACTTACCTCCTCTGTGTAGTGGTTTTGCACAGAGCAGCCCAGATCCTCCTCTTCTCCGTTCTCTCTTTGGCTCTTCTGGCCCATCCCTCCTGCCGAGTGCCCCACAGCAAGCAGCTTGAGTCCAGTCACAGCTGCCTGTGTCCATTCAGATACGGAGCCCTGGCCTGGTCCCACCCCCTCTCGCCCCTGATTGTCTGACTGACTTTGACAGCAATGGGAGCCAATGGCACCGATGCTGTGTTTTAGGTAATCAGGAGGAATATCTCGGATGACCAAGGCGCTCGTGGACATTGCTGGAGAGAGATGGGGCTCAGCTAAGTATTAGGGAGTGCCGGAGGGTGGCTGCTGCACACAGATAGTGTTTTTTTTTTGTTTTTTTTTACATTAATGCATTAAGATAAAAACCTTTTTTTCATCACATAGGAGACAAAAAGTCCCCTATTTGGTGACAGGTTCTCTTTAATGAGACATCAGGAATCTAAAAGACCCCTGATGGCTCACCTGCCCTCCACTGAAATGAATGCAGTGCACACTGCCATACGGGCTGGTAAAAAGGGGCACTGGAACCGGAAACTGACATTTTACACGGTGCTTCTGGGTCAGTAACAGTAACACCAGTGAACAGACTCCCATCTACCCTGCAGCACCCGCCATGCATGTTTCTGGCCCCCAACATGAGGGGGGGGGGGGTCCATTACCATACGTACGTTGGTGCTAGTGAAAAGGTTAAAAAGAAACTTCACCCCATCATACAAATTACAACAAAGGAATCTTTAGAAATGTTTACTAATAGCAACCTAGACAACATATTTATAGATAATTGCAGGCTTTTTATTCCTTGTATACCTTATTTTTCTCTTCCTCCCTATTTATCCAAAGGTAGCCATTTTTACTAAGGGCAGATGAATCCATCTTCCTTTACTTTCTGGAACACTGCCTCCTGAAATATGTAACAGGAACCTAAGATGCAGCTCTGAAGCCAGGGTTTTTATCACAAATGCCTTAAAGTACAACTAAACCCTCCTATTCTTTTCAGCCAAGGAAGCTGCCATCTTATACCCTGTACACATGACCGGACTTTCCAGCAGACTAGGTCCGACGTACTTCCGGCGGAGTTCATACGGACTTTCCGGACGGACTTGCCCACACATGACCGGACTTTCCGGCAGACTAGGTCTGCCGGACTTCCCGACAGACTTCCAACGGAATTACGGTAAACTTCCAAATGAAAGGACTTGCCCACGCACGGACTAAAGTCCGTTCATTTTGAACGTGATGAGTTATGACAGGACTAGGAAAGGAAGTCAATCTCGTTGCTTTTATCGGCGAACTTAACACCTTGCGAGCGCCGTCGCCTGGTATGGATTTTAAGCGGAACCCCCTACGGCGAAAAAACGGCGTGGGGGTCCCTCCAAGGTCCATACCAGACCCTTATCTGAGCACGCAGCCTGGCCGGGGCATGCTGGGACTGTGGTGTCATAAGGGCGGGGCATTACCCGGTGACCACGCCCCATGCCTATATAAGTCGTTGCACACCTCGCACACGGCATTGCAGCGAGAGAGAGCGTCGTGTCAACATCGGAAGATGAGGGATCAAGATGACGGAGAAGACCAGGCCCCCTCATTAAAGGGGGCTCCCGGATTTCAATAAGCCTGCAGACCACGACAAACAACGACCAGGGTTGTCGGGAAGAGGCCCTTGTCCTCATCAACATGGGGACAAGGTGGTTGACCCCAAAGCACCCACCCCCCCATGTTGAGGGCATCCGGCCTGGTATGGTTCAGGGGGGGGGGGGGGCTTGCTCATCCCCACCCCCCTTCCTGACCGACCAGGCTGCGTGCTCGGATAAGGGTCTAGTATGGATTTTGGGGGGGGGCCCACGCAGTTTTTTCGGCGTAGGGGGTTCCCCTTAAAATCCATACCAGACCTAAGAGCCTGGTATGCTCCTGGAGAGGAATTCCCTCTTGTGCTCTCTGCAATCAGAAAATGTGTTTTTCCTATGGCAGCCAGCGCAAGATGTACAGTACCCTGTCGCCGAGAACCAGTGGGATACGATCGCACGGGAAACATTCTTGCGGGCAGGTGCTGTAGCTGCCCTTGCCTCGTATTTGGTCTGTCGGACCACCATACAGGCGAACGGGTTTCCCGCTAGGAACTGGGTCCAGCGAAGTTCCGGCGGGAAAATTTGAAACATGTTCTATTTCTAAAGTCCATCGGATTTTTGGCAAGCAAAGGTCCGATGGAGGCCACACACGATCAAATTGTCCGACGGATTCATTTCGTCGGACCTTTGCTGTCAAAAAGTCCAGTCGTGTGTACTTGGCATTAGCCTTTTTTGATCTGCATCTGCCATGGTGCTGCACATGTGATCAGTTATTGACGTAGCCATTTGATGGTTTTACAGTTCAAGTGAGAACATAACCAAATGTGACAGCATTCCCAGCTTGCTGGAAATGTACCTGTTTTTTAAAATGTTAAATTGATGGGTTTTATTCCACTTTAAGAAACCAAGTAGTGGAAAAACAGTAATTGTATATAAAAGTAAAAAATGTTTGTTTAACTGATGATTGTAAGATCATTTCATATCAGCATGCAGAGGTGTATATGGCTGTGATTTTTAATCAGTTAAGGACTGCCCTATAGCAGATTCACTGCTACAGGGCTGACCTCCTGTTCAGAATCACGTAAATATACGTGATTCCGCACTTCCGCTGTCTCAGTCAATGAGGGGAGTCCTGGGCCGCTGGATCTAGATGGGGCTCGAGTAAGTATTAGGCTTGATTCAACCCTATGCATTTTTTGTGATTTTTGCATTTTGCAGATTTGCACTACAGTCCATTTAACATTATTTCCAATGGAACAAGTTCTGTAGTGCAAATCTGCAAAATGCAAAAAGCACTAAAAATGCATAGGTGTGAATCCAGCCTTTATGGGACTGAGGGGGGATCTGCACACAGAAGGCTTTTTATCTTAATGCATAGAATGCATTAAGATAAAAAAACCTGACTTTACAACTACTTTAAAGTGGAATCCCAGCCTGTATTAAAAAATAAATAAAAGCCAGCAGCTACACACACTGTATTTGCTGACTTTTAATATAAGGACACTTACCTGTCCAGATATCCTGTGATGTTGGCACCCCCAGCCAATCCATCCATCAGCTTCGGGGTGGAGGCACCATTATCCTTACTAAGGGAAAGCCTTGTGACTTCACACCTACTGCACACTCGCGAGTCGCGCTGCACTTTTTGAATGGCCCCACTGTCTTTTGGGACCTGTGTGTCTCCCAGAAGGCAGTGGGGGAGGGAAAGAGGAGAAGCCAGAAAAATTGTAGATCGCTGCACCGGTGTGGGGAGACCTTACACAAAATTGGGAGCGGACACCTGCTTTTGACAGCTATCTGCCCCCCCCCACCCCCAAATGTGGCAGTGGATGGGGGAGGGTGTGAACAAGTGGAGCTTCCACTTTTGTGTGGAGCCCCGCTTTAAGGCCCTAGTTTATAGATGACGGACCCACAGGTTGTTCACATCTCCATCATTGCACAACGTGTATGACTTTTTTACTTTTGTGGAAATGTGAAATATGAGGAATTGTGAAGGCCCATTCATATGGCTGTCTGTATGATTAATGTATGCCCTCATCATCATGACTCAGTCTCTGAATTTTATGTTTTTCAGAAAGAATCTTTCAGAATAAATTTCACTGGCATCTGCGAAACTAATACCAGTATAAGTGAGATGTTTCCCGATCCGTGTGGCAATTCAACAGCGGTATTCATTTTAATAATCTGTGTTTTTTATATAATATTTTACAGGTATATCACATCTAATCACAAATTAAAGAGGTTTATAAAGAACCAGCTATGACTTGGCTTACTGAACAAACTTGAAGTATAACTAAAAGCAAAACTGGAGAGGGATTGGACCCTAAGGCCCCTTTCACACATGCGGACGATATGTCCGTATTTCATCCATCTGTTTGCGGATGAAAGGCGGACATACATTCATCCCTATGGGATAGCGGGTGTCTGCGGATGAACATCCGCAGACACCCGATATCGTCCGCCTCCGCTATTGTCCGATTCTGCAGACGGAGGAAAATCCTATTTTTCTATCCGTCTGCAGATCGGATGAACACGGATAGACGATCCGTGCTCGTCCGATCCCCATAGAGGAGAACAGAGATCTGACAGGGCGGTCCCTGCACAGTGTGCGGAGACCGCCCTGTCCGCCGCCGGCTCAGCGGGGACAACGGAGCGATCCCCGCTGAGCGAGCGGATCATCACGGGGCCTAAGGGTTTTTATTTCACCCTCTCTATTTGTCCTAATTACTGTTATCATCAAAAGACAAAGTAAAAGAAAATTACACATTTTGGGTTAATAGCAGAACAGGAATAAAAGGGTGAAATCTTCCAATGGGGGCATTAGTTCTGGTACCCTGGGATTCCCTTTCTTTGGAGAGATTTGCTCTTAAATTCTGGTTTGGCTATGGGACAGGAAGTAAACAGAAATCTCGCCAATGGAACAAAGATGTCAATTTTTTTTATAGGAGCCATAACCCTCCCTTAGTCTACCCAAAATTAGATACTGTGGCGGGGGGGGGGGGGCGCATGTGCACTCACAATCACATACATGTACGCAATGTGCCTGTACCGGGTTTAGGCGTGCGCCACGCAACCCTCCCACAACTGTTGTGCCTGCCAGACACAGTGAATTGTGGATCCAGGTACTCTAGCCCCTGTGATCATGTGATCTCTATGCGACCACATGATTTCAATGTCAACAAAGCTGTTATGAATGAATTTATTCATAACAGCTGTGTTGCTTATGCTGAGATTGGGCCACATCTATTACATGGTACCCAATCGCAGCACCCTATATCATGTGATTAGCTGTAGCCAAAACAGATCACTAGTGATCACACCTGTCATAATAACTAGTGATCACAACCTAGGGTGACTGGAATGCACCAAAGGGTTAGGCCAGTTGCCAGAACACCATGTTTTGGGGTACGCTCCTTTATCGAATCCCTTAGGAAGGGGATTATCCTGGCAACTGGCCTAACCTTTTGGTGCATTCCACTCACCCTAAGTTGTGACTTCAGGCCTCCTCATCCACAGCTCACCTTAGCACCCCCCCCCCCAATCAACATCTCGCCTCTGCACCTCTACAACCACAGCTTACACCCCCATTCCACAACTTACCTCTGCACCCTCACCTATATTAAACTCTGTCCCACTTCCACATTTCACTTCATTTCACTCTTGTCTTTGCCTCCCCCTATTTTTCACCTCTGCACACCCAACTTTGCCCACAGCTCTCACCTCCACACAAGCTGCCCCCCCCCCCCCCCTCCACAGCTCTCATTTTGCACAACCTGCTTCCCGCAGCTCTCACCTCTGCGCAAATCCCCCACCCCCCCTTCCCAGTTCACCCATGTGCACAAAGCACCCCCAGCTCTCCTCTCTGCTAACCCCCCTTCCATAGTTCTACTTCTCTCTATACAAATTCACTCTCCCCACTTTCTCCCATTCACAGTTCCCTCATCTCTTCAGGAAATCCAGCGCCACTTTTTGCAGTATGCACAGCTTTTTTTTTCAGCACAGTACAGTCTGATAAGGTAACTGTAGCACGGAACCCAGGAGGCGGAATCTTAACTCCATGCTGCAATGTTTACATTGAGTAGCGGCAGCTGGTGGGGACAGAAGCTTCCTCCCAAATCAACACAGGCAGCGGCAGTTGTGGCTAAGTTCTGGCATGTTCCAGCTGAAAAAAAAAGCCCTGGGATTTCTGGAGACAGAGGTAGCAGAGGAACTGGCCCGGTTAAAGCTTAAAGTGACATTAAAACTTTATTTTTGATGAAATTAAAATAAAAAACATGTTATACTTACTTACTCTGTGCAATGGTTTTGGGCCGAGCAGCCTCAATCCTCCTTTTTTGGGGTCCCCCAGGCTCATCTTCTTCGGCAAGTGCCACCATGGAAAGACTCTTTCAATGGGGGCACCTGTGCGGGTTCGCTCCTGAGCCACCCTGTTTGTGTCTATTGACAAAGAAAGGGCGTCTCTGCTGCAGCCCCTGCTCGCTCTGCACAGCACTCCTAAAAAGAAGGATCATTGATCACTTAAAAACACACATCTTGCTGGACCCAAAGCAGAATGGCTTTACCGAGTGCAGATCATGTCAGACTAATCTGATTAAATTTTTTTGACTATACAGTGATACCTCGGTTCATGAACCTCATTCATTCCACAATTCTTGTCGTGAACCGATGCAAATTTTCCCATAGGGTTCAATGTAAATCAGTCAAATACATTCTGAACTTCTTTTTTGTTTTTGAACCACAAAAAGATGAAACAAAGTACAGTACAGTATGAAGAGAGAACACTAAGCTTGCTTGAGATGACTTCTGGTGTGAAGGAACATTCTTGTCACCTTCATTAGTGCTCTGCACTTTCTTGTCGCCTTCATTAGCGCTCTGCACATTCTTGTCACCTTCATTACCTCTCTGCACTTTCATTTCAACAACATGCTTGCTCTGAACAGTCTTGTCACCTTCATTACTGGTCCGCACTTTCTTCTTATCATGATGCTTGCCCTGAATTTTCTTTGGAGCCATGCTGGATGTCCAGTACAATACAGTATGTGATAAAAAGCACTCAAAAAAGCTTTACAGCAAGTGTGCACAGGAATGTACAGTACTGTACAGTATGTGCTAAAAAGCACACCAAAAAGCTTTTCAATACTGTAAGTGTCTTCACAGTACACTTTCAGTGTCTCTCTGTGACCGTGATCTCACCTACAGGAAGTCACAACCATGTGTCAGAGCAGGGAAGATGGCAGCGGCTCGTGTTCATGAACCAAAGCGGAATTCGCGTACCAAAGAAAATTTTTGTGAACTCTTCTGTTCATGAACCGAGTTGTTTGTGAACAGAAGCGTTCGTGAACTGAGGTATCACTGTATCCCTAATATTTTGGAGCAGGGTGGTGCTGTGGACAGCCTATCTTGATTATAGCAAGGCATTTGATACAGTTCCACATAATGATCTAATACAAAAGCTGTACAAGCTAGGACTTAACCCTTGAGTGGTTCAGTGGACATGCAGTTGGCTAAAGAATACACATCAGAGTATGGTTGTAAATGAGATTCATTCGAAACAGACCAGTCACTAGTGGTGTACCACAAGGCTCTGTACTGGATACTGTTCTATTTAATGTCTTAAGTAAGTGATATAACTAAAGGCTTGTTGGGCTGGGTATGTCTTCTGACTAATGATATAAATGTGTAACAGGGTTGATGTCCTTGGAGGAGTCTGTAACATGGAACATGATTTGGCATTGCTGGAGGATTGGTTAAAGCAGTGGAAACTGCAGTTCAATGTTTGGAAATGTAAAATAAAATGCACCTAGAAAAAATGAATCCCCTGAGAGAGTACAAAATTGGGGGTACAGTGCTAGCCAACACTACTGAAGAAAAAGATTTGGAGGTACTTGTTTCAGATGATTGGAAAATCTGATCCTGATTTCCCTATATAGATCTTTAGTGAGAACTCATTTGGAATACTGTGTCCAGTTCTGGAGACCTCACAAGTGCAGAGACGGGTAACAAAAATGGTGAAAGGTTTGGGGGATAAAACATATCAACAACGACTTCAAGAACTTAAAGTGTTTGTTAACCTACCTTGGCTACTTCAAATAGCCCTCTCTGTGTCCTAATGACAAGTGCTCCTGTCTGTGTTTTAGTTAACAAAATGCCTTCTTTACTGTATTTCAGATCAATTCCCGGCGATCACTTGACCGGCCGTCTCTCTCTCTTCTCCCCATCTGGCAGATGCAGTGGGAGGGGCTGAGATTTCCCCGCTGACATCAGGCAGGAGGAGAGGTGAGAGAGAGACAGCTGGTCACGTGATCGCCAGGAATCGCTCTGAAAATACGGTAAAGGAGGCATTTTTTTTTCTTAAACACACAGACAGGAACACTTGTCATTATGACACAGAGAAGATTATAGAGAATAATAAAAATTATTTGAGAAGCAGGGAGGAGGGGGTGGGCCCTGACACAGGAGCAGGCAGGCAGGGAGGGGAGGAGGACACAGGAGCAGAGCTGCAGATGATGGAGGCATGTAAACTGACCACAGTGTCAAGGCTCAACAACCATGATAAACCGTGGACCAGGCAGGATCAGCCAGGTATTTCAGGTGATACAGGGGGCCAAATTACGCAGCACAGGCACTGTGCTGTATAACATATTTTAACCACTTACAGACCAGAAGGATTTTCCCCCTTAATGACCAGGCCATTTATTGTGAAACTGCACTGCGTCGATTTAATTAACAATTGCACGGTCATGCAGTGCTGTACCCAAACAAAATTAATATAATTTTTTTCCCACAAATAGAGCTTTTGGTGGTATTTGATCACCACTGCTATAAACAAAAAAAAAGAGACAATTTTGAAAAAACACAATATTTTTTTACTTTCTACTATAATAAATACCCTCCAAAAAATTAAAAAAATTTAATTCAATAAATCTTTATCAGTTTAGGCCGATATGTATTCTTCTACTTATTTTTGGTAAAAAAAAATGCAATAAGCGTATATTGATTGGTTTACACAAAAGTTATAGTGTCTACAAAATATGGAATAGATTTATGGCATTTTTATTATAATTTTTTTTTTTTTTTTAATACTAATGGCAGCGATCTGTGATTTTTAGCGGGACTGAGACATTGTGGTGGAGAGTTGAGACACTTTTGGCACTTTTTTCGGACCATTGAAATTTATACAGCAATCAGAGCTAAAAAATAGCCACTGATTACTGTATAACTTAGTGGGCCTTAGGGCCCACTAACAGGCCAGGTTTTATGTATTACCTTGGGGGAGATGCAGACTAGAATACAGCAATCACTGAGCAGCAAATTATATCACCTGTGATGTATCATGTATTTCAGTTATCTTGCAAACCTGGCCTGTTAGTGGGCCCTGAGGACAGGGTTGATGACCACTGCTGTATAAGGAAAAACAGAAGGACAAAAGAACAGCGCCCCTCTAAGTATGTAAACGTTTTTAATATATAGGAAGAAATAAAGATACTCACAAAGGTATAGTTAACATGGGCATGTACTGTGTTATCCTCCGATCTGAGTTCTGGGTACAAAGGGATATTTAATCAGGTTGTTCTTGCGGTCCTGTCGGACCTCTGGCCACAAAGTGGTCTGTGGTGTGGACTGTGATCAGCGGCGTACATGGGCAAACGTCACATCTCGGTCAGCTCTGCGGGCGGTGCTTCGCATTTGGGCATGCGTGCCCCTTCCTCAGGCTTCAGTCTGTATAATGTAATTGTTAGGGAAGGGGTTATCACTAGGGGGCGATCAAGGGGTTAAATGTGTGTCCTAGGGAGTGTTTCTAACTGAGGGGGGATGGGACTGACTGGTGGAGGAGACCAATCGCTGTTCATAATCAGTATGGACAGTAGATCTGTCTCCTCTCCCCTGACAAAATGGAGATCTGTTTACATTGACAGACCTCCGCTCTGTCTCTCTCAGGAGCGATCGCGGGTGCCTTGTGGACATCGTGTCCATCAGGCACGTGCATCAGCTCCTACATCACATGGCTCGCATGCCCCCCCATACCCCTTAAAGCTCCCACTGCACAGCTATGCCAATTTGCGCAAGGGAGCCAACCTGCTGCCACGTAGACACGGGCTGGTTGGCAAATAGTTGAAGAAGCAGGATTTTTTTTTTTGCATTAAAACACTTTAATATTCACAGTCTCAAGGGCAAGGGGAGACATGATTGAAACTTTTAAATATATCAAGGGTGTGAATAAGGTTCAAGACGGCAGTATTTTCAATATGAAATCAAGATCAAGAACACAGGGACATGACCTCAAGCTAACAGGAGGAAAGATTAAATCGAATCTAATAAGGGTAGTTGTTTGGAGTTGACATCCAGCAGAGGTAGTGATTCAGTCAACAACAATGCCGCATACACACGATCGGACATTCTGACAACAAAACCATGGATTTTTTTCTGACGGATGTTGGCTCAAACTTGTCTTGCATACACACGGTCACACAAATGTCGGAAATTCCGAATGTCAAGAATGCAGTGACGTACAAGACGCACGACGAACCGAGAAAAAATAAAAGTTCAGTAGCCAGTGCAGCTATTCTGGTTGATTCTGAGCATGCGTGGAATTTGGTGCGTCGGAATTGTGTACACACACTCTGAATTTCCGACAACAAATTTTGTTGTCAGAAAATTTGAGATCCAGCTCTGAAATATTTGTTGTCGGAAATGACGACAAAAAATGTCCGATGGAGAATACACACGGTCGGAATTCCAACAACAAGCTCACATCTAACATTTGTTGTCAGAAATTCTGACCGTGTGTACGCTGCATTAGTGGTTTCCAATATGCTTGGAACAAACATAGATCTATACTCAGATAAAAAAGTTCATGGGGGAAAAAAAATGCAAAACATGTACTGTATTAAAAAAAAGACTGACAGACTCGGTGGACCACTTGGTCTCTTTCTGCTGTCACTTTTCTGTGTCTTTTCGGTGACACTTTTCGGTCTGTGGATTAACTGTTTGCCCTACTACTAAGGAAATGGGTAAAACAGTTAAATTGGTTGCTTATAGGTGTTTCATCTAAACTAAATTAGCATTGGCGGGATCCAGAGAGCCCTACACTGAGGAGTTGGTGTAATAGAGTAGCTGATATTTTTAACATTGAGTATCTGAGATTCAGTGGGGAGGAGGGATGGGCAGGATTTGAGGAAAAATTGAAGGATTTACTCAAATTTAAGCATACAATGACAGTAAAAATTGAGAGTTGACCTCTGGAACAGCAGATGAATGGTGTTATTGTATACAAGCCACAGCCCAAAAAAATTGTCCCATGTCATATTTGACGGGCAGTCAGGGCTGTCTTTAAGGTGGAGCAAACGGGGCACCAGCACAGGGCCCTGTCATTGTTGAGGGGCCCAACATCCTCACAATCGTTCCTGGTCACAGCAGCTGCAGGAAAAGTAAAATGCCGGAATCAGTCAGTCGGACATTTCAATCGTGTGTGGGCTACTCTGAGCAGGGATCTCACCATTGGAGTCTCCAAGGGGTATAAGAAACTGTCAGGTAGTTTTATTGCGCGTACGCACGACCGGACTTTCCGGCAGAAAAGGTCAGACGGAATCATTTAATCGGATATTCCGTGTGGGCTTCATCAGACTTTTTTTTTTCAAAAATTCTGATGGACCTAGAAATAGAACATGTTTCAAATCTGTCCGACGGACTCAATTCCTATCGGGAACACTGTTCGCATGTATGGTGGTCCGACGGACCAAATATGATGCAAGGGAAGCTATTGGCTACTGGCTATTAAGTCCCATCTTACGTCATCACGTTCAAAGTGAACAGACTTTCGAATTGACTTAGTCCGTTTGTGTGTGGCCAAGTCTGCTCGTTCGGAAGTCCATCGGAACTCCGCCGGAAGTCCGTCGGACCTTTTCTCCCAGAAATTCCGGTTGTGTGTACGCGGCAAAACAGTAAGCGGCGGTGTCCTTGCCTGGCAGCAGAACTGGCTGAGTGGAGAGACACACTAATGAGCAGTGGTAGGGGTCAGAGGAGTGAGAAAGGATCGCTAGGAGGCAATGACAGTCCTAAGGCAGCATGGATGAGAAAAGCCAGTGGATGGTGAGAGTTACTATCTGAATGAGAACATGTGCATCGCTCTTCTTTACTTTGCTTTTTAACAACATTACTAGCACTGCCTGTATATAACACTGGTCGGCATGTATGAGTGGGCAGCTGGTATGTGATGTGATTTACAGTCTAAATTAGCTCATTTGCCCTGGCCTGCTGAGTTGAACTTTCACTTTAGCAGCTAAATGATCACTGATCTCTGCTTGCTATGATCATTGACAGTACTGTGTTTGAATGTAATCCTGGTCGGCTTTAATAACCCTATATTTTCTGCCCAAATTCTGCTGCAATGCAAAACACCACTTTTGATCTGGCAATGGGACTGCTTTGCATTTGTAGCATAATCTATTTATAATCTAGCAACCAATCAGTTAGCAGTAATGTTGTGCAGTAACCTCTAAACCAATCAATGTGCAGCAAGGGTGTGCAGTAACCTCTAGTGACCAATCAGTGAGCAGTAATCATGTTCTGTAATCTCTAGCAACCAAACAATGAGCAGTAATGATGTGCAGTGACCTCTAGCAACCAATCAGTGGGCGGTAATGATGTGTAGTGATGTGCAGTCGACCTGCTATTTATTGTATGTCTCAGAGCAGGTGGAGAGAGAGAAACTGCATAGTGGCGTCCGGGGGGGTGGTGGTGTTGGGCCCAGGAGAATGTTTGCCCAGGGTCCAATCAATATTAAAGATGGCCTTGCGGGCAGTGCCATTGCCACACACAACACATTTAAGTGAATGGGCCCGCACCACAACTGTGAGCCGAATGCTAGGCTCATGCTTGTGCTGCTGTATTCCCATTCAAAATCACTGCTATCAAGGAGGGAAAAAAAATCCAGAAGGCAACCTTATCGCCTCCAGAATGTCTGGCAGCTACACCTGTACTGCTCTGTACAAAAGCGATCCACCATAGATTGTTTTTAGAGGTAGGTTAAGGGCTACTGCCCATGTACACAAGCCCTGATGGTCACCAAGACAAATACACTCACCAGCCACTTTGTTAGGTGCTATCCAGGAAGTGGCAGTTGTGTGGAGGAAAAGGCCTTGTTGATGTCAGAGGTCAGAGGAGAATGGGTAGACTGGTTCGAGATGATAGAAAGGCAACAGTAACTCAAATATCTACTCATTACAACCAAGCTATACAGAATACCATCTCTGAATGCACAACCCATGGAATCTTGAAGGAGATGGCTATGGCAGCAGGAGACCACACCGGGTGCCAATCCTGACATCTAAGAACAGAAATCAGAGGCTACAATTCACACAGGCTCACCAAAATTGGACAACAAAATATTGGAAAAATGTTGCCTGGTCTTGATTTCAGCTGCGACATTCAGATGGTAGGGTCAGAATTTGGGGTAAACATCATGAAAGCATGTATCCATCCTGCCTTGTATGGGGGGGATATTTTCTTGGCACACTTTGGGCCTCTTAGTACCAATTGAGTACCGTTTAAATGCCATGGCATACCTGAGTTTTTTTGCTGACCATGTCAATCTCTCTATGACTACAGTGTACCCATCTTCTGATGGCTACTTCCAGCAGGATAATGCACCATGTCACAGAGTTCAAATCATCTAAAACTGGGTTTCTTGAACATTACAATGAGGACCCTGTACTCCAATGGCACCCACAGTCACCATATCTCAAGCCAATAGAGCAACTTTGAGATATGATGGAACGAGAGATTTGCATCATGAATGTGCAGCCGAGAAATCTGCAGCAATTGTGTGATGCTATCATGTCCATATGGACAAAAATCTCTGAGGAATGTTTCCAACACCTTGTTGAATCTATGCCATGAAGAATTAAGGCAGTTCTGAAGGCAAAAGGAGGTCCAACCCGGTATTAGCAAGGTGTACCTAATAAAGTGGGCGGTGAGTGTAGACGGCAGATACAGAGACAGCAAAAAATTAAATAGAAACTTACTTGTCTACTGTATCTAAAACATTTTGACACACTTTCGGACCTCCAATAGCAAACTTACCCTAAGGTTTTCCCCCATAAAGTACGTTCATGTAGGGTTAAAGATAAAAACTTGTGTAAATGGTATGTATCTTGCAGCTGAATGGGGTTGTGTGAGAGGGGCTGTATACTTTTAATTAAAGCTCTGAGATTTGTCTACTTTGTTTTAATGTATCCTATCAAAATAAGCATGACATATATATATGTATTGCTTGTTTCATTTTTAGAACAAGACTAACAAAAATTGCTACAGACATGCAAGCAATATATCATCTTGCTGCCAGATCAAGGTAAAGCCAAACAACTTTTCATCATTTTAGACTTTTCTAACCTAATACAATTTTTATTTTTCAGGACATAGAGCATACAACTTTAGTTAAGCTTTTTATTTACTTTTGGATATAATGTGAAAAGGGTTAGGGTTTTTTTTTTTTTTTTTTATTG
The DNA here is from genome assembly GCF_037356315.1 of Lithobates pipiens. Lineage (NCBI taxonomy): Eukaryota > Metazoa > Chordata > Amphibia > Anura > Ranidae > Lithobates > Lithobates pipiens. Next base: position 480,238,591 of record NW_027507764.1, on the reverse strand, counting down.
CTCTTTTTCTCCCTGTGCTGGGAAACCAGCCTCACTACGACCTGATCGTTGCTTTACAGTATAGAAAATGATGGGAAATTCAGCTTTTTGGAGTTTTCGCAGGGACAAAGGGAGGGGAAATGTTTTAGTGACAATTGTCTAAAGCTGGTCATACGCTAGTACATTTGTACAAAAATACATAAAAAAATTCCTGGTACAGTCAATGACTTGACGAAGGTACTTCAAAATTTCATTTGCTTCTAACATTAAGTTTTGGAATGAATAGACTTTACTAAACAAAAACCACATACACTGTTATGCCGCGTACACACGATTGGACATTGATCGGACATTCCGACAACAAAATCCATGGGATTTCTTCCAACGGATGTTGGCTCAAACTTGTCTTGCATACACACGGTCACACAAAGTTGGATGGAAATTGCGAACGTCAAGAGCGTGGTGACATACAACACATACGATGAGCCGAGTAGAATGAAGTTCAATAGCCAGTCCTGCTCTTCTGCTTGATTCCGAGCATGTGTGGAACTTTGTGTGCTGGAATTGTGTACACACGATAGGAATTTACGACAACGGATTTCGTTGTCGGAAAATTTGAGAACCAGATCTCAAATTTTGTGCAACAGAAATTACAATGGAAAATGTCCGATGGAGCCTACACACGGTTGGAATTTCCGACAAAAAGCTCCCATCGAACATTTTCCATCGGAAAATCTGACCGTGTGTACGGGGCATTAGAAATTTGTTCATTCAGAAAAAATTTCCAAATTGCTCCTTCATATTTTCTTGTCACTGTGGTCAAAAACAAACATTAATTTTACCCCAGTAACGATTAGAAAATCAAATGAACATTCTTATAACAAAACATTTTTGAACAAAATTCTACTTGTGTATAGCTGGCCCTAAGAGTATATATCCCCTATCGTTTAAGACCAGTCAGCCATAACATTATGACTGCCTACCTAATATTAAGTAATGTCGTGTACACACGGTCTGACTTTCCGGCAGAAAAAGTCAGATGGAATCTTTTGATCGGATATTTCGATCGTGTGTGTGCCTCATCTGACTTTTTTTTTTGAAAATTCTGACGGACCTAGAAATAGAACATGTTTTAAAATCTTTTAGACGGAATCAATTCCTATCGGGAAAACCGTTCGTCTGTATGCTGTTCTGACAGACCAAAAATGACGCAGGGCAGCTATTGGCTACTGGCTATTGAACTTCCTTTTTTTAGTCCCGTCGTACGTGTTGTATGTCCCCGCGTTCTAAACGATCGGACTTTGGTGTGATCGTGTGTAGGCAAGACCATTTCAGCAGAGTTTATTCTGATGGAAAAACACGGTCGTGTGTACGTGCCATTAGTCCTTTTGCCACCAAAACAGACCCTTTTTCTGCCAAAATAACCCTGGTCTGGCGAGGCATTGAACACCACTTGACCCCTGAAGGTATGTTGTGTCATCTGGCTCCAAGCCTTCAGTAGCAGATACTTTAAGTCCTATAAGTTGTAAGGTGGGGCCTCCAGCACATCCCACAGGTATCTCTGGATTGAGATCTGGAGAATTTGGAGGCCAAGTCATCACCTCAGACTGGTTGTTGTGTTCCTCAAACTATTCTTGGACCATTTTTGCAGTGTGGCAGGGTCCATTGCCTTCTGAAAGAGGCCACTGCCGTCAAGTAACACCATTTCCCCGAAGGGTGTACTTGGTCAACAACAATGTTTAGGAAGGTGGTTTGTCTCAAGTAACATCCACATGAATGGCAGGACCAAGGTTTCCCAGCAGAACATTTCCCAAAGCATCACACTGCCTCTTGCCTTCTTCCCATACTGCATCCTGGTGCCATCTCTTTCCGAGGTAAGCTACACAAATGCACCTGGCCATCCACATGGTGTAAAATAAAACGTGATGCATCAGACCAGGCCACCTTCTACCATTGCATTGTGGTCCAGTTCTGATACTCACATGCCCACTGTAGGTGCTTTTGGCTGTGGACACAGATCAGCATGGGCACTCCGACAGGTCTGCAGCTAAGCAGCCCCATACACAAGAAACTGTGATGTCCTTTTTTTTTTTTTTTTTGCTTTCAACTTCTGGGACAACATGTCTACTTGCTGCCTAACATATCTCATGGACTTTCAGATGCCATTGTAATGAGATAATCTACATTCACCTGGCACTTTATTAGGTACATCTTGCTAGCACCGGGTTGGACCCCTTCTACCTTCAGAACTGCCTTAATTCTTCATGGCATAAATTCAACAAGGTGTTGGAAACATTCCTCAGAGAATTTGGTTGAGATTGACATGATAGCATCACACAGTTGCTACAGATTTGTCGGGTGCACATCCATGATCTCCTGTTCCAATCTGGTGACTGTGGAGGCCATTGAAGTACAGTGACCTCATTGTCATGTTCAAGAAACCAGTGGTGAGATGATTGGAGCTTTGTGACATGATGTGTTATCCTGCTGGAAGGAGCCATCAGAAGATGGGACACTGTAGTCATAAACGGATGGACATGGCCAGCAACAATACCCAGGTAGACTGTGGCGTTTAAACGATGCTCAATTGGCACTAAGGGGCTCAAAGTGTGCCAAGAAAATATCCCCCTCACCCTTACACCGCCACCACCAGCCTGAACCATTGATACAAGGCAGTGTGGATCCATGCTTTCATGTTGTTTACCCCAAATTTGAAATACTCAGACCAGCTCGTCTAGCAATAACAACCAGGACATGTGCAAAGTCACTTAAATCCCCTTTCTTTCCCACTCTGATGCTCAGTTTGAATTTCAGCAAGTCGTCTTCGCCACGCCTAGATGCCTAAATGCATTGGGTTGCTGCCCTGTGATTGGCTGATTAGCAATTTGTGTTACCAAGCCATTGAACAGATGTACCTAATAAAGTGACTGGTGAGTGTAAGTTATTCACTATCTATCTGTAGTCATAAACAATGCACCTCTCTTTCTTCTGTTTTTCTGGGACAGGAAGGGACAGAAAATCCCATTGACAGGATACAGACGAATTAACCAAAATAAATAAATAAATAAAATAAAAAAATATGATGGTGTGTTAACCATTCCCTTTTCTATTTAAAACAATTTTGTTTGGAAAAAAAAAAGTTTTGTCTTTATATACAAAGATACATACTCCCAGAGCTTTTTCCGGCTTTGGAGAATTTCTTATTTTTTTTGCCAAATAACCTTTTGCATTTCCAGTGAATCCTATGACAAGAATAGATATGGGACTACAGGCCACACCCACCCACACCTTGTTCCCCAGATACAACCAAATAACATATAACTCAGACAGTGTTTTGGCAGAAAAATGGGCGTGGCACTTTATTGGTTTACACTTTTCATAATCCCACAATATATATTAATCAAATACTTTGAATAACATAAACATCAATCAGGCTCTGCTCAGTTTTCAGAACTCGAGAAGCTTAAACAAAGAATAAGCCCCCTCCCCCAAGATTTTGGGGTTACCCAACCACACAAAATGCTTGCGACAGGGGCATAGATGAAATAAAAGGTGTATACACACACACATATACATACATACATATACACTGCTCAAAAAAATTATAGCAACACTTTTTAATCAGAGTATAGCATCAAGTCAATTAAACTCCTGGGATATTGATCAATTAAGTAGCAGAGGGGGTTGTTATGTAGTTTCAGCTGCACTAGATGGGCAACAATAAAACAACCTCCAAAACATGAATGGATTTTATAGGTGGAGGCCACTGACATTTCAGTGTCACTACTGGTAGCATGAGGCGATACCTGGACCCTATAGCGGTTGCACAGGTAATCCAATTCCTCCAGGATGGCACATCAATATGTGCCATTGCCAGAAGGTTTGTTGTCTCCGAGCACAGTCTCAAGAGCATAGAGGAGACTCCAGGAGACAGACAATTACACTTGGAGACCTGCACAGGGCCTTAGAAGGTCCTTAACCTATCAGCAGGACTGGGATCTGCTCCTTTGTGCAAGGAAGAACAGGATGAGCAATGCCAGAGCCCTACAAAATGACCTCCAGCAGGTGTGAATGTCTCTGACACGGACTTCATGAGGGTGGCCTGAAACAGACTTCATGAGGGTGACCTGAGGGCCCAACATCCTCTAGTGGGCCCTGTGCTCACTGCCCAGCACCATGAAGTTTAGTTGGTATTTTCCATTGAACACCAAAATTGTCAGGTCTGCCACTGGCACCCTGTGATTTTCACAGATGAGAGCGTGTTCACCTGGAGCACATGTGACAGGCATTAGAGGGTCTGGAGAAGCCATGGAGAACATTATGCTGCCTGTAACATTGTTCAGCATGACCTGTTTGGTGGTGGGTGAGTGATGGTCTGGTGAGGCATATCCATGGAGGCAGGCCCGGATTGGCCATAGGGCAAACCGGGCACTTGCCCGGTGGGCCGCGGCCGCTGGGGCCGCCAGGCTGCAAGTCCTTGCGGGGCTTGAGCTGGCGCCGTTCATCCAGCCTCTCCTCGGCCGCCCGGCTGCTTAGCCATCGGCGCCGGCGGGAGGAGCTAAATGGCACTCCTTCGGCCTCTGCTCGGCTGCGCGGCCGCCTGTATAGGTCAGCCGTCGTGCCGGGAGGAGGAGCCAGAGCGACACCTTGGAGCCGGTGAAAATGTGAGTTCAGCCCCCCCCCCCAAACTGCACAGGAGGAGCAGTGGGGGCGGCTGCATATAGAAGAATAATTCTCTCCATCTTCCTCCTGCAGTAGCGGAATGCCTGCGAGAGGGAGAGGAGAAGCAGGAGACTGCAGGAGGAGGATGGAGAGAATTATTCTTCTATATGCAGCCGCCCCCACCGCTCCTCCTATCCTGCTTCTCTCTGCTGCTCCCCCCTGGGCTCTCAACCGCACCCATACTCTCTGCCATCCCCTCATGCTCTCCGCCACCCCCCCATGCTCTCTGCTACCCCCCATAATCTCTGCCATCCCCCCATGCTCTCTGCCACCCTCCCATGCTCTCTGCCATCCCCACATGCTCTCTGCCACCCTCCCATGCTCTCTGCCACCCCCCCATGCTCTCTGCCACCCCCCCCATACTCTCCGCCTCTCCCCATGCTCTCCGCCTCCCCCCATGCTCTCCGCCACCCCCCATGCTCTCCGCCACCCCCCATGCTCTCCGCCACCCCCCATGCTCTCCGCCACCCCCCATGCTCTCCGCCACCCCCATGCTCTCCGCCATCCCCCATGCTCTCCGCCATCCCCCATGCTCTCCGCCATCCCCCATGCTCTCCGCCATCCCCCATGCTCTCCGCCACCCCCCATGCACTCCGCCACCCCCCCATGCTCTCCGCCATCCCCCCATGCTCTCCGCCATCCCCCATGCTCTCCGCCATCCCCCCATGCTCTCCGCCATCCCCCATGCTCTCCGCCACCCCCCATGCACTCCGCCACCCCCCCCATGCTCTCCACCTCCCCCCATGCTCTCCACCTCCCCCCATGCTCTCCGCCACCCCCATGCTCTCCGCCACCCCCCCATGCTCTCCGCCACCCCCCCATGCTCTCCGCCACCCCCATGCACTCCGCCTCCCCCCATGCTCTCCGCCTCCCTCCATGCTCTACACCACCCCCCATGCTCTCCACCAAACCCCATGCTCTCCACCAACCCCCATGCTCTCCGCCATCCCCCCCATGCTCTCTGCCGACCCCATACTCTCCGCCGACCCCATACTCTCCGTCACCTCCCCCATACTCTCCGCCACCTCCACCGTGCTCTCCGCCACCCTCCCTGTGCTCTCTGCCCACCCCTGTGCTTTCTGCCCACCCCCGTGCTCTCGGCCACCCCCCATGCTCTCTGCCTCCCCCCATGCTCTCCGCCACCCCCCATGCTCTCCGCCACCCCCCATGCTCTCCGCCACCCCCCATGCTCTTCGCCTCCCCCCATGCTCTCCGCCACCCCCCATGCTCTCCGTCATCCCCCATGCTCTCCGCCTCCCCCCATGCTCTCCGCCACCCCCCATGCTCTCCCCCACTCCTCCATGCTCTCTGCCACCCCCCCATGCTCTCCGCCTCCCCCCCATGCTCTACGCCACCCCCCATGCTCTCCGCCTCCCCCCCATGCTCTACACCACCCCCATGCTCTCCGCCACCCCCCATGCTCTCTGCCGCCCCCATGCTCTCTGCCACCCCCATGCTCTCTGCCGCCCCTATGCTCTCTGCCGCCCCCATGCTCTTCGCCACCTCCCCCATACTCTCCGCCACCTCCCCCATACTCTCCGCCACCTCCCCCATGCTCTCCGCCACCCTCCCTGTGCTCTCTGCCCACCCCCCATGCTCTCTGCCGCCCCCATGCTCTCCGCCACCTCCCCCATACTCTCCGCCACCCTCCCTGTGCTCTCTGCCCACCCTCCCTGTGCTCTCTGCCCACCCCCCATGCTCTCCGCCACCCCCCATGCTCTCCACCTCCCCCCATGCTCTCCACGCCCCCCCAAGCTCTCCGCCACCTTCCCCATACTCTCCGCCACCCCCCATGCACTCCACCACCCCCCCATGCTCTCCACCTCCCCCCATGCTCTCCACCTCCCCCCATGCTCTCCGCCACCTCCCCCCATGCTCTCCGCCACCTCATCCATGCTCTCCGCCACCTCCCCCATGCTCTCCACCACCTCCCCCTGCTCTCCGCCACCCTCCCCGTGCTCTCTGCCCACCCTCCCCGTGCTCTCTGCCCACCCTCCCCGTGCTCTCTGCCCACCCTCCCCGTGCTCTCTGCCCACCCCTGTGCTCTCTGCCCACCCCCGTGCTCTCCGCCCACCCCCATGCTCTCCGCCACCCCCATGCTCTCCGCCACCCCCATGCTCTCCGCCACCCCCATGCTCTCCGCCACCCCCCCATGCTCTCTGCCACCCCCCCCATGCTCTCTGCCACCCCCCATGCTCTCCGCCACCTCCTCCATGCTCTCCGCCACCTCCTCCATGCTCTCCGCCACCTCCCCCATGCTCTCCGCCACCTCCCCCTGCTCTCCGCCACCTCCTCCATGCTCTCCGCCACCTGGTCCCACATCACCCCCTCTCAGGGGATCTGTCAGGGAGGACAGTGGGGAAGGGGCCGGTTAACATGTCATGGGCTGCTCAATGCAAAATGCCCGGGCCTATTTTTTGTCCCAGTCCGGGCCTGCATGGAGGGATGCACAGACCTCTACAGGCTAAACAATGGCACCCTGGCTGCCATTAGGTATCGGGATGAACTCCTTGCACCCATTGTCAGACACTACGCTGGTGTAGTGGTCCTGGGTTCCTTATGGTGCACAAAAAATTACCAGCCTCATGTGGTGAGAGTATGCAGCCAGTTCCTGGAGGATGAAGGAATTGATACCATTGAATTGTCCCCATGTTCGTCTGACCTAAATCCAATAGAATACCTCTGGGACATTATGTTTAAGTCCATTCAACACCACCAGGTTGTACCTCACTCTGTTCAGGAGGTCAGTGATGCCCTGGTCCAGATCTGGGAGGAAATACCCCATCCATCGCCTCATTAGGAGCATGCCCCAACATTGCCAGGTATGCATGCAAGCACGTGGGGGTCATACAAACTACTGAGTACCATTTTGAGCTGCTGCAATGAAATTTCAGCAAAATTGATTAGTCTGCTGCATCATTTTTTTTATTTTGATTTTCAGGGTGTCTTTGAATTCAGCCATCTGTAGGTTGGTAATTTAAATTTCCATTAACCGATGTGGCATTCTTTCATTCCTAACACATTACCCGGTCCATATCAGTCTAGATATCCAGCATGATATTATTGCCCATTGAGATCGAATGTGTTTTCAAAGTGTTCCTTTAATTTTTTTTGAGCAGCGTGTGTGTATATCTGTAGCAGGGTTGCTGAGTGATTGTGGCCCACCTGTCACCCTGCCCAGCTTGGCATTCACTTCCAGACACTCCAAGACAATGAACAAGTCCATCAGCTTTGTTTTTGTATTTTGAGGGATTAGAACTTGGATGGGTTAAGGAAACCCAGGAAAAAGATTCGTACATGGTTTGGGACAATTTAGATAAACTCCTCCTGCACAACGCTTGCTGCAGATTCTCTCCTTCTCCCTTCAGCACAATTCTTCATCTGCAGCTAGCACATGGTTAGGCCTAACCCTGGTTTCAGCCAGGCCTGAGCAAAGTTCCTTATTACAGGCAGGGACTGTGGGCCCCTATAGTGTAGCAAAATAAGGTTCTGGTGCTAGCTGTCCTCTTTGGTGGTCTACTGATCCCAGTCAGCCCTTAGCAGACCCTGCCAGCCCTCCCAACTGTAGTGGCCCAACTTCACTGCCAGTAACATTACTGTCCCGCTGGCTCTACATCCATCTCAGACTGCACACTCCCAGTCTGCTCCGGCATGCCTCTCCCAGCTCTCCCGACTGTGCCTGCTACTCCCAGACACCTGATGGATCCCTCCTGAAGACTTGCTCTGCAGTATTCCCATCTGTCCTCTCCTGCTCCTCTTCAGGACACCCTTTGGGTTGTGTGTGGTCCCTGTTCAGCACCAATCCTCCTGGCCCAAGCTCACCCCCCGCCCCCAGAGTAGGGGGCTTCCTCAAAGGCCCAACAGCCTAATACTCCATCTCCATTTATTCCACCCGAACTACTCCTCCCTAGCTGTTCTGACTCTAGGTATTTAAGGAGGCCTGCCCCTTGCCAATGCAGGTTGGGGTGGGTCAGCACTCCCAAAAACACCCCAGACAGCTCCACCCTTCTTCCCCACCTTCCTTCTAGAAGCCTCTAGAAGCAGAAGGGAGGTAACCGAAAGATGAAACTAGCTGTGAGTCACCAGCTTACCCTAAGCCACTCTCGGCCCCACAGATCAAAACAAACAAAGCTAGGCCTGCTTAAATTTACCTGCACTACAGAAACATCTCACTCTAGTACCTACACTAGGTAGAGTGTAGGTGCTAGGGTATACTTATATTGCCAAAAGATGCCTGCCTGTACACACACAGAAAATTGAACTCCCATAATTAAACACCATATCCTCTTCTCACAAATATATGTTACTTCATTGAAACACTATGTAAATGATCTACTGGTTACATAAGGGGTTATAGCATACAATTGCATAATACAGATAAAGGCACTTTTAGCAGCGTATACACTATATTGTCAAAAGTATTGGAATGCCTGGCTTTACACGCATACGAACTTTAATGACATCCCATATATGCCACCTATCAATGCCCATCAGTGTGAAAAAAAATGATAAAAATTTTATTTGGGTATAGTTTTGCATGACTATGCAATTGTCATTCAAAGTGTGAGAACACTAAAAGCTGAAAATTGGCCTGGGCAGGAAGGGAGTGAAAGTGCCCTGTAGGCAAGTAGTTAATGGCATCCAGGTCTTAGTCCATAGGATTCAGTATTGAGTTGGAAAGAAGGGGTAAGCGCCAGCTAAGTGCAATATCACAGGGGGTTTATTAAAACAATGGATAAAAACAATTACAAAAAGTGAGATAAAGGAAGGCTTATCGTTAACTGGCTCATCCACCAGAAGGTCCTGAGTCCTTACTCCTGCATGGTCCGCCAGGTTCAGGTTCCTTGGGAAGCAATGGAGGTGAAAGAAGTTCCTGTGGTGTGTAGGAAGTCCACGCCAAACCAGCCTGGAATGCTGAGGCGGATGTCACGAGGAGGGGACGAGTAGCTGGAATGCTGACTAAACAGCAAACAACCATTTCTCAGAGGGATGTCAAAAACTTGTGAAAATATTAGGTTATTATAATTGACAGCATAGACAATTATAGGGGCTAAAGTTTGTACAAGGCTTGAGAGGGGAAGAGATCCCAGCACTAGTTAAAAATTAAAAAAATTTATTATATTGAAAAATGTATTTGGTGAAATGTGACCACGATGTGTTTTATAGACATTGTTGTTTGTCTTATGCCGCGTACACACGGGCGGACTGTATGGCGTACTTAGTCCGTCGAAACACATTTCAGCGGACAGTCCGCTCGTGTGTGGGCTTCAGCGGACTTTTTCAGCGTGCAGTCTGGCGTACTAAGTATTTCGGATTTTTTGAAATTCTGTCCGTCGTACTTTGGTTTCAGCGGACAATCCGCTCGTCAGTAGGCTAGTTCGACGGACTAAGAATGGCGCATGCTCAGAAAGGATTTACACGGCGGAAAGGTGCTTTGCTGTGTATTGGACTTCCTATTTCTAGTCCCGTCGTACGTGCTGTACACGTCATCGCGCAAGCTTTCGACGGACTGTTTGTGCATCCGTGTGTGGTCAAGTCCGTTCAGTCGAAAGTATGACGGACTGTCCGTCGGATTGTATGACGGACTAAGTACGCCATACAATCCGCCCGTGTGTACGCGGCATTAGTTTTGCTTTGCTGACATTTTGGTAATTTTTCTCTTCTTGGGTCCCAGTCTGGTAACAATTTTCTTATTTCGGTCTTTGGACTAAAACATTTAAGAACCCCTGCTTTAATGCAAGCATTGACAACAGTCCGTGAAACCTATCTCAGACTGCTTTCAAGTACATGTTCTTTATATACACTATATTACTAAATGTATTGGTAAGCCTGCCTTTATACGCACATGACCTTTAATGACATCCCAGTCTTAGTCCATAGGGTTCAATATGGAGTTGGCCCACCCTTTGCAGCTATAACAGCTTTAGCTCTTCTGGGAAGGCTGTCCACAAGGTTTAGGAGTGTGTCTATGGGAATGTTTGACCATTCATGCAGAAGAGCATTTGTTAGATCAGGCACTGATGTTTATGAGGAGGCTTGGCTTGCAGTCTCCACTCAAATTCATCCCAAAGGTGTTCTGTCGGGTTGAAGTCAGGACTCTGTGCAGGCCATTCTAGTTCCTCCAACCCAAACTCGGTTATCCATGTCTTTATAGACGTTTCTTTGTGCACTGGTGTACAGTTAGGTTGGAACAGGAAGGGGCCATCTTGAAACTGTCCCCACAAAGTTGGGAGCATCAAATTGTCCAAAATGTCTTGTTATGCTGATGCCTTAAGAGTTCCCTTCACTGGAACTAAGGGGCCAAGCCCAATAAATTAAAAACAATCCCACATCATAACTCCCTATCCCCCCCTCCGCCAAATAATTTGGACCAGTGCATAAAGCTTGGTCCATAAATGCATGGATGAGTAAGTTAGGGGTAGAGGAACTTGACTGGTTCTGATCTCAACCCGATAGAACATCTTTGGGATTAATTATAGAGGAGACTGCGAGCCAGACCTTCTCCTGACCAAATCAGTGCCTGACTTCACAAATGCACTTCTGGAAGAATGGTCAAACATTCCCATAGAAACACTCCAAACCTTGTAGACAGCCTTCCCAGAAGAGTTGAAGCTGTTATTGCTGCAAAGGGTGGGCCAACTCAATATTGAACCCTATAGACTAAAACTGGGATGTCATTAAAATTTATGTGTGTGTAAAGGCAGGCATTCTAATGCCGCGTACACACGACTGGACTTTTTGAGGGACTAGGTCCAACAGTCTTTCCAATGGACTTTCGGCGGAGTTCCGACGGACTTTACGAATGAACGGACTTGGCCACACACAATCACACCAAAGTCCGACGGATTCGTACGTGATGACATACGACCGGACTAGAATAAGGAAGCTCATAGCCAGTAGCCAATAGCTGCCCTAGCGTCGGTTTTTGTCTGTTGGAATAGCATACACACGAACGAATTTCTCGGTCCGGTGGAGTTCCGGTGGAAAAATGTATAACATGTTCTATTTCTAAAGTCCACCGGATTTTTGGCAAGCAAAGGTCCGATGGAGCCCACACACGATCGAATTGTCCGACGGACTCGTTCCGTCTGACCTTTGCTGTGAAAAAGTCCAGTCGTGTGTACGCGGCATAATACTTTTGGTGATATAGTGTGTAGGCCATTGAGTTTCTATTACGTTTAAGCTAATGCTACACTTCCTCACATTATTAATCTAACATGCTATAGTAACCCTTTTCTTCTTCTTTATATTTGCAGAAATTATATTATATAGGATGTCTACTCCAGCAGCAAATGAAGAACCTAAAACCAACAACCCCCAAGAACTCTGCTCTAAAAAACAAGCTAAAAGACTTTGTGACTATCACCAAGGATATTCTGTGTGTACACCTTCCCAGAGAGGTAAACTGTTATATATGTAAATCAACTTAATTGTTTATATAGATCATAATTTTATTAATAGTAAGATGAGAGCATACAAGCAACATTTTGAAGGTCTCTGCCCTTAAAACTGAAATCCAGGAATTCAATCACATTGTAAAATGTGCTGGCATGGCATACTATTAGCTAAGTCCAATGAGGTGTATGCCATTTGATTTTAGATTCGATGTCACTACTGTGCTGATCATTGTTTTCCTTGCTTGAGGCTGTGACATGAGGAAGCAAAACTCTTCCTCCACCAAGACGGCTGCCTCCACAGAGAAATACAGTGCAAAACAAGACTTGGTAATGGGGAAAGATCAACTGCAGAAAAACCACAGGCAATACTGGTGACCTTGTTCCCTTTGCCTACTTTTTTTGTGCATGGTTTCCAGAATTCAGTTCCTCTTTAAAAAGACAACTGAAATGTGTTTGGATAATGAAAAGTCAGCCTGATTTGTAGAAAATAGATTACAGTGCACAGATACAAAAATTACATTTAAAAACACCTGAACATATTCCAAAAATATGTGGATTTGGTCACACTATATGGTCATATAGTGCCAAGCCCATGGGAGATAAACTCCTATTTATGGGAGAACTGAAGGGATTCCTCCTATGAACTTGTAGCCACTAATAAGAGGTAATGAGGGTGGGGTGCTCCGGCCCAAGGAACCTGGTCAAAATTCATACAATATACATACAAAATCATACTTGGGGAGGCACACCCTAAAATTGCGTTTACATTTAAGATGGTGCTGCTATAAGACCATCAAACAGTACAAAATAGATTACAGCACACACATACAAAAATGACTTTTAAATCTGTCAAGGCTATTTAAAAACACCTGAGCATATTCAAAAATGATGGGGATTTGGTCACAATATGGTCATATAGTGCTAAGCCCACTTACTGCGTCAAAGTACCTCATCAAGCCTGATTTGTAGGACTACAGTGCCATTTGTGTGCTGTAATTGTACCACTGTTGACCCTGCAGGGACTAAGAAATTCAGCAAAACTGAAGGTACATGTCTAAGTGGCTTTTTTAGCCTTCACAATAATTAACCAAACCTCTTTCACGTCAGGCCTGTTCTCTCTAAATGACCATCCATATTGTACTGAACATAATAAAGGATTGCATCAGCTTGTTGCATTTTTTATAACAAACAATACAAATCTAGTAGTGAGAGTTTGAGCTTCTTATAATGTCCACAAGTGGTTCACTGACTCAGGAGCACAGGAGCAGGGATCTCACCATTGGAGTCTCCAAGGGGTATAAGAAACTATCAGGTAGTTTGATGCCACGTACACACAAACGGACTTTCCGGCAAAAAAGGTCAGATTAAATCATTTCATCAGATATTCCGATCGTGTGTGGGCTTCATCAGACTTTTTTTTTTCAAAAATTCTGATGGACCTAGAAATAGAACATGTTTTAAATATTTCCAACAGAATTAATTTCCAATCGGGAAAACCGTTCATCTGTATGCTGTATTCCGACGGACCAAAAAGGGCCCAAGGGCAGCTACTGGCTATTGAATTACCTTTTCTAGTCCCGTCATACCTCATCGTGTTCTAAATGAACAGACTTTGGTGTGATCGTGTGTAGGCAAGTCTGTTTCAGCGGAACTCAGTCGGAAAGATCGTTAGAATTTATTCTGACGGAAAGTCTGGTTGTGTGTACGCGGCATAAGTTTTCAGCATCCACCAAAAACTAAAATGTCAGTTTTTGGTAGACTTAAACTCTAAAGTAGCAGTAAAGCCTTTTTTTTTACTCATTAGCATTAGATGTCAGAAAAAAACACAGTGCCAAATGGCACTCCAACATACCACCCAGTGCACATGTCATTGCCATTCACTATGATGCCAATAATGCTGCAAGCAGGGTTTCATTTAAATGAATATGCTGTCCCATTGCAAAGCTAACTTGCAACATGGGTTAAAACGTGTGTTTATTGCACCACAGCTGACCGTGTCGGTGTGAATAGGCCAAGGATCATGTAGCTACTTACAGTAGGTAAACTGAAGGAAAAATGTAAACCACTCCAGGTTAGCCCACATTTCTCTGCAAGTCCAGCTCATCATTGGGACGTCAAAAGAGCATAAGTGGATGACCGCAGTCTAATAAAAATACTCCTTTATTGTAATACATCCATAAAATCATACAGCACGGCAACACAGTTCAAGCTAGTCTGCCTAATCATAGCATACCTCCCATGCTGTTCTCTCTCCATTCACCATTGCAGAATCAATTATCATGCTAGTTAACAAGACAGATATCACTGGTGGGTATCCTACCTCAAATCTAAAATACAACTATAAATATTAAACACGAATAATCATTGAGAGAAATAATTTATGAGAGCAGACAAATAAAAAGTACAAGAGATAAGAGATGATAAGCATGGGGGTCTGCTAGAATTAAAGTGTTACTAAACCTAATAAAATCAGTCTGTATATGCAGTAAAACATGCTTTTTACCCTCAATGTGGAACCCAAGGGGTTAATCTTCTGCTTTGTGTAAAAAGACTGATCCTGTATCCTCTGATCCTCCCCTTCTTCCACTGTCTCCTATATGTCTCCTAATAAGACAGAGCCTTTGGAGTCACTCTGCACATGCTCAGTTTTTATTTTTCTTGGGAGGGTGCCTGTGTTTGGCACAGGGCCAATTAGCACTGTCCAGAGAGAGGGTCAGGAGTCCTGCAGCCTTATATGACAGTCAGATTAGAATGAAAACTCTTCCTACAAGCTTTAACCACTTCCCGACCAGCGCACGACGATGTACGTCGACAGAATGGCACGGGCAGGCATATTGGCGTACAGGTACGTCCAATATTCGATGCCGCCCTGCCACCGCGCTGGTCGGGACCCCCGTGAGTCCGGTCGCGGGACCCGCGGACTCGATCGCCGCGGGCATCCCCGCGATCGTCTCACGGAGCGGCCGAATAGAGGAAATGCTGTGTAAACAACATTTTTCCATTCTGCCTAGCAACTAGTGACGCTGATCTCTGCTCCATGTGATTGGAGCAGAGATCAGTGTACACTAAAGGAAAGCCCAACCCCCCCACAGTTAGTAACACACCCCTAGGAACACTTAACCCCTACACTGCCACCCACTGGTTAACCCTTTCACTGCCAGTGTCATTTACACAGGAATCACTGCATTTATATAGCAGTGATTACTGTATAAATGACAATGGTCCCAAAAATGTGTCAAAAATGTCCGATAGGTCCCCGACAATGTCGCAGTCACAATAAAAATCGCAGATCGCCGCCATTACTAGTAAAAAAAATAATAATAAAAAATTATTAATAAAAATGCTATAAAACTATCCCTATTTTGTAAACGCTATAACTTTTGCGCAAACCAATCAATAATCGCTTATTGCGATTTTTTTTACCAAAAATATGTAGAAGAATACGTATCGGCCTAAATTGAGGGAAAAAAATGTTTTTTTATATATTTTTGGGGGATATTTATTATAACAAAAAGTAAAAAATAATGCGTTTTTTTCAAAATTGTCGCTCTATTTTTGTTTATAGCGCAAAAAATAAAAACCACAGGGGTGATCAAATACCACCAAAAGAAAGCTCTATTTGTGGGAAAAAAAGGACGTCAATTTTGTTTGGGAGCCACGTCGCACGACCGCGCAATTGTCAGTTAAAGCGACGCAGTGCCGAATCGCAAAAAGTGGTCTGGTCTTTGACCAGCAAATTGGTCCGGTCTGAAAGTGGTTAAAGAGGAAGTAAACCCTGATGGGTTTACTTCCTCTTTGTCTCCCTGCAAAGGTAAAGCATAATTGACTACTATGCTTCGCATAGTAGCCCATTATGTGTCACTTACCTGACACACACAGGAGCCAGCGATGTCACTGCTGTCCCCTGTAGTCTGGAGCATCCATCTTCTTCCGGGTATAGCTGCTCCGGCCACTCACAGCGCTGGAGCAGCGATGATGTCACTCCCGCACATGCGCATGGGACCCGCCACTAACGGCATATCGCAGTTAGCAGCATGCCGCTGCTAACGGCGATAGTGCGCCTGCGCGCCGCTGTCTACGGTGCATGCGCCGTAGACAGTTGTCACTGGTTTTTAGTAAATATCTCCTAAACCGTTTAGGAGATATTTCTTAGACCTACAGGTAAGCCTTAATCTAGGCTTACCTGTAGGTCAAAGTGGTTTGTAAGAGTTTACAACTACTTTAACCAGACACTGATAGAAGTCACAAGACTGCTATATACTGCTGATGAGAAAAGGTATTTGGCGGTTTACGTTTACTAAAATAATTGCATTCCCATGTTCTCTTTACTGTGGGAGACCAGATATAGTGAATAAAGTGTCTAGGGCAGGGGTGTCCAAACTTTTTTCAAAGAGGGCAAGATTTGATGAAGTGAACATGCACGAGGGCCAACCATTTTGCCTGACATTCTTTGAACCATTAAAATTCGGTCTAAGTGTGTTCGTTCGAACACTAATACAGGGCCCAACAAGAATTCTCTTGCCTTTGTGGCTGTGTGTGTTGAAGAGATGAGCTTGGGTGTGTTATTTGGATATATCGTATTTATTGGCAAATAAGAGGGAAGTTTCAGGAAAAACCTTAAAATTTTAAATAAAAACTGTGAAGCAAAATAAGGGTCAGTGCCCATCTGCACGCCCACCATTGCTGGGAATGCAGCCCCCACCATTGCCAGGAATGCACCCACCATTGCCAGGAATGCACCCACCATTAGCCAGGAATGCAGGCACCATTGCCAGGATTTCACTCACTATTAGCCAGGAATGCAGCCACCATTAGCCAGGAATGCAGCCACCATTGGCCAGGAATGCAGCCACTATTGCCAGGATTTCACTCACTATTGCCAGGATTTCACTCACTATTAGCCCGTATTTCACTCACCATTAGCCAGGAATGCAGCCACCATTAGCCAGGAATGCAGCCACCATTGCCAGGATTTCACTCACTATTGCCAGGAATGCAGCCACCATTAGCCAGGATTTCACTCACTATTAGCAAGGAATGCAGCCACCATTAGCCAGGATTTCACTCACTATTAGCCAGGAATGCAGCCACCATTAGCCAGGAATGTACTTGCCATTGCCATCAGTGCAGCCTTGGAGGGGACATGGAGGGGGCAGGACGAGCGCCAAAGAACAGGAGAATCTCCTGTTTACACAGCGGCCTCTTTAAGAGAAAGTCCTGCCTCCTTTGATGGACAGAACAGTCGTCCAATGGCGGAGATGGGACTTCCTATTACAGAGGCTGCCGTGTAAACAGGAAATACTCCTGTGTGCACGGCGCTCATACAGCCTCCTATCTCCGATGCAGCCAGACTATATATCTTTTGTGGCCCCGGCGCTGGGAGATTGTCTGGGCCACAAAAGATATATATGTTTAGATTACCAGGCGGGCCGTTCAAAACCGGACCGCGGGCCATGATTGGCCCACGGGCCGGACTTTGGACGTGCCTGGTCTAGGGTTTAGTAAAGTGAAAAGCATTGGGAGTGCCATGCTGTGATATTTTATGGAATTATTACAATAAAGGAGTCTTTCTATTGGAGTGTGCTCGCCCACCTATTTAATTACAAAGGGTATTTAGAGGTACAGACCTGTCTGTGTTACAAGCGGGGTAGATTTGATTTAAATCAAGTCGTTTCAAATAATGATTTAAATCACTAGTAAAAAGGCTTCATTTAAATCAACTTGATTTTAATCATAATTGTTAAAGAGCAACTGTCATCTCTGTCCCACAGCGGCTCTTCCTCTGACCCACTGTTGACTCACCGACAGTCCCATTGACTTTGATGGGACGGCTGATGCGGCAGTGACACAACAAGGTGAGGGATGTGGCGGCAACAGGTGAGTGGATGCCCGCTAACAGGCGCTGCCATGATGGATCTGAAATGACAGGTGCTCTTTGAAAGTAAGGACTTATTCTTGCTGGTAGTTAGAATCTTTAATATTTGCAATCAAAATGAAGGTTTTCTATTTAGAATATTAAGCTGTCAGGTTAGTAAAACAGCGATATCAGAACCGATTCAGTCATACAGTTTGTAGTGTACATAGATTTGCAAAACAAAGGGATAAAGGAATAATATTGAACTCTGTTTTATCTCATGGTTACAGTGAAATTGTGAGAATGCATCAATGCAGTTCGTGTTATCTCAGCTTGCAGAGCTTAGATTCATTAAATTACCCAAAATGTAAATATTGGAGAATATACAGCAGTGGCGTCCCTTAATGCAGGGCGCAGTAGCGCCGCCCCCCTATCTACATGCGTCTGGTCCCCTAATCTACATGTGGGGCACCGGTCGCAAGGATTCCACTGGGGTATTTTTTTTAAGCACACGATTAGAGCCAGAGGGTCTAATAGGCTTTATAAAAGGTTTGCGATCGAACCGACCGACCATCCCATGGGGGGGGGGGTTATGCAGGTTACCCGACTGACCCCAGGGGAGGGTGGCTGTGGGTGCACTGTTTAATGCCGCCCCCCCCCCCCAAAAAAAGAAAGCACCAGCAGTCACTTATATACAGCTTCATGCAACATAACTAAGCTCCACTACATGCTATATGAAGTAAATTATTAGTGTATCTTAAATGGAAAACTTTGTTTAGATAGATTTTTACTCCAAAAGCATTTTATTAAAATAAGTTTGATAAAAATCAGAAGTTAAATTTAAAAAGATTTTTTTTGATTTAAAAAAAAAAAAAATCATTCATTTTTATCCACAGTGGTTACTAGTTAGAAGGATCGTAAACAAAGGTCTTTCTTAAAGTGGTGTTGCCAGCAAAAAAATAATTTTTACTCACCTCTAAATACCTGTTGCTCGGGGGTCCCTCGTAGTCTGCCTTCTTCCTTGCCCGGGCTGGTGACATCACTTCCCCTCGCGCCGCACAGTCACCTGGGACCTGTCACGTGTCCCAGGTGACTGTGCGGCGTATCACGGCACCCTGCGCCGCTCGCACATGCGCAGTGGGTGCCCGGCTGTGAAGCCACAGCCGGGTGCCCACAGTACGAATGACGGCGCCGCGAGCAGAGCGGGCAACGAGGGGGGGCTTCGTTCCCCCCCGCATCGCTGGACCCTGGGACAGGTAAGTGTTCGATTATTAAAAGTCAGCAGCTGCAGTATTTGTAGCTGCTGACTTGAATTTTTTTTTTTTTTTTTTTTTTTTTAGGAGGCACCCCACTTTAATTTTAAAAGAAAAAAAACATTCTGAAATAGATTACACACAAATGCCTTTGAGTTCTTGGCATGGCTGTATGAAGTTATAATGATTAATCTATGTTCTGTGCAGAAAACAAGAAGAAGTACAAGACAGTCAAGGGGGACAAAGCATCAGCAGGTCTGTAAAATAAGGGAAACCATAGAAGGTTTCTATCATGACTGGCAAAAGTTCTTAGGCTCTACGGATTGTGCATGAAGGACTTCACATAAAGACTTGTGCTCCCTTTGAACAGAAACCAGCTGTGGACACAGGAGCAGAATATTTCAATTAATGTGAGACCATCTAGCTCTTCCATGCACCATGGTACACATGGATAGGAAGTGACAGCACTCTAAAGACCTCTGAATCAAAGAATCATTGTGCAAGTACACTAACGGCACCTTTATCCATCATCCTGAATATCGATCACCATTTGAAATGATTGTCTGCCTCGGAAGAAGGGTGATTTTATTTTATTTTTTCCCCCCCATTTTTTCAATTTTTTTTCTAGTTTGTGCTCCATTTAATGTGACATGTTAGAGAATAGTTGACACTAGGTTTATTTAATAAGGCTAAAATTACAGTAACCTATGGCAAAAAATTAAAAGGATTATTTTTATTGTTCTGATTTTTAATGCTGTGCGTTACTGGGCTTGCCTTGATAAAAAAAAAAAAGCACGACTTCAAAGGATGGGAGGGTAGATTTTTTTACAACCTTTGTCACTGATGTAGAGCACTATTGTCTAACATTTTTTTTTTTTTATCTCTTGTGTAAATATAGTCTTATTTGTATAAATTATGCCTTTGAATTGCCAAAAGAGCATCTTTATTGCTTATATTGTAAGTATAGATTTTAACATGCATCTCATACTTTTGGGGAGATAAAAATTAACAAAGAGACTTCTTTATTTCTTAAAAAAAATTTAAAAAAATAAAGAAGCATAAAAAGCATATCTTCTGCCCACAGATATCAATCAGATACCTTTTATTTGAAAATATGCACTAGAAAAATGACAGCTGGAATCTGATTGGTGTCTGTGGTAAACAGACCCTTTTTTCTTTTTTTTCTTTGTCTTCTTCTTTCCTTGCCGGTATGCATGGCATGGTAACTAGAGAGCAATAAACCCATTTTTGTTACTACTTTGCCCTGTTAATGTATATAATCCCATATACTATTAATGTTTGCAGTGGTTTCCAGTGGCCATAGCTCGTATAATGATGTTACAGAACTTGTGGTTAAAATCAGTTCCTCTATCAGAGCACTAAGGACTGATCATTCTATTATATGGGATTATCCTCTGATAGAGGAACTGATTTTAGCCTCAAGTTCTATAACATCATTATAAGAGCTATGGCCACTGGAAACCACTGCCTACATTACTGATGGGAAGAGGTTTACAGCACTGTTAAAACCGAACTCTGGGAAAAATAAATCTTCCTTGCAGAGTGACTGTCCACAAGAGTTAAAGTATAACTAAAGGCAAAACTTTTTTTTTTGTTTTGGACAAAGTGGAGAGGGGTTAGAACACCTGCCAGTTTTTATTGTCGTCTGTGTAAGGAGATTCACCCTCGCTATTAGTCCTGTTTACCATATTCATTGAAAGTGAAAGTAAAAAACATTACCCAAATTTTGGGTTGTCCCCAGAAAAGTAATAGCGGGGAAATCTTCTATTGGGTACACTAGTTCTGGTGGCCTGGGGTCCCCAAGAAATTACCTTGATTTACACAGATTTCCTCTCACTTCCTGTTTAGCTATGGGACAGGAAGGGAAGGGAAATCTCTGCAATGGGACGCAGATGTCGGGGGGAAAAAAATAATCTGGCAGGAGTTATAACCCTCCCTTACACTACTCAAAATAGAAAAAAAAATAACGTTTTGCCTATAGTTCTACTTTAATGCTCATTTATGTCTGGAGACCAGGAAAAACTGTTTTATTTACCTGATTCCCACTCCTGCAGGTTCTTCCTTACTGCAAGACTGCTGCCTGCAGCCCTTTTTCCCTGAGTTCCAGCAGTCAGAAGCCCTCTGACAACATTAAGACTGATGTGGGCACATAGCCCTTCAATACAGTACAAGGAAGGGCTTTTACTTTTACTGGAGTTGCACTTTAAAGATCCTTCGAAGTGATCTTGCCAATATGAACTAAGCTAAACTCATTTTGTAACCAGATGGATAACTTTGCACATAGTCATACTGCTTTTTATTGACTAAATATGTTCATTAATATCTTGGTTTCCCTGATTGTGTTTGACAAATATTGGTTCTTTTGTATATTTAGCAACTGGAATTTGTAATTGTAACTGTAACAATTACAATTGTAATTGTAATTGTAACAGTTTTTGTGATTGTCAATGTTCATCAGAGCGTAAGCTAATCATTAACCATGTCCAAAGAGATTATTTTGGAGTATTCTATCATGCTGTTTGCAGTTACCTGCTCCAAAGATTTGGGGATTTGACCCTTAAAATTTGACACTGGCAATGGTTTAACCACTTGCTTACTGGGCACCTAAACTCCCCTCCTGCACAGACCAATTTTCAGCTTTTAGCGCTGTCACTCTTTGACCGACAATTGCGTGGTCATACAACACTGTACCTAAATTAAATTTTTATCATTTTTTTTTCCCCCACAAATAGAGCTTTCTTTTGGTGGTTAAAAAAATGTAAAAAGACCAAATAAAAATAAAATAAAATACAAACCTGTTTTATATTTTTTGAATACATTTTGCAAACAGGTAATTTTTCTCCTTCATTAATGTACGCTGATGAGGCTGCACTGATAAGCACCAATAGGATGCAATGTTGGGCACTAATAGGTGGCACTGGTGGGCATTAATGAGGTGACACTGATAGGTGACATCGATGGGCACTGAGAGGTGGCACTGATGGGTGGCACTGATGAGCGGCTCTGAAGGGCATTGATAGATGGCACTGAAGGGCACTGATGGGTCGCAGTGATGGGCACTGATCATCACTGGTAGGTGACACTGATAGGCAGCACTGCTAGGTGGCATTGATGAGGCACTAATTGGCACCACTGGTTGGGCATTGATAGGTGGCATTCATAGGCATTGATAGGTGGCACTGATCACTGGCACTTATGCACTGATTCGTGGCACTGTGTGGGCACAAGGCTCTTCCTCTTCTGGATTGATGTCCCTTGCACTGAAGCCGGTGATCTTTTTTTTTTTTTTCTCCTCACGCAAAGGATTACTGATCTTCTGTTTACATAATATGATCAGCTGTCATTGGCCCTTTACTCCAATCTGTGACCACCTGAATCTCATTGACTCCGTGATCACAGCGCGCAAAGGGGAGGATGACTATTGACGACCTCCTGGCAAGGTAGATCTGTGCTGTAGCCATAATTCTGCTATAGCGCAGATCTGAAGGAGTTAATGTATAGTAATCAGCAGATTGTTTCCATACACTGAACGTTCATCCGAAAAATCTTGTCTGTGCATTCAGTATTGCCTCTGGAGGCTTGGCAAATATCGGTTGACAGTACTTCAAATCTTTTTTGCTTTTAACATTCAGTTTTGGAATTAATGGAATTTCTTAAATGAATATCACATTCACTGTTTACTATTTAATTTGTTCAAGAAAATTTTTCCATCTTGACCCTTTGATTTTTTATTATAGCTACAGTTGAAATGAACATTAGAATTTTTATTTTATTTTTTAAACCAAATTTTATCCATTTTTGTTGGTGTATATAAATTGATTCTGTTAATTACTGAACTAATAAAGTGGTCCTTTATGTTCCTTATTAGGTCACACTCTTTATGTTGCTTATTAGGTTACTCTAAGGAGGCCATGTCATAGGTATTGGTGACTCTCACCTTATAATACCCTATATCTATACCCTATTGAAAGTAGGAACTCCTTGCAGTATCGAGTTTACTTGTTTCCTGGGGGGACCAGTGTATGAATTAGTAAAACTGGCTATAGATGGGTAGAATTTGCGAACTAAAATTCTTGGGAAACTAAGGGTCTAAGAAAGTTTGTTTGTTCTTTTTTCTTTTTTTCCACGATATAAGTTTTTATTGTAAAGTTTTAAAGGTATACAATTTATACAATGCTTATGTATAATAAAGAACATATCAAAGGGTACAATAAGCGGTCGTTTCTATGCATTAATAAGTGAACAGGAGTAGAAATTAACTTAGTGATATAATATATCAAGAAAGGAAATCAGAGTTACCAGATGGGGATAGAATATGTAGAAGGGGATCTATAGCAAAATAAAACAAGTCAAGGGGGAGAAAAAAGGTGGGGATTGGATGTACAAACTCAAAGTCTCATGTTAGACCGTACATATAAATTGTATGGATATATACAACCAAACCGGTGGGAGCAGAGGATTTTCTTTCACACTTCCACAATCTGGTTATATTAATCAGAAAATCTATATGAAACACGTGTTCCAGACTTTATGATGGCGGTTTAGATGATCATATGCAATAGCCATAGTTTCCTCCATAACATGAACATAGTTAATCTCGAATAAACCATTCTATAAGAGTAGGGGTATGCGTAGTCTTCCATGCTCTGGGGATTAGGATTTTTGCTGCATTCAACATATGTCTAGTCAGGGAGTTTTTGTAGCGCCATGTAGGTTGTGTAGAAATATTTAAAAGGCAGAAAGCTGAGTCAAGGTCAATGTCTGTCTCTGTAATCTTCTTTCTCAAGTCACAAACCTTTTTCCAAAAATCAGAGATCAGAGGACATTGCCACCAAATTTGTAACATAGATCCAATGTCTGTCTTGCATCTCCAGCAGGAGTTAGAGGATTGTGGGTACCATGAGCATATCATGTCTGGTGTGGCATACCATTGAGTGAGAATCTTATATGAGGTTTCTTGGAATTTGGTGCTAATTGAACATTTGTGAGCCAGGATTTTTCCTATTGGGAGTCTGTAAAGCTTCTATCTAGAGATTTTTCCCATTTAGCTTTGAAGTTAAAACTATGTTTGCTCGCATGTGTTTGTAGCCAAGAATATGTTTTCTTTGTCGTTGTAGCATTCAAACATATGGTTTCTAGTTGTGTGGGTGTCTTGGAGAAGAGATGTTTAGATTTGTGATTACTCAAAAGCTGCAAAGTTGTAGATATGTCCATTGGGGCAAAGTATGATCTTTGCATGAGTTTTGTAAGCATTCCTTGGATTTGATTACTCCTGCCTGTATACAGTGTGAGACTAATAGCAGGGAGCCCTCACTAGTGGGTGGGAACCCTTTGCATTGTAGACCAATTCTGGGTTATCTGCAACCCTGGTAAGAGTGCCAGGGATTGAAGCTAAGTCGTGAATGAGTGCAGTCTATGAAGGGATGTCTTTTTATGGACAGTGGGTATAGAGATTTTTGAATCCATGGTAAAAATCTAAGAGGGAGGGAAGACGACACATTTTCAATAGAAATACAATCTTTGTTTTGGGAATGTCTATTATCCTTGTGATATGTGTGGCATAATAATATTTCTTAAAGTCAGGTAGGGCCATGCCTCCTGCTTCTTTTGGACGAGTAATCATGTTGAAGTTTAGTCTTGGTTTTTCGTGGGCCCATACAAATTGTCTCTCTAAGTTTTGAAGATGTCTGAAAAAGGTAGATGGTAATTTAATTGGTAAGGCATGCATACAGTACAAAAGTCTGAGGAGGATAACCATTTTAACAATTGCTGTTCTTCCGAACCAAGTAAAGCCTCCTGGTGCCATTTTTTAAGGTCTGATAAGATGTTTTTTAGTAGAGTGGAGACATTTTGATTAAAAAGTTCTTTAGCGTCAGGTGTGAGCCAAATTCCTAGGTATTTCAATGCTTTATCTTCCCATTTGAATGGGCAATTTCTTTGGGCTAATTGAAGTTTATCGCTTGGTAGAGATATGTTTAGGGCCTGTGATTTGCTGTGATTTATTTTTAGGTTTGAGATATATCTAAATGTTCTGAAGTTTTCAAGTAAATTAGGGATGGAAATGTGTGGTTGTGTCTGAAAGAATAAAAGGTCATCCGCATAAGCTGCTGATTTAAATTCTCTGCCTGCTATCTTAAAACCATGGATAGATATGTTTTGGTTGACTAATTAAATGAAAGGTTCTAGGGAAATGATAAACCGTAATGGAGAAAGGGCCATCCCTGTCTAGGGCCATTTTTAATCTTGATGGTATTGGAAAAAGTACAGTTAATTTTAATTTTTGGAGGTGTATAAAGTGTGAATCCAGGATAGCATATTTTTTTGTAGGCCAATGCGCTTGCAAGTTGCGAACATATAGTCCCAAGCTACTAGATCAAAGGTCTTTTCCGTGTTGGTGGACAGGAGAAGGCCTTCGATTTCTTTTTCAGTGGGCATTGTGGATCAGATTAAGAGCTTTGGTAATATTGTCTCTATCCTCTATTCCATGAAACCTACTTGTTCTGGACCTATTATCTTCAGTAAGAGGGGTCTAAGATGAGTAACGATTATTTTTGCAAGAAGTTTTAAATCAACAAGTAATGAAGTTGATCTATAGCTTGAGAATTCCTTTGGATCTTTATTTGCTTTCTGGATCACAGTAATATGTGCTTGTAAAAAAGACTCAAGATTTTTTTGTTGGACTCAAGATTTTTTTGTTGATTATTTAAGGAGTTGAGATTTTCAAGGAGAGGGGTTTTTATAATTTCAGTAAACAATTTATAATACTGGGAAGTCAGGCCATCTGGACCAGGGCTTTTCCCTGGTTTGAGTTCTTTAATTGCCTGTAAAAGTTCAGATTCTTGAATCAGTTATTCTAAATTGTCTATTTCCTCTAAGTTTAGAGGTGGAAGGGCAATTTGTTTCAGAAATTCCTTGATAATGTGGTTTCTGTCCACATTAGATGTTTAGGCTTGTGGGTTAAGGGAAGGTTATACAGTTTTGAGTAATATTCATGGAATTGGGCTGCTATTTTGTCTGTCGAGTGTTCTAGTGTACTTTTTTCTCTGTGTATACAATTTATACAATTTATGTTTTCTAGTATGCTAGTGTTTTTTAGGGCTCTGGCCAAATATTTCCCACTCTTGTTCCCATGTTCGTAATAGAGTCATTTTTGAGACATATTATCTATATCTATATATATATATATCTATATATATATCTATATATATATATATATATATATATATATATATAGATATATATATATATCTTGTCGTGTTCTCTAAAATATTTTGTAATTCTTTTCTTGCTTCCAATAATTCAGAGGCTATCGCTACTGAGAGCGTTTGTTTATGCAGTGACTCCAATTGGTAAATAGTTGTAGAATGGGCTGATATTTTTTGTTCAGTTTCCTTTTTAAGGTGGGCACCCCATTTGATGAATTCCCCTCTTATGACACAATTGTGTGCCTCACAGGCTATAAGTGGAAAGGTCTCCTTGTTACTATTTAGTACAAAGTATGTTTTGATAGAGTCTGTGATCTGTTTGATTACATATGGTATTAAAAGAAGGGAGAGGTTTAGTCTCCAGTTACATGTCCTAGTTTGGTTATCAGGCTGTGAGAGAGTGATGGCAATAGGGCAATGATCAGAAGCCATTTGGAGCCCTATTTTGGCTTCTGTTAATAGAGCAAGATCCTTTTGTGTTATGAATATGTAGTCTATTCTTGAGTATTTATCATGTGGCATCGAGTAATGTGTATAATCTTTCTCTGAGGGATTTAGAAGTCTTCAGGAATCCATTAACATCATAGAACTTAGCATGGATTTAATGCATTGGTAAGTGTTTTATATGTAATTGAGGTTTGACCATTAGAGGTGTCTTGGAGTGGGTTCAGTGTGATATTGAAGTCTCCACCGAGTATCATCATTCCAGTTGAGAAACACTTCAATTTATCTATCACCTTCTGGCAAAAAGAAATATGTGCTTTATCAGGGAAATACATGTTTGCAAGGGTTGTTTGTTGTCCATTCAGGATGCCTTTTAAAAAGAGGTATCTCCTGTCCGGGTCAACAAGTTGTTCCGTGGCTGAGAGTTTTTGCTAAGCAAGATTGCAACACCTTTCGCTTTCGACAGTGGGCTAGATGCATAAAATGCCTTTGTAAAATAATTATTAAGTCGTTTCTGGGTTTTGTCCTTTTTGAAATGAGTTTCCTGTAGGAATACTATTTTTGTTTGGCTTTAGAAAGTTCTCTTAATAAGGAGGTCCTCTTTTCAGGTATGTTAAAGAGGAAGTAAAGGCTAAAAAAAAAAAACAAAAAAAAACACACCCTGCAAGGCAAAGGCATAATGAGCTAGTATGCATAGCATACTAGCTTATTATGAATAACTTACCTGAGAACGAAGCCCCCAAAGCGGTCCTCCATCTTCATGTCCGCCGCTGCCATGCATCCCGGAGTGACTTCCGGGTCTTGCTGTTCCGGCGCTGTGATTCGCCGGAGCAGCGATGACATCACCCCCGCGCATGCGCACGGGAGCCGACACTCGCGCCATATCGCCGCGATCTGCGGCCTGCCCAGTACGCCTGCGCGCCGCTGTCTACGGCACATAGGTATAGGTTTAGGAGATATTTCTTGGACCTACAGGTAAGCCTTAATATAGGCTTACCTGTAGGTCAAAGTTGGTTGTAAGGGTTTACAACCACTTTAAGGCCTTTAGTGTTGTGCGAAATTAGTGAGGGATATTTTCCAAGTTCGGAGTAGGCCATGTAAAAAAAAAAGGGGGGGAGGGGGTATGGAGGAAGGTAAAGTTTATAGAATAAGAGAATAGGTGTGGGGAAAAGAGTTGTCAGTAGTGAAGGCTATAACACAATGCCTATATAAGTATAGACCATAGTCTAGTACTAATGGCAGCTTCTATCTGCAGACTGATTGGAAACTGAACGACAATTAGATTTTGTCTCTCTATGAGGGTGTACAGAGTTTTCTGGGGTAGTGGGAGAATTGCGATTTACAAGACTATTGCAAGAGAGCTTATTCTCTATTGGTTTTATAACTATTAACCACTTCCATACCAGGCCTATCCTGGCTGACTATAGCTATAGCTGACACCCTGGGGAATAAAATGGCAGTCATTGAAACTTTTTATCTCACACAGTATTTGAGCAACAATTTTTTTTCATGATTTAAAAAAATAACAAAACAGTTAGCCCAATTTTTTTTATCTAATGTAAAAGATGATGTTATGCTGACTAAATAGATACCCAACATGTCACGCTTTAAAATGGCGCACTCAGGAATGACACCAAACTTCAGTACTTAAAAATCTCCATAGGTGACATTTTAAATTTTGTTTAGAGTTACAGAGGAGGTCTAGTGCTAGAATTGCTGCTCACATATGTGGGTGAGACTAACGTGTGCATTCACTTCTGAGTGCAAGCTACCAGGGACAGGGGCGTTTTAAATAATTTTTTAATTTTTTACTTTTTTTATCACTTTTATTCCTATTACAATGAATGTAAACATCCCTTATACTAGGAATCATTCGTGACAGGTCCTCTTTATGGAGAAATACAAGGTCAACAAGACCCCACATCTCTCCTCCAGCCTAGAAAGCATGAGATCAGAAAAAAAAAGCCACAATCCCAATGCTTATCAGCAGCGATTGTGGCTTTGTTTAAAATGCGGCCTGGACGTGACGTCATAACGTCATCTCTATGACTGGCGGAGTCCCAGGCGAGACATCATGGGGTCTCTATTCTCTTCATCCAGTGACAGGTGATTCTTTCTCTGGGTCTCCGATGGTACGGGACAGCCCGGAGAAGCACCGGATGGCAGCAGGAAGGGGGGTTGTCCCCTCCCGTCGCCTGTAAGAATGATCAAGCAGCGGAACTGCCACTATGATCAATTTTATGGTGCACAGAATCGCCGGCTGCAAACAAGGATATCTGAATGATGCCTATAGTTGCAGACATCATTCAGATATTCCCACTGAAATTTCAGGACGTCATATGATGTCCTTGGCGGGAAGTGGATAATCTAATAGGATTTGTTTTATCTGATGAATGCAGGGAAATCAGAGAATATGTTGATCTACTGTTCTGTTGCTATAATTGCTGAGATTTAGCTGATGGGTTTTCATCAGACACTATTAGTATGTTTGACCATTTACTTTTAAGCACTTTTTTTTATATATAACAATTGTATTTGTTGCCATGGAGCAAAGGTTATACCTCTAACAGTTCTTACAATTTCAATCACTAATCTTAGAGTTTTTCTCTGTAAATAACTGAGTGGTTTAACATATTCCTCTATATAACAGTGAACGCTTATAGTATGGTATAAGAGATATGACAAGCAATGTAGGAAGTCCCCTTTTGATTATGTATAAAGCAGTATAGTTCTCAGTTTCTCAGGTCATGGGTTTAATCGCACAACTGAGACGCTGAGAATGAAGCAAGTATAGATGAGTATCAGAGGATCTTTTCAGGTGGCCAACTATATGTGGCTGATCAGATTTAAAGAGATCTGGGATCTCATCCTATTTTGTGGCATCTCCCTGGTATAACATCATAAGGGAGAGTCAGTACTGTAGGGAGGTGTTGGTGTCTCAGAGCTTAACCACTTAACGACCAGCGCACGCCGACGTACGTCCTATTTTTGAAGAGGGATATGTCGGTAACGGCAGCAGCTGCTGCCACAACCGAGATATCCATCTCTTCAGGCACCGGTCATCTGTACGATAACGGTGGTCTCCACGGTGGGTTTGCCACGAGATCACCGCTATCGGCGGCGGGAGAGGTGACCCCCCCCTCCCGTGCCCCCAGCCCGTTTACCGGAGCCATCGGTAGTGGTGGAGGCGATC
Source organism: Lithobates pipiens (assembly GCF_037356315.1). Taxonomy (NCBI): domain Eukaryota; kingdom Metazoa; phylum Chordata; class Amphibia; order Anura; family Ranidae; genus Lithobates; species Lithobates pipiens. Next base: position 480,208,523 of record NW_027507764.1, on the reverse strand, counting down.
GAGTCCTCTTCCTAGCTGGGTATAGAGACGAGTGAGGCTAAGATGGCTCCCACTTATTTCTATACCATAGGAGGGCAGAAGCGACGTCATTTTTTTAATGTAATTTTTTCGAATGATTTTTTTTTTTTTTTTTTGCATTTAAGTCCAAATATGAGATCTGAGGACTTTTTTACCCCAGATCTCATATTTAAAAAAAAATGGATCACTTTTATTCCTATTACAAGGAATGTAAACATCCCTTGTAATAGAAAAAAGCATGATAGGTCCTCTTAAACTGTGTAAAAATAAATAAAATCAATTAAAATAAATAAGAAAAAAAAAGTCTTTAAAAACTCCCCGTCACGACGAGCTCGCGCGCAGAAGCGAGTAGCGCCCGCATATGAAAGTGGCGGCCAAACCACACATGTGAGGTATCGCCGCGATCGGTAGAGCGAGAGCAATAATTCTAGCCCTAGAAATCTTCTGTAACGCAAAAAATGCAAACTGTAGAATTTTTTAAATGTCGCTTATGGAGATTTTTGAGGCTAAAAGTTTGACGCCATTCCACGAGCGGGTGCAATTTTGAAGCATGACATGTTGGGTATCAATTTACTCGGCATAACATTATCTTTCACAATATAAAAAAATTGGGCTAATTTTACTGTTGTCTTATTTTTTTATTTAAAAAAGTGAATTTTTTTTCAAAAAAAGTTCACTTGTAAGACCGCTGCGCAAATACGGTGTGAAAAAAAGTATTGCAATGACCGCCATTTTATTCTCTAGGGTGTTAGAAAAAAAACAATATAAAATGTTTGGGGGTTCTAAGTAATTTTTTAGCAAAAAAAAAACTGTTTTAAACATGTAAACACCGAGACTGAAAAAGAGGCCTGGTACTTAAGTGGTTAAGTTAGTTTCTTGTTCAATGGGTATTCCTCATTCGTTTGTAGAGACAGGATCCAGGTGACTCCTATTATTTGAAACGGAAGGATGTCTTGGGGCAGGAGTTCATTGAGATTACTTTTAGGCATCAGTATATTTGTAATGTGTGCTTAAAAGCATGTAGAAGGTACTAGAGGCTAGCTATATATATACTTATATAGCGCCGACAGTTTATGCAGCGCTTTACAACATTAGGGCAAACATTACAATACAATTCAATACATGGGGAATTGGAGGGCCCTGCTCGTTAGAGCTTACAATCTAGAAGGGAGGGTCAAGTTATACAAAAGGGTAATAGCTGTGGGGGATGTGCTAATGGAGAAAATCGTGCAATTGTTAGATGAAGGCAGGATGGGCTTTATGGTAGAGCTGCAGCTATGCAAGGAGTTAAAAACAGTACTTGTTACCTTACAGAGTCAGATGATAGCTTGTGGTGTGGTTTCAGGAGATGTCCATCTACTTAATAGTGGGTGGACAACAAAACCCGTCTGCGGATGATCCACCATCTAGTATCAGGTGCCTACGATGCTATGCGTAGTGTCCATGTAATAAAGGTTTAAAGGTGAAAAAAAAAAACATGATAAAACTTCAATATACTTATTATAGCAATTTGTATGATCATAAGGGTAAATGCAAGTGAATATAGACTGAGTCTACTATTTCCACTGTAAGAAGAGGCTCATTACCTCAGGTAGATTAAAAGAAACCACAAATAATGATGTTCAAGTGTTGTCATTAGATCTGGAGGGTCTTGAGCTGAGAGTGTTGGTAAAATGACTTTGGTTGTGGTTTGGTTGTGGTATTTCTGATATTTGCCTCTCTTATGTGGAGTGCTTATTGGAGATGTAATCGGTGACACTGATCTTCCATTTGTATGCAATGGTAGCTTTAAATCCTGGTAGCAGTCAGGCAGATCTACCTGTGGAATTACCCAAGTTTTCACAGAAATCATGAAGATCGTGAAATAGCCTCAGATAGTATTGCTTGTCACTAGAAGTAACTTGTAGGGCAGGGGTGCCCAACCTTTTGCGGAGCAAAGGCCACTTAAGTGACTTGGTAACCGGTCATTGGCCACAATGAGCGGAGTGGGAGGATGAAAGGGCCTTGTCCACTCTGCATATCCAGAGCAGACACAGCCCACTCTACTCTATGGACCCTCCAATCTGATCTGCCAAGATGGAATGGGACAGATCCCCTCCTGTTTGTTGTGTATTTTTTTTTTTTTTAGGGGATCGAATTGGAGGTAGGTTGGTATAAACAGACACAAGACTGTTTACACCTGCTGCTCCATAGAGGTGAATGGAGTGTCCATTCACCTCTATCGTGTGAAATGGGCCAAGGGCTGCTTTCACACTGATGCACTGTGCTTTACCCACACTGGGTGCAGCGCAGTGCACTTGCGGCTTTCCTGCGGGTTAGCTGCACTTTGCCATAGACTTCTATTATATAATGCAGGTGTGGTGCACTTTCTGAGAGCACACCAAACCCATAGTTTATAACAGAAGTCTATGGCTCAGTGTAGATAACCAGATGCACATGCAGATCAGTTTTAAAGCAGTTTGATTGCAGAAGAGATATGCCCATATATACACTGTCATTTTAGTAATTCTTCCATTCAGGTATTACTGGCTGTTGCTCTCCCAGGAGGAGTGCATTTGGTATCACTCCGCCTGTGACAGGAGATGGCAGGAAACATCAGCTTATGCGGCTCTGCTCCACATCTTCTGGCTTCATTCATAACACCGATGCTCTGGAATGGCAGGTTGGCAAGCCCAGAACAGGAGGTTGCGGTCCACATGAGAGGGCACCCCTGTTGTAGGTCAATGGGAATTTTCCATCTATAAGTCAGGCCATTTTCCCTTAGAGCCTCCAGCAGAAGGCATAGAGCTCTCCTGTTTAGCATAATGGGGGAGGGATCTTGAAAAAAGTTTAATTGGGCTTCCATTGAAATCAATCAGATCATTTTGTCTTGCCTTATTTAGGATTTCCTCCTTTAAAGTAAAGCTGGAGAGACAACAGATTATATCTCGGGGAGGTGCGTTGTCTGGACCTTTGGGTCTTAGAGCTGTATGAGCCAAAGTTAAAATGAATGTCAGTGTCCCTCTCTAGCATGCTGTTAAAGATTTTTTGTAGTGCTGGTTTAATTTACTTCTGTGAGATGTTCTCAGGCAGACCTCTGATCCACACATTATTCCTCCTTCCCTTGTTATCCAAGACTTCTAAATGTCTATTCATGCTGATAAGGTGATTTTAGTGTGTCTCAGAAATTGTTTACAGTCTGCTAGTAGCTTTGTCCCTGTTTTTGCCTGCTCTGTCTTTTGACGCCTTATGTTCAGACATGTGCCTGAGTTCTGCTTTCAAGTCAGTTATAGCTAAGTTTACTAATTTCTTAATATCAGCGGTGATCTCTGGAATGACAGCTAATGTGAGAGGTGAGTCTGTGTTCAGTGGGTCTCTTACCCATTCCTCCGATGCAGCTGTCAACCCCTTATTGCTGTCTTCCTCATGGTGGGACGCTGCCATCTTGTCAGCCAGAGAGCTCTTCCGAGAAACTGAGCACAGTGTGAATATCTCTGGTATATACTGGTTAATTGTTGTCTTGGCTGATCGCTTCTGCTTAGGTTGTGGAGTTCCTCTGGTGGGTTTGCCCATCGCTTGTGAGAAAGGACCATTTTTCTAACCCATGGAGCCTTGGTGATCCGGGCGCTCTCTTAGTGTTCTGCCATTCACACTACTCGTCATGCCACACCCCCTGTTTTTCTAATCATTAGTGGGTCAAATTGACACTCCTTTTTATTGCAATGACAAGAAAATTCGAAGAAGCAGATGGGAAATGTTTCTAGCTAATTACTAACAGCATATGTGGTTTTCGATCAGTGAAGGCCATTCTTTGCAAAATCAAATTAATCAAAGTTAAAAGCAAACAAAATCTTTCAAATGACAAACAGATGTTCTGATAATTTTTGTAAGACTTTTCATAAGAATTTTGGTTTAATATTCTATACATCTATTGCCAACTTAAAGGTTGTACTGGACACCATTATTAGCTATTAGATGGATTATGACTATACATGGTGCTCAATCTCTTGTGAAGGGCATTCTGAGATTTGCTCATCACTAATATATTTTTTAATCATTTTAGTTTCAGTCCTCTTTACTTTTTATTTTTATCTAATCTAATCTGTATTTAAAACGTTTTGTAAATTTGCTGCAGTGTTTTTTTTTTAGTGTGCTGCAGTAAATTTTATTTTTTTCCGGTAAACCAAGACTGCCATCTTTATTATTTATTTCGATTTCTTTATCAGTTTTGTAATTGATTACTAACTTACTTAATTATAACTTTTTTTTTTAGATATGGATAAAGTGGTGAGGGGTTAAAACTTTTAGCATTTAGTATTGTTTTACATTTCTATCTGTGCCCCGTTACGGAGATTTACTCTCTCTACTTGCCCTGGTCACCAATGTTATCAGGAATAAAAATGAGGGTTAATCCAAAATTTGAGTTGCCAACAGAATAGAAATAGAAGAGAAATCTTCCACTGAGCACACCTGTTCCCATGAACATTTCCTGTTGAGTCTACACAATGGGAAATTAAGGGAAATCTCCTCTGTTTTATTCATCCTCTACTATATCAAAATGAAAAAAAAAGTTTTAGATATAACTTAGGTAAAAACTGGTCTTACATTTGACGCAGGTGTTCCATGGTAGGATGCTTTGAAGCTGAAAAGAGAAAACAGCTCCCCTTGCTGGACATACAAATCAGTGAAGCTGAATCTATTTTTTAGCCCAGAATAACTCTTCAGGCATCCTATTTTTATATTAATTGTAGCAGGGCTGGTGCAAAGACTTTTGACACCCTAGGCAAAACCACATTTTGCCGACCCCCTCCCCCCCTCGGCTCAGTCCACCTCCTTTGCCCAACCTATGTAACACATGTGAGCCACCTTACCATTACACTGACCTGCCTGCCCCTTACACCAACCTACCTGACCACTACCCTGACCATTACATTGACCTGCCTGACCCCTACAGTAACCTACCTAACCATTACACCAACCTACCTGACCACTACACTGACCCCTCTGACACATACACTGACCTACCTGGCCACTGCTTCCTGCACTACTCACCCCCCATCCCCAAAACACACACACAGCTCAATGTAGGGGATCAGTCCTCCTCCTTACGTCTTCATCGTCCATCTGATCAGGGCTCTCCTCAGCAGGGGGCAGGCAGTATTGATTAGGAGTCCCCACCAGCACCATCCTTGGTGTCCCCCTGCTGGCCGGGAGGTCAGCTAACAGGCACTTCCTGCACCTCTCTCAATGCTCCAATCTCCACAGAGCTGACACACATGTGGTATCGCGATACTCAGGAGGAGTAGCAGAATGTGTTTTGGGGAGTAATTTTTGGTATGCATATGCTGAGTGTGAGAAATAACCTTATAATATGACACTTTTGTGAAACAAAAAAAAAAAATCTTGATTTTGCAAAGAATTATGGGAAAAAATTACAACTTCAAAAAACTCACTGTGCCTCTTTGTAAATACCTTGGAATGTCTACTTTCCAAAAGGGGGTAATTTGGGGGGTATTTTTACTGTCTTGGCTTGTTAGGGTCTCAAGAAATGAGCTAGGTCGTCAGTACTTTAGGTGTGATCAATTTTCAGTGACTGTCACCGTAGCTTGTGGACTCTAACTTTTACACAGACCAAATAATATAGACAGATTTGGATTATTTTTACCAAAGATAGGTAGGCCCAAATTTATGAAGAAAAATTCTTAATTTGCAAAATGTTATAACAGAAGCAAAGAAAATTGTATTTTTTTCTACAGAATTTTTGGTCTTTTTTTCATTTATAGCGCAAAAAATAAAAAGGATAAATATTTCATATGAGTACAGTGTTACATGACTGAGTAATTGTCATTCAAAGTGTGAGAGCACTGAAAGCTGAAAATTGGTCTGGTTAGGAAGGGGGTTTAAGTGCCCAGGTGTCAAGTGGTTAAATATTATAGAAAATCACTGCTCCAGAAAGAGACAATTCCCTAGCACAGCCCCCTTCTTTCTTGTATATTATAGCCATCTCCTCCTCTGGGAGTGCCTGATTACTCTCTGAGCTGGCCCAGCTCCTTCAACCCACCTCCCCTCCAAAAAGCTTTTATGTACAGTAGATGCCAGGGGAGGAGTGAAGGGTAATGCTATAGAGCAGGGGTAGGCAACCTTTGAGAGATGGAGATCTACTTGAACAGCACTAATGAAGTCAAATATTTTTTTCCCTTTTTTTAAATAAAATCTTTTTACTCAGAACAAAAATAAAATAAATATTACAAGAGAGTGCAGGGTTTAGGAGTGTTTTATGCAGAGAATGCGGGGTTAACCAGTGCATTATGCTCAGAATGCAGGAGTGTGCTGCGCTTAGGAGGTGACTCTGCCCATAACAGTGTCCTCTGCCCCTTCACATCACCCCCCCCCCCCACACTCACACACACAGTGGTGTCTTCTGCCCCCATCAACCCCCCCCCCCCCCCCCATAGCAGTAACCTCTGGCCCAAGGAGACCAGGAGGCAGCACAGAGAGACAGAGGCTGGAGCTGGCAGGGTCAGTTGTCATATTAGCAAGCTGGTGATTGGTTGCTTAGGACCACCCTGTGTCCTAGCAACCAATCACCATTGTTTTAACTTAAAATGTTAATTTGGTTCTAGGCTCCTTCCACCACCCTCAGTCCTGAGCTGTGCTTCCTCCCGGTCTGTGCTGTGTACTGATAACAGCCACAGAGGAGGCTGGGGGGGGGGGGAGAGACCAGAATCGGGACACAGAAGATGCAGCGGAGCCGCGGAGGGGGCTGGAGGCAGGAGGTAGAGAGAGCCTGGGACCGGTACATAGAAGGTGCTGTGGAGCCACGGTGGAGGTTAAAGGCTTGGAGGAAGTCAAGGACCAGCAGATAGAAGAGGTCAGCAACGTAGGAACCTGTTTTCGGTCTACCTGTCACCTGCAGGCGGTCAACAGGTGGACCCCGATTGATGAGTTGCCGACTCCCATTATAGAGTGTAGTTTGATTGACAGCTCTGAGTCATTTTGGGCTGCTGATATCACATCTATGATGGCGTGCCTAGGAAGAGTTTTAGGACTTTTGGATGGCCACACAAGGGAGGGTTTTATAGGTAAATATCAGGCCTTGAATACAATAAATGCAGATGCTGTTCTGAAAATTTAAGCTAACAAGTTTGATTGGTTTTTGAAGATGGGAGGAATGCAGTTATGTAAATATGATGGATCTTCTATACCAAACAGCCAGAATAATTGTTGAATAATTTCGGCCAGCAAAAGATTGAGAGCATGTTCTCAATTTTTTGGTTGAAAAAAGTTCCTATCCGAAAATGCGTTTGTTTGTATGCAATTCCGACATGCAAAAACTCACACATGCTCAGATTCAACTGCAAGACGGAAGCTATTGGCTATTGAACTTCCTTTTTCTAGTCCCATCATACGTCTTGACGGTCTGAATTTGGTGTGACCATGTGTATGCAAGACATCTTGAGTGAAATCCCGTCGGAATTCCATCGGGAAAACCATCAGAGCTTTTTCCAACCAAAATTCCGATCGCGTGTATGCTGCATAAGAATGATCCAGACAAAGTTGGATTAGCTGGGTGTGCGAGTCGGTATATTGAGGACAATCCAGTGGTTAAACTGAGAGGGCAAGAAAATAAACCCATAAATTCTGGGGTTACGTTCCTCAATAAGCTTTAAAATGCAATGATTCTTATAGACATTCCTAAAGATAAAGAGCTTATATTAATATAAAGATTAATATTATTTCAAATACTTCAGCTTAAAAATTGAGCATGCATCCAGATATAATCCCTTACTATTGGGATAATCAAAGGCCTGGTAGTTCAAACATCCTTCTATTTTCATTTTAAAACATCTGATGACTTTTGAAGCAGAGGCTAGATTTTGTGGATAGAGTTATGTAACAGAAGGCATTCCTGGACCTGATGTGTCAGAGATTACATCATTACAGGCAGTAGAATTCAGCTGCACAATACATAACTAAGAGTTGATTCACATTCCTTCTTTCTGCACCTTCTCTCCTCTTTTCGTTGCTGTGCATATGCTTTCTGAGGCTGGAAAAGATATGTGTCATTTTAAAAATCCAAATTTTTGTGCTCTTGGCTATTAAAGCAAACTTGTAGTAACGAAAAGTGGAGCCTGCCATTACTAACCCTTCTCCTACAGAAAATACTAGCTCCCGGCCATAGTGTAGATCTAATGGCTTGAGTCATTGACTTTAATGCTTTCCCTGTATTTGCGCTCTGGTTTTACCTGGTGATCTGCCAAGTGACACACCTCCTGCTTTAGAGTGCCCACACTCTGGATGAATGAGCACAGGGGACACCTGTGGATGGCACCATTGACAGTCTGGGTGGAGGGGAGGAGAGTGCTAGATATACTAGCAGATTTAGATACACTAACAAATTAAAGCCAAACCCCAGCTAATACTTTATAATGAGCTACAGCAGTTTTTTTCTATTGGGATAAAGGTTTTACATAAATAAAAGCTGATTACTGTAAGCATACCTGCTAGCGTTAAATTGTTTGTCTCATCTCTGTAACTGATGCATGCTGCTTTTGAAATGCACCAGTCTTGTTGGCTGGATTACTAGATGAAAATAGAAGAAAGCCTGAAAATCCAGCCATCACATCTAAGAAATGGTAAGCCCAATTTAATAAATGTTTGCTTTTGGGTTTAACCACTTGCTGACCAGCCGCCACAGTTTTACTGCAGCAGGTTGGCTCGGCTGGGCAAATCAACGTTTCCTTAGGTCACTTCCCATTGTGGCCAGTAAACACACAGATCCCAGTTCTATCAGGGGAGAAGAGACTGATCATGTGTTCATACAAAGTACGAACACCAATCTCTCTCTTCCCCTACTAAGTCCCATAATCCCTTCAGTTAGAACACACAGTGAGGGAACACAGTTAACCCCTTGATCGCCCCCTAGTGTTAACCCCTTCCCTGCCAGTGACATTTACACAGTAATCCGAGAATTTTTATAGTACTGATCGCTGTATCATCGTCAATGGTCCCAAAGATGTGTCAAAAGTGTCCGATATGTCCGCCGCAATATAGCAGTCCCAATAAAAAAATAAAAATAAAAAAAAATATTGCAGATCGCCACCATTACTAGTAAAAAAAATATATAATAATAATAAAAATGCCATAAATCTATCCCCTATTTTGTATACGCTATAACTTTTGTGCAAACCAATATGTGTATTGGGATTTTTTTTACCAAAAATATGTAGAAAAATACATATCGGCCTAAACTGAGGAAAAAAATAGTGTTTTTGAAATGTGTAATATTTATTATAGCAACAAGTAAAAGATATTGGGGGTTATTTACGAGGCAAATCCACTTTGCACTACAAGTGCACTTGGAAGTGCAGTCGCTGTAAATCTGAAGGGTAGATCTGAAATGAGTGGAAGCTCTGCTGATTTTATCATCCAGTCATGTGCAAGCTAAAATGCTGTTTTTTTTCTTTTCCTTGCATGTCTCCCTCAGATCTACAGCGACTTTACTTCCAAGTGCACTTGTAGTGCAAAGTAGATTTGCCTTTCGTAATTAACCCCTATTGTGTTTTTTTTTTTTCAAAATTTTCGCTCTTCTTTTGTTTATAGCACAAAAAAGAAAAACCGCAGAGGTGATAAAATACCACCAAAAGAAAGCTCTATTTCTGGGGGGGAAAAAAAGCATGTCAATTTTGTTTGGGTACTGCGTCGAATGACTGCGCAATTGTCATTTAAAGCGGCGCAGTGCCCGGTCATTGAGCAGCCCAATCTTTAGAGCAGGGATATGCAATTAGCAGACCTCCAGCTGTTGCACAACTACAAGTCCCATCATGCCTCTGCCTCTGGGTGTCATGCTTGTGGCTGTCAGAGTCTTGCTATGCCTCATGGGAATTGTAGTTCTGCAACAGCTGGAGGTCCGCTAATTGCATATCCCTGCTTTAGAGGCTGAAGCAGTTAATACCACTTTAAGCATTTTCTGATTAGCTGCAATAATATGAGTGACTCCATAAAAGTGAACATACAGTAGTAGTACGGTAAAGGAGAGCAATATGCTGCAGTTCATGAATAGGAGATTCATATTTTTTTTTTTTATAGAAGACAAGCAGTGACAAACATTGGGCAGACATTTGAGGTAGTCTGGCCCCCTTCATCAATTACCTATCCTACAGTGTTTTTCTTGGCTATGACTCTGTTGGTATAGGTTCCTTCAATTTGCATATGTCTTTCCCATATTAAATATGCTCAATTAAATAACAGGGGATAAGTAGATATCCCACTGGACTGATGGCAGAATCTCAGACAGCTTTACTATGTATTGTATGTCAACACGTATGCATATCTCTCTGCAATTCCTTTTTCTTTCTTCTTTCATTTTATTTTTTTTTTTTGCATATCATACATTTTGTTTGACCCTGAAAGGGTGTATCCTAAAATGCTTGACTTTTAGAAATGTATTTCCTTTTAATTTACAAATAGATGTGCACCTTCTAGTAGCTCTCTGTATTACAAGCAGCATAGTGCACTAAGAAACATAACAATGAAGCCCAACTATTATGCAACACTAGTAAAGCAACCTTGAAGGAGAAGGGGAACTACCTGATCCAGGGCCCCGTGGCTCCTTCCCCCAGTTCTGAAAAAAAATGGGGAGGCATGTGTGTGATTTTGTGGTAGAGCAAGTTTTGTTCAACTCAAATATGTTGTATTGTTTGCAGACATTACGTTGCATGCACAGTATGTAATATGCAAGACAAATGAACCTGAAATGGATTATACAGTATATTGTATGAGTACAATTAGCGTTCTGTGTATGCACTATGTATTTTACTGGGTGCCTATGTAACAAGAAAGAAAGGGCTGAAGGAAAACAACGGTGTTACCCTTTTAGCAATAAAATGAAGCTGTCATTTTTCTAGTGCAGATCCAAAAAGTAACACATTCAGATATTTATATTTGCTACAGGCAGCACCGCTGTTTTTTTTTTTGTTTGTTTTTCATCCATTTTTTAAGATGTCTTTATAACTGTTGCTAAAATATGATAATACTTTAAAAATAAAATGACTTAAGTGATATTATTGAATTTATATGTGGCAAGTTTGCATGTAAAAGAACAGTTTTAAAGGAGATGCCCACTAAGTGTCTTTCAGTGGAGGGGGGCGAGGCGAGTATGGTCTGCAATCTACTGCCCAACCAAAGACAATTTTTCTTTGTTGATTAGAGTAGAAATGATCCATAGAGTAGGAAGGCATTCGAAGGTCTGCTAGGTGTATCCTGCAGTCTGTGATCCCAAAAAAAAGAGAATGGGAGTCACCAAAACAGGGAGATACAGACAGCAATTAACACCTGATAGAGAACATAAGCCGTCCCTGCCTTTTCCAAAACTAAAAATGTCACCCTAATGACCTAAAAATCCTGCTTAATTATGATTTTTTAGCCTAAACTACTTCACATTTTGACATCTACCCATGGTGCATGCAAAGGGAAGCAAAACATTATACAAGTCTGGAGAAATTTAAAAATAAGGTTTATACTGTATCTACATTAAATGTATAAACACCTGTAAGGCATTGACTAGTTTTGAAAATTTTAAACGTTCTTCTAGGTCTTAATGTCCTCTAGGAAACATCTACTTTTGGCATGCTTTGTCACCAAGTCAGTAGGGTACCACCAGCGCCCACAAAGGCTTTTTGAAGAGCAGAAGTACTGCTAAGGTGTTTCCTCTTAGCCCCCCTACACACGGTCGGAGAATCCGTCGGAATGTGTCCTATCGGACCGTGTTGTCGGATAATCCGACTGTGTGGAATGCATCGGACTGTTTCCGTCGGAATATCCTTCGGACCAAATTTTCCAACTTGTTGGAAATATTTTCAGACAAACTGGTCCGATAGGACATACTCCGATCATGTGTAGAGAATTCCGATCGGACAAAGTGCCACGCATGCTCAGATCAAATTCCTACATCAAAGCTATTGGCTACTAGCCTGAACGTAGTCCCATCATAATGAAATTACGTCATCACGTTCTGAAAGATCGGATTTTTCCCTAACTTTGTCCGACCATGTGTATGCAACAGTTTCGGACACAATCCGACGGACAAAATCCGACGGATTTGTTTGGCAGAATGTCCGACCGTGTGTACGGGGGCTTATGAAATGTGTGTTGTCCTTCAGAATTCATGCCCTGACCATAAAATGGGATCTCTTCCATTAACAATTTGGCTCCATTTGGTTTGTTTTGTTTGACTTATTGATTGAAGTCTACAACGCACCAATGCTGAGCTCAAATGAAGTAGTATTTTTGGTCCCCCTAGAGCCTGTCTTTGGTTTGAGTGAATGGAGTTTCCATATCACACTCCCCCACCGTCCTCCACTGAAAGACCTTCTCTTTTAACGTTTGCTTTTTACATGAATATTTTCCTAAGCAAAACAATACCCACTATGTGGGACCGTAGTCAAACTGACTTAAGAGTATTAGCCTTGTGCTTCTGTTTTTATAAGCTGTGTTCACATTCAAAATAGTTAAGTTTTAGAGCTATTTTTAATAAATGTATAGAAAAGACCTTGCCTTTAAAGTTATAATCTACTGTAGAATATAAAATTAGTAACTTTCTGATAATGTCTTTGGAAAATACTGTATATTAAATTTCAGAATACCGCATAGTGGTATTGTAGCCCATACTGTAAATTATAAAGCTATGAGAAGGTTGTTTGAAATATAGATGGCCTTCTGTCAGGTCCTCTGTTATCCAATTCTTTTTTATGTTTTTTTTTTTTTTTTATGTTTTTTTGTTTTTTTTTTATTGTGTAGTTTTGGCTGAAGTGTGGAATGTTTTGAACCCCTCACTTTCCTCAGCTTGACACAAACAAAAACCTGATGGCGCATTGACCTTTTCCTACTCCGTTCAAAACAAAAAAAAATAAAAAATGTTGGTTATCAATGCGTTTTAAAGTGTATGTATAAGCAACATTATTCTTTCAGTTTTTCTTGGAGTCGGGAGGTGTTTAAAGCCTATCAGGCTATTTTTTTGCTGTGTATTTCTTGCTGGGAAGAGAAAAGTGAGAAGAAATACTATTTGTCACCAGAATATTTGACTTGGAAGATTTCCACTCACCTTGTTTTTATTAAAACACTTAAGTGCTTTCCCACTTTATCCAAAACTAAAAAAATAAATAGCCTATACATACACTTTAATATATACTATTACAACAAAAGTTGGATATTTCCAGCTTGCCAGCACATAACTTTTTTTTTTACATCATCTACTGGACCCAAGTCACACTTTTCCATGTACCCTATTGATCCAAGAGTATGTGTGCAACTTGTAATGTCTTACTTTAGGAATCCTGTGAGGGGATTGAAATACTTTGGAAAATTTAAATTATGTCTTTTCAATGTCGACTTCAAATATTCTTACAATGTATCCGTCCACTTTTTTCAAGGGAAACAGACGTTTTGTAATACATTTGTGTTCAGTGTTTCCCTAGTAATGTTTTTGTTTATATTATAATAAAGTTGTTGTATACAATCATTGTACTACATAATTTTTTGTTAAATATCAGACTGAATATGAGATAACAAAAAATAAAATATACTCACCAAATCTATAAGTTGTGGTGGCATGCAATTTGTTTTCAAAAGGAGAATTCTTGCTATGCGCCCCAAAAATAATAATAAAAAAACAAAAACAAACAATCAAAATAATTTGGTTACTATCAGCAGAGAAAGAGTACAGCTATTGACAAACCTATCTTCTGAAGGTGGGAGAACCAATAATATGCACATCCGCTGATCTCTGAATCAATCTGCAGCCAGATATTATTTTCTAAAATGTAAAAAACAAAGGTTGCACCCTTGTAACTATGACAACTATGCTACAAATGTAGTTTCCTACTGGTTGCAATAGGTTTCTCAGCAGTTTCCTCTTTTATTACATTACTGGAACTGATCATGTAACCAAAGCAGGCAGAAGAAGTAGGAGTGGAGTCCAACTGTCATTTTAAACAGAACACTGACAGCTAAGATCCTACACTGAAATCCTTTACAATGCGTATAACTGACCTGGAGAAAATTATTTTCCTTGCAAATATAAAAGTAAAACCTTTTTGCATGTTAATAAAATATTTTGTGTATAATTACCTGAAATCTGTACATTGCAGAGTGCCATCAGTCTAATGTTTCCAGCCTAGAATATTTCTTTTGAGGAGAGACAAGAACAAGGATAGGTTCACCAAAGTTATCAATCTAACACTGGAATATATTTGTCAGGAGGGACGAGCACAGGGATGACCTTCTCAGAGTGCTGCTGATCCTTCACCGGTCGGTCAGCAGGCTGGGGATGTGAAGATGACCAGATACAGTAGTGAGACAACCGCAGTTCTCATGGCCCTGGACACCGTGTTTCTGGCACCATACAACCTGGTTGCAGTTAATCATTCAATTTGAGGAGAGGCAAGGATAGGTTCATCACCAATGGTATCAATCTAACACTGGAAGATATTTGTCAGAAGGGATGAGCACAGTGATGACCTTCTCAGAGTGCTGCCGATCCTTCACCGGTCAGTCATGAGGCTGGGGATGTGGAGGTGACCAGGCACAATAGTGACTCAACTGCAGTTCGCAACACAGACCCCTCTTTTGGGCCCATACAACCTGGTTTCAGTTAGTCGTCCAATGTGTATGTGGGCATAGCACACAATGTTTCTGCGTCCAGGAAATCATTAGGAGGTAAATCACATACTGCATCTGTATACATTTTTCACCACACACACATAATACCATTTTAAGCCTCTCTACCTCTGTGCCTGGACAACATTACAAACTTTCAGCCATTTAACTTGAAACACAATTAACACCTCCCTCAGACTTCTTGGTATCATGGGATTGGATGATGTAATTAGAACACAGTGGTTTCAAACTTTTACATCTCCCATCATTTCCAGGAAAATCAACATCTAATTTGACACGTTTCCATGGTGATTGGACTAAAGGGACTGAGATACCAATATGTACATTATCTCACAAAAGTGAGTACACCCCTCACGTTTTTATAAATATTTTATTATATCTTTTCATGTGACAATACTGAAGAAATGACACTTTGAATACATTCTGCTACTCCTCCTGAGTATGGAGATACCACATGTGTGTGACTTTTACACAGCCTGGCCACACAGAGAAGTCCAACATGCAGGGAGCATCATCAGGTGTTCTAAGAGCATAATTTCCTAATGACCTATTACATTTTTGAAGGCCCTAGAGAACCAGGAGAATAGCATTCAAGCATTCTAGGACCATAAATTACAACTTTCATTTCATTCATAAATATGACACTTTTGATGGTCCTGAAGCACCAGGACAGTGGAATTACCCACAAAATGACTCAATTTTGGAAAGCAAACACCCCAATGTATATTCTTTGAGGCATGGACTGGAGACAGATACTTAGGTAACCTGATGAGCTGCAGATTGGTACTCGGTTACTCCTATGGGCCGGTGACTGTTACTCGGGTACTCTGATAGGTGGTGACAGGTACTCTGAAGAACGGTAACAGGTACTCAGATGGGCTGTGACAGGTACTGGGGTAATCAGAAGAACTGTGACAGGTAGTCAGGTACTCAGATGAACTGAGAGAACAGCAATAAAGGGTAGATACAGGTGTATACTGCGCTGGAGGCACACAACACCCTCTAACTCCTGCAGATGCCAGAACACTACACAAGGCCGCCGTGCTGGCGGCCTTATATAGTGTGGGGCGTGTACTAAACACCCTGAGCTATAATTGGCCACAGGCATCCTGCCTGTGGCCAATTATGGCTCTCCTCGCTGCCGGCACTGTGATTGGCCAAGCATGCAGGGTCACAGTGCAGTGCATTGTGGGCCGTGAGCGGCACACGAATTTGGCGCGAACGGCCCACAGAGTTCTGGCCCGTTTATCTCAGATGCATCACCAGGGGAGACCTGTCCATTAGGGGCGTCTGGGCTCCACCCCCTCTCTCCTCGCCACCCCCTATATGCAATGGATAGATTCATAGCATGAATCTATCCACGGCTGCCCCCTGTTCATGCATCTGGCCCCTTTCAGGGCCTGGGTGCATGAATTACAGCAGCCAGTTTTTTTTTGAAGCACCTGATTAGAGCCATAGGCTCTAATAGGCTTCAAAATTGGGTGGACTCGGGATGCTGAGGATGGGCCTGGAGCCCACCCAGGTGAGTTGCAGCAGCGAACAAGTATTTGCTGTTCCAACACTGATACTCCTCATGGCCAATCAGGAAGTGGGTCTGATACCCGTCACCCGATTGGCTGAAAGGACAGGCAATCCTATTGGATGCCTAGGTGGAGGGGAGGAGACGCACAGAGGAAGCGAGGAGGAGAAGAGCCACCCAGACCCCACAATGCCTAGATGCCTGATCCCCGTTGCCGCTCCATGGATGCTCGATCCCCGCTGCCTAGATGAGGTAAGTGCCAGTGGACCGACCAGCATGGGGGAGGGGGGGTGGTGGGGGTGTTTGAGTTGCTGCAAGGGGGGTTCTGTTGTTTGCTGCCTCCCCAAACAAAAAAACACCAGCCGCCACTGTGCATCACTAGAGGGTTCACCATCAGGAAGAGGAAATCTCTGGTTAGACCCTATTTATAATACTGTGTCCTGTTATGAGGACCTCACAAAAAACTATTGATAAGGTAGAACCAGTCCAGAGATGAGAAACAACAAAACTAAGTAGGACAATAGTATTTAAATGAGGGTGTGTATCTATCACAGGGTGGTATCTGTGGATACACTAAAAAGGTCAAAACAACCGGTTGCCACATCCTAGTCATAACTTTAAAGAGAATTTATAGGGAAATGGGGAAGGGGGAAACAGAGGAACCTTCACACAAAAGACCTCAAAGAAAAGTGTAGGTTCAATTGGACTTTTTAGGCAAAAGAAAAAGTTGTAAGAACAACCAATATATTCAAAAATATTATTTATTATTTAAAAAAATTAATATAAATTTTTTTAAATAATAAATAATATTTTTGAATATATTGGTTGTTCTTACAACTTTTTCTTTTGCCTAAAAAGTTCAATTGAACCTACACTTTTCTTTGAGGTCTTTTGTGTGAAGGTTCCTCTGTTTCCCCCTTCCCCATTTCCCTATAAGTAGGACAATAACTTTGCAACAGAATATAACAACTTTACATGAATACCTACTTAACCACTTGCTTACTGGGCACTTAAACCCCCCTCAGTCCCAGACCAATTTTCAGCTTTCAGCGCTGATGCACTTTGAATGACAATTGCACGGGCATACAACACTGTACCCAAATGAAATTTTTATCATTTTTTTCCCACAAATAGAGCTTTCTTTTGGTGGTATTTAACCACTTGAGATCCGCGCTATAGTAAAAAGACGTCTACAGCGCGGATCTCAATTTCCGGGACTACGTCTATTGACGTCGTCCCGTGTACGAGCGGCCTGCGCGCCTCCTGAGGGGCGCGCGCGGCGCGCTCTGTGATCGGCGAGTCCATGAGCCTCGCCTGATCACCGATCCGTGAAAGGGGTCGATCCCGACCCCTTATCACGTGATCAGCTGTCAGCCAATGACAGCTGATCATGTGATAGAACGGAGCCGGCAATCGGCTATTATTCCTCCTCGCGCTGACAGCGCGAGGAGAAAAAAAAAAAGCCGATCACCGGCGGCCGTGATCGGGACATCAGTCCCGATCACGGCCAATAATCTAAGCGCTCACCTGCCCCCTGCCAGTGCCCACCTGCCCCCTGCAGTGCCAGTTTAATAAAAGTTAGTGCCCCCGTCAGTGCCACCCAGCAGTGCCCACAGTGCCACCCAGCAGTGCCACCCACAGTGCCACCCACAGTGCCACCCACAGTGCCCACAATCTGCCTAAAAGGAGCTGCACCCCAGTGCCGCCCATCAGTGCCCAGCAGTGCCGCCCAGCAGTGCCCAGCAGTGCCGCCCATCAGTGCCCAGCAGTGCCACCTATCAGAGCCACCTATCAGTGCCACCTATCAGTGCCCATCAGTCCCATCTATCAGTGCCACCCATCCGTGCCACCCATCCGTGCCACCCAACCGTGCCACCCATCCGTGCCACCCATCCGTGCCATCTTATCTGTGCCCATCTTATCTGTGCCGCCTTATCTGTGCCCATCGGTGCCGCCTTATCTGTGCCTATTAGTGCCGCCTTAACTATGCCTATCAGTGCCCACCAGTGCAGCCTATCAGTGCCCACCAGTGCAGCCCATCAGTGCCCACCAATGCAGCCCATCAGTGCCCACCAATGCAGCCCATCAGTGCCCACCAATGCAGCCTATCAGTGCCGCCTAATCAGCGCACTTCAATGAAGGAGAAAAATGACCCGTTTGCAAAATTTTAGAACAAACTATTAAAACATGATTTTTTTTTTTTTGCATCTTTTTTTGTTTGTTTAGAAAAAAATAAAACTCCGAGCTGTAACTAAATACCACCAAAAGAAAGCTCTATTTGTGGGAAAAAAATGATAAAAATTTCATTTGGGTACAGTGTTGTATGCCCGCGCAATTGTCATTCAAAGTGCATCAGCGCTGAAAGCTGAAAATTGGTCTGGGACTGAGGGGG
This sequence comes from Lithobates pipiens, assembly GCF_037356315.1. Lineage (NCBI taxonomy): Eukaryota > Metazoa > Chordata > Amphibia > Anura > Ranidae > Lithobates > Lithobates pipiens. Next base: position 480,189,939 of record NW_027507764.1, on the reverse strand, counting down.
GTTTAAGTGCCCAGTAAGCAAGTGGTTAATCACAGCTGGGAGTTTTATTTTTTGCTAAACAAACAAAAAAAGATGCAAAAAAAAAAATCATGTTTAATAGTTTGTTATAAAATTTTGCAAACAGGTCATTTTTCTCCTTCATTGAAGTGCGCTGATGAGGCGGCACTGATAGGCTGCACTGGTGCGCACTGATGGGCTGCATTGGTGGGCACTGATGGGCTGCATTGGTGGGCACTGATAGGCTGCACTGGTGGGCACTGATAGGCATAGTTAAGGCGGCACTAATAGGCACAGATAAGGCGGCACCGATGGGCACAGATAAGGCGGCACCGATGGACACAGATAAGGCGGCACTGATGGGCAAAGATGGGCACGGATGGGTGGCACGGATGGGTGGCACAGATGGGTGGCACAGATGGGCACTGATAGGTACCACTGATAGATGGGACTGATGGGCACTGATAGGTGGCACTGATAGGTGGCTCTGATAGGTGGCACTGCTGGGCACTGATGGGCGGCACTGCTGGGCACTGGTAGATGACATAGATGGGCACGGATATGTGGCACTGGGGTGCAGCACCTTTTTTGAGGCAGATTGTGGGCACTGCTGGGTGGCACTGTGGGCACTGCTGGGTGGCACTGCGGGCACTGCTGGGTGGCACTGTGGGCACTGCTGGGTGGCACTGACGGGGGGGGCACTAATTTTTTATTATGTATAGTTATGAGGGGGAAGGTGGGCACTGGCAGGGGGCAGGTGGGCACTGGCAGGGCTGGCCGTGATCGGGACTGATGTCCGATCACGGCCGCCGGTGATCGGCTTTTTTTTTTTCTCCTCGCGCTGTCAGCGCGAGGAGGAATAATAGCCGATTACCGGCTCCGTTATATCACATGATCAGCTGTCATTGGCTGACAGCTGATCACGTGATAAGGGGTCGGGATCGACCCCTTGCACGGATCGGTGATCAGGCGAGTCTCATGGACTCGCCGATCACAGAGCGTGCCGCGTGCGCCCCTCAGGGGGCGCGCAGGCCGCTCGTGTACGGGACTACGTCAATAGACGTAGTCCCGGAAAAGGAGATCCGCGCTGTAGCCGTCATTCGGCTATAGCGCGGGTCTCAAGTGGTTAAAATACAGGGGAGGCCTGCCATATGAGAGATTAGGTTCAACATGGAAAAATGTAAAGCAATGCACTTGGGAGCTAAAAATATGAATGCAAGTTACACGTTAGAAGAAGAACTTTTGGGGGAATCCAGGATGGAGAATAATCTGGGGGTCCTTGTAGAGCACATACTCAGCAAAAGCATGCAATGCAAAGCTGCAGCAAGCAAGCTAACTAGCAAACTATTGTCTTGCACTGTAAAGGATATTTACTCAAGATAAAATTATAATTCTACCACTTTACAAAACCTTGGTTCAGCTATTCAGTATGGCATCCAGTTTTGATTACCAGTCTTTAGGAAGGGTGTCCTCGAACTGAAAAGAGTCCAGAGAAGGGCAACAAAATTATTAAGGTGGCTGGAGGACTTCAGTTACCAGAGAGGATATGATCCCAATATACAAATCGTCAAATGGTGACTGTATCATTTGAGAAAACGATTTAATCTTAGGTCTTTAACCACTTGCCGACCACCCTATGTAACATTTACTGCTACAGGGTGACCGCGCTGTGCAGGATCACGTATATACACACAAATCCCTGTGCTGTCAGAGGAGAGGAGACATGTCGTTTGATTCTACTATGCAGGAACAGCAATATCTCTCCTCTCCTACTCACTTCTATCCCCTCACAGTTAGAACACACTAAGGGAACACACATTTAACCCCTTGATTGCCCCCTAGTGTTAACCCCTTCCCTACCTGTGTCATTTACACAATAATCAGTGCATTTTTATAGCACTGATCACTGTATAGATGTCAATGGTCCCAAAAATGTGTTAAAAGTGTCTGATCTGTCCGTCGCAATGTTGCAATACCGCTAAAAATTGCCAGAGGTGCGCGCACGTGCCAGCTGCACTGCTGATACTTGTGGGTGATGGTTGCGATGACCTCCAGCCACGAGCGATCGCGGGCACGAGAGGCAGAACAGGGACATGTGTATGTGTGTAAACACACAAATCCCTGTTCTGTTTTATGAAGAATGACAGATCGTGAGTTTCTGATAGCTAGGAACCATGATCTGTCATCTCCTCTAGTCAGTCCCCTCCCCCCACAGTTAGAAACACACACAAGGAACACAGTTAACCCCTTCCCTGCCAAGGACATTTTTACAGTAATCAGTGCATTTTTATAGCAGTGATCGCTGCATACATGCCAATGGTCCCAAAATGTGTCAAAAGTTTCCAATGTGTCCGCCATAATGTCGCAGTCCTTATAAAAATCACAGATCATCACCATTACTAGTAACAAAAAAAAAAATAATAAAAATGATATAAATCTATCCCCTATTTTGTAGATGTTATGACTTTTGCGCAAACCAATATATATACACTTATTACGATTTTTATTATCAAAAATATGTAGAGAATACATTATCGGCCTGAACTGAGAAAAATTAGTAAAAAAAAATAAATAAAATAGGGATATTTATTATATCAAAAAGTACAAAATATTGGGGGTTATTTACTAAAGGAAAATCCACTTTGCATGCAAGTGCACTTGGAAGTAAAATCGCTGTAGATCCCAGGGGGACATGCAAGGAAAATAAAAAACAGCATTTTAGTTTGCACATGATTGGATGATAAAATCAGCAGAGCTTCCCCTCATTTCAGATCTACCCCTTAGATTGAGAGTGACTGCACTTCCAAGTGCACTTGCAGTGCAAAGTGGATTTGCCTTTCATAAATAACCCCCATTGTGTTTTTTTTCAAAATTGCCGATTTTTTTGTTTATAGCGCAAAATATAAAAACCACAGAGGTGATCAAATACCACCAAAAGAAAGCAGTATTTGTGGGCGAAAAAAAGGACGCTTATTTTGTTTGGGTGCAGCTATGCACGACCGCGCAATTGTCAGTTAAAGCGACGTAGTGCCGAATCCCAAAAAATGGCCAGGTAATTCAGCAGGCAAATCTGCCGGGGCTGAAGTGGTTAAACAGCCCTGTCAGTGGTAAATGGTTTGTCTCATCCCTTTAACTGCAAGAGAGTTTTTCTGCAGACTTACTGGCTGGATCATCGAATTAAAATAGAACAAAGCCTAAAAAGGGAAACAAATGCAGCCATCACATCTAAGAATTGGTAAGCTACTATATAATAAAACTTTGTATTTGAGTTTAATATTTACGTGTCCAAAGCTTAACAAGACTTAACACATTTGTTAACCTAAAAAATAAAAAAAATAAAGATCCTGTTCCTTTAAGGAATTTTATACAGCACAGTGCTTGTGCTGTGCAATTTGGCCCCCTGTATCACCTGAAATACCTGGCTGATCCTGCCTGGTTCTTTCCTCCCCTTTGTAAACTGATCATGGTTGATCATGGCTGCTGAGCCCTGGCACCGTGGTCAGTTTACGTGCCTCTGGCATCTGCAGCCCTGCTCTGTCCTTCTCTGTGCTCTCCTCTGTCCTCTTCCCCCTCCCCTCCCTGCCTGTCAGCTCTGTGTCTGTGCCCACCTCCTCCCATCCTGCTGCTCAAATCAGGGTTAAATTTACGTTATCTTTTCGGTTGATTCATGTAATGTCCCCCTGTGACTGTGCTTTATAAAATAATGCAGCTATATACTGGTTTACAGAGCACAGATCGGTGCTCATGTGACCCGCCGCCTCTCTCCTCCTGACTGACGTCAGCGGGGGATCCTCGACCATGCCCTCAGCAGCTGTCAAATCGGGAGAGAGACAGCAGGTTACGTGAGCGCCGGTCAGCGCTCTGTAAACAGTCATAGAGCTGCATTATTTTATAAAGCCCAGTCACAGGGGGACATTACATGAATCAACCGAGAGGATAATGTAAATTTAACCCTGTGGGTTAACAACCACTTTATCAATAACTGTATCGGATGCCTTGAGCAGCGGTGCCAAAGCCTCTGGTAAAATATAACAGCTCCATGGACACATCATTAAAGTGATTGTAAAGGATCACCTTGTTAAAAAAAAAACTCATTCAGTTTAAAATAAAAGGCAAAACAATTTTGTATAGATAGAAAAAAAAAACATTATAAATACCTACTTCCCTTGTTTATAAGTGATCACATTCCCTCTTTTCTCAGCTGCATAAGGACAAGTTTGATCATTAGAGGAGAGTCCATTGAGTTCCCAGCATAGCTAGAGAACTTACCACGGTGTGCTCTCCTGCTTAGTTTGGTCAATTTTTAATAGGAAATCAGGGGGACTGGCAGAAACACCAGGGATTCCACACAAAGAAAGCAATACATAGAGAACAGGAGATTTTGCATACAAGTACATGGTACAGCAGCCACATATCAGGAATATGAAGCTTTGGGGTAACAAATGCTTTAAGCACTTATGATCCAAATATCATCACACTCATGAAGAGTCATTATGTTTTAGTAGAGCCAAAAGCTTGTAAGGATAATGTAGAAACACTGAATCGCTTGCCTTGTAAACTTCAAAGAAAAGTTTTAATATTTCAAAAATAACTTTTCCATAATAAAATAGAAATGATCTAACCATCCCAGTAAAGAGGAGTCATATACTTTACATCTTACTGCTTATAAATAATTCTCTCACATGCCAGCCTATGAATCCTAATTATTATGTGATGACTGGTATGTGCTCATGCAAATAATGTTTTGTACTGCTTTTAGAAATAAGAAACATTCATACAATTAAATCTGCTATTCATTTCTCCAATAGTATTTTAAATTGCCATATGCAATAGCACTGATTATTCTTCATCTGCATTTATACTATGATTATTATTCAATACAGGAGGAATCAAAGGGCCCTGCTCATTAGAGCTTACAATCTAAGAGGGAGGGTCAAGTGATCCAAGTGTAATAGCTGTGGGGGATGAGCTGATGGAGGAAATAAAAGTACAGTTGTTAAGTGGAGGCAGGATAGGTTCTCTAAAGGGGATTTTCAGTAGGGGTAGGAGATACTTGGACAGATTGGGATAGGGAATTCCAGAGTATGGGAGCAGCTTGGAAGAAGTCATGGAGGCAAGCATGGGAGGAGGTGACAAGTGAGCTAAAAAGCAGGTCTTGACACGAATGAAGAGAATGTTTTGGATGGTAATTTGAGACTTTATTTATAAGGAGAGATGGCCACCAGCATCCTTAACAACAAATTGGTTGTCAAGGAGGGGGCCAGCAACCCAGCTGGTGCATTTTTAACAACAGATGAAGTCATCTGAGAATGTAAACAAAATTACCAGAAATGAAAACTTTAGGAAAAAATAAATAAATAAATAAATAAATAAATAAAATGGGCCCTTCAGCTCTTGAATGGATTTTGAGCAGAACCCCACGCCAAATAAAAAAATAAATAAAAAAAAATGGCATGTGGTCCCTCCCCCCAAATCCATACCAAACCTTTGGCGGCAGAGTTGTCAGATGGCAGGAGCTAGCATAGGGTCCGCCTCTTTTTTTTTTTCTTTTGGGTCAGCGGCAGCTTTCATCGTGATTTACGCTGGAGTTACTTTGGGGGACATTGTTTTGTTTTTTTTAACCACTTGACAACTGGGCACTTAAACCCCCCTCGTGACCAGACCAATTTCCAGCTTTCGGTGCTCTCACATTTTGAATGACAATTAATCAGTCATGTAACACTGTACCCAAATTAATTTTTTGTCCTTTTTTCCCAAAAATAGAGCTTTCTTTTGGTGGTATTTGATCACCTCTGGGGGGGGGTTTTTGCACTATAAATTAAAAAAGACCGAACATTTTGAAAAAAACAAACAAATTTTTCTTTGTTTCTGTGATAAAATTTAGCAAATTATTAATTTGCCTTCATACATTTTGGCCACAATTTATACTGCTACATATCTTTCATAAAAATAACCCAAATTAGTGAATATTATTTGGTCTTTGTGAAAGTTAGAGAGTCTACAAGCTGTGGTGCAAATCACACAAAATTGATCACACCTGATGTACTGGTGGCCTATCTCATTTCTTGAGACCCGAACAAGACAGGAAAGTACAAATACCCCCCAAATTACCCCTTTTTTGAAAGTAGACACTCCAAGGTATTTAGTAAGAGGCATGGTGAGCTTTTTGACGTTGTCATTTTTTCCCACAATTCTTTGCAAAATGACATTTTGTTTTTTTTTCACCAAATTTTCATTATAATAGGTTATTTCTCTCACGTGGCATGTGTATACCACAGATGACGCCACAAAATAAATACTGCTACTCCTCCTGAGTATTACGATACCACATGTGTGGGACTTTTCCACAGCCTGGCCACTCAGAGAGGCCCAATATGCAGGGAGCACCATCGGGTGTTCTAGGGGCATAAATTACACATCTAACTTGTTGACTATTACACTTTTGAAGGCCCTGGAGCACCAGGACAGTGACACTGACGTGGCACTGATGACAGGTGCCACTGATACGTGGCACTGATGACAGATGGCACTAATACGTGGCACTGACACGTGACACTGATGACAGATGCCACTGATACGTGGCATTGATGACATGTGACACTGATAACAGATGGCACGTGACACTGACAGGTGGCATCGATACGTGGCACTTACAGATGGCACTAATATATGGCACTGATGACACGTGACACTGATATGGCACTGATGACAAATGGCACTATGTGGCACTGATGACACGTGGCACTGAGAGGTGGCACTGGGGCAAATGGCACTGACAGCTGGCACTGGGGACAGGTGGCAGTGGGGACAGGTGGCAGTGACATTGTGGGACCTTTATTTTATGTTTTTTTTTACCTACTCACGGCTGCTGCAGTCGTTCATCTCTCCTTCCTCACACCCTGTCTGTGTGAGGAGGGAAATCCGGCGATGAGAGATGATCTCATATGTTTACATATGAGATCATCTCTCATTGGACACGCTGATCACACTGTAATTGGCCATTTACAGCGATCTGTGACTGGCTGTGTCCAAGGGACACGGGCAACACAGAACTTCCCCGATGCGTGCTCGCGGGAGCGCGCAACGTGGAAGTAAACAGGAGGATGTCCAGGGACGGCCTCCCGGCAATTGGCGTCCGCACTGCAACCGTCTTTCGGCTATAGCGCAGACGCCTAGTGGTTGAATAAAGGACTTGTCAAGAACTGTGTTTTTATTGATTTTTGACAGTTTTTTTGATGAATGAGTAGGGGTAGAATGTACCCCTCCACATCAAAAAGCATCATGAAAAAAATTATAAAAAATGTAATTGTAAAAAATTATTGAAAAATATAATTGTAAATACATAAAAAAAACTACTGACACCATCCACTGCCCAACCCCCCCCCCCCCCCCGCCCCAAAGTATTTTGAAAAAAAATAAAAAAAATCTGGGCTCATTCTCACGGGTTCTCTTGTGCATACTGTGTGAATGAGTGGTTTGTTTGTGTAACTGGAGCCACCAGCTACTCTATGGGGATCCAGTGGCTGTACAAACACAGCCGCAGTTCCTAATTTGATAGGTGTGCAAGTGTATGTGTGGTCACCAAATGCACACTGTGCATCCACATGCCTGTCAAATTAGGACTTGCGGCTTTGTTCATACAATTGCTGAGCCCTCATAGCATAATAAAAGGGGCATATGCATTTTCATTTTATTTCCATATAAAGGTCCACCAAAATCCTCCTTCCTCCAGACCCATGATGCTCTTAATCCGGCCCTGCCTGTGAGACGACTCTATTATTTATTTCATCATTCATTTACTTTATTTAGGTCTTCTTCCAGCTAAAAATGAAAAACGGTTAAATGTGCTGCCTATTCACACTACAGCATGAGAGGGAAGTTGCGGTATCATTAGACAGCAGTCTGCAGTTGCATTCAGAAGTACATGAGTGGGGAATGCTGAATCAATTATCAACAATTATATAAATTAAAGAGGAAGTAAACCCTGATGGGTTTACTTCCTCTTTCATTCCCTGCAAAGGCAAAGCATAATGGACTACTATGCATCGCATAGTAGCCCATTATGTGTCACTTACCTGACACAGGAGCCAGCGATGTCCCCTGTAGTCCGGTGCATCCATCTTTTCGGTGGGGTCTCGCAGCTCCGCCGCTGTCATTCGGCGGAGCCGCAATGACGTCACTCCCGCGCATGCACACGGGAGCCGACACGCGTGGCAGCTCCGTTGTTGGAAATGCTGCGTTCAGTGCGCCTGCACGCCGCTGTCTACGGCGCATGCGCCGTAGACAGCGGTGCCTGTCTTCGGGCAAATATCTCCTAAACCGTATAGGTTTAGGAGACATTTCTTGGACCTACAGGTAAGCCTTAATCTAGGCTTACCTGTAGGTCAAAGTGGTTTGTAAGGGTTTACAACCACTTTAAGACAGGATCTAAGCCCGTGGACTGCCAAATATGAAGAGGAATGTCTAATGCCTTCTCAGGTTTTAATAGTCCCTTTGTGGCCCCAAAAATGGAGCAGACAATGGGCAGTGGCCACTATGGAGCATGCATACCCCCATAGCGTGTGTTCCAACACCTGGATATGACATCAAATCGTGTGAAAGTAAAATGTGATGAACAGGTATAAGTTCCCCTGATTAGTTCAACAGATGGCCGCGGAGAAGGTAAAACAAAACAATGGTGGTAATGAATAGTGCATCCACTTGCCACACTGAAGCCATGTGTCCAACGTATAGCCCCCCAGAGGCAAACCTGACAGTGCATAGACAACATGCTGGTGGCACATCCCTAGCACATTCTGCAGCCAGATTGGTAGTTGGATTGGTAGTTGGGAACCTTGAAAGACTATATTTACAATCTTGATCAATAATTCAAAAACAGTAACACTATAAGATCCAACTATCCACTTCAACATATAATAAGACAAAACACTCCCATTTAAAAAAAATAATGGTTTGAAATGCATACATTTTTAGCGCACTACTCCCTTGGGAGCTGCAAAATGTGTTCTTTACCTTTGTGTTAATTTGTTCCGTTCCTCCCATGCAAGAATTCACATTATGAAGATTTATTGCCCAAACTTTAGTGATGCTCCAATGACATAGAGGATATGAATTGCCTCTAATAATCTGGTTCCTAATTCTGATGCTCTGTACTTTTCTTTGATAAACCAACCAGCATCACTCTGAATGACGCTGTGGGTCATGGATAATAAAAGTCCCAGGCCTCACCGCCTACCTTGACTCCTGCAATCCTGGCAAAATTTAACTATCACTATGAACAGAAAACCTATTTAGCACCCACAAAAAGGGGTGGGCGCAACACATATATTTAGGTCATGATTCCTATTAGCTTTAATTCTTTTCTACTGGCCGTATGCATATATGCGGCCTCTTGGTGGGTGGGCCTTAAAGCCTTATATGGAGGCCACATATACGTGTACCTAAAAATAAACAGAGCTGTGCCCAGAGCACATGTGCCCAGAGCGCACCCGGCAACTTATCGGCAGCTAACGGAAAACTCCCGATCACTAATTGTGACAGCAAATAATGGCAGTCACATGATCAGAAACCTCGCCCCACCTCCCGCCATTTGAAACCCTTTAAAGGGCCGGGAGGCGCCAAGGGGTTAAGCTAATGGAGATATCTGGATGGGTTCACATATGTGCGCCCACTGTTTCCAGCCCGGGGGTCCAGTGCATTCCTGTTCACTGGTGTGATTCAGGTCAGAATCTTTGCCTGAATTCACACCTGAACCAGACCCAAAAATGCACAGGACCCTTTTGGAATTTGCACTGTGGCTGCCCCAGACATGTGTGAACCAGCTCTATTGAGAGCCAGTCACACTCACATGTCATGTGAATTGGATTTAAATTTGAATCAATAAAATCATATTTATCATGAAAATGACATATGTGCCTTTACTAACACATTGATCTGTTTTAATTAGTGGGCCGATTTGACAAATTTTCAAGTTTGTTTATATTAACAAGTAAATGTCAGCATCTGTTCAAATTTTTTCTCAATTGCCCATGTTGAGTACAAAATGTAAATATACAAACTATTTATCAATCATGTGTAGGGGTGGAGTGGGCGTAGAACACCAATTCTCCTACAGAGGCACAATCCCAGAAGATATATGTAAATATATTTCAAAAAAATAATAGACCAAAGTGGGACTCTAATTGTATCTTAGAGGAGTACAAAAAATTTGAAAGACAATCTAATTATATAAAATAAACATTTTTATTTCCTAAAAAGCAAAATTTAAGATACATTACAGTCTTAATGATTCAATTTGAGTACAGGGATGTGCTAGTTCCCAGCAGGTTATACAGAAAATGGCCTATGCGTTTTGCAGATGATTCCGCTTCGTCAGGGCCTCGAGGTTAGCACAGATGTATATGTTGTGTTATTTCTGCAAACAGAGTGTTGATGAATGTACCATATAATTACTGTAAATACATAATGATGCAATCAACATAGATATGTTAATCTATTTGTCTTTACTTTACTACTCTATACACTTATATCAGAAAATATAAACATTACAACAAATATTGATAAGATTCCTATAACACATTAACCACTTACAGACCGGACCATTTTGCTGGCTTAAGACCAGACCACTTTTTTCGCTTTAACTGACAATTGCGCAGTCGTGCAACGTGGCTCCCAAACAAAATTTACGTCCATTTTTTTCCACAAATAGAGCTTTCTTTTGGTGGTATTTGATCACCTCTGCGTTTTTTATTTTTTGCGCTATAAACAAAAATAGAGTGACAATTTTGACAAAAAACACATTATTTTTTACTTTTTGTTATACTAAATATCCCCCAAAAATATATAAAAAAAACATTTTTCCCCTTAATTTAGGCTGATACGTATTCTTCTACATGTTTTTGGTAAAAAAAAAAAAAAAAAAAGCGAATTAAAAAAATAATAATCAGCGATTATTGATTGGTTTGCGCAAAAGTTATAGCGTTTACAAAATAGGGGATAGTTTTATGGCATTTTTATTAATAATTTTTTTTTTTTTACTAGTAATGGCGGCGATCAGCGATTTTTATTGTGATTGCGACATTAGGGCGGACACATCGGACATTTTTGGGACCATTGTCATTTATACAGCAATCACTGCTATACAAATGCAGTGATTCCTGTGTAAATGACACTGGCAGTGAAGGGGTTAACCAGGGGGTGGCAGTGTAGGGGTTAAGTGTTCCTAGGGGCGTGTTACTAACTGTGGGGGGCTGGGCTTTGTTTTAGTGAACACTGATCTCTGCTTCAATCACATGGAGCAGAGATCAGCATCACTTGTTGCTAGGCAGAACGGGGAGATGCTGTATACAACGGCATCTCCTCGTTCAGCCTCCCCGTGAGACGATCGCGGGTATGCCCGCGGCGATCCGGTCCGCGCGACACGCGACCAGACTCACGGGGGTGCCGCCGGTGGCGTGTTCGCGATGGCAGGGCGGCATTGAAAATTGGATGTACCCGTACGCCAATATGCCTGCCTGTGCCATCCTGCCGATGTACATCGGCGTGCGCTGGTCAGGAAGTGGTTAAAAGATATTAAATATATAAACAGTCATATTTTTTATATATATATATATATATATATATATATATATATATATATATCCAAAAGTGTAACAACATTTTTTACATATAGTAACTTAAATACAAAAGGTCAGAATAGATGAAACCAGATAACTATGTAGCAAATAGAGTACAAAATTTCCAATGCATGCCCCTCAACTCACCAAAAAAGACCGCAAATGGAGAACGCCAGCTCGGTGGGGCAGGTGAGGCCTGGGAGCCCGTGGGAATACTTCTCCACACCTGGGCAGACAAAAATGAAGGAGCTCCTATATGTGCAAAAAGTTGATTAGTGAAAAATAATAATAATAAATACGGTGGTCAAAAAAAAATAAAGTATTAAAGTTAGCTTACCAAGTGAGAGCGTGGAAATTAGGACAAACCCAGTTGTAGGGTTGAAGCACTGGGGGCGCAGAAGTAATTATTTCCAAAGAAATTTGAATCGTTTATTTAAATTGTGATGAATGGTAGTGTGTGTATAAACTTTTAAAACACGTCTCAGAATGGAAAGGGAAGTATGATTTGCAGCCAAAAGTAGTCTAATCCAAACAGACAAAAAGAATATTAGTCTGAGAGGAAAGACGGCTAGAAAGTGAAAAAGCATGTGTAAAAAAAAAAAAATATATATATAAATCAAATACCTGCAATTTTATACCCACGATCTCTGCACAATGTTCCTCACAAGTGGAGAGATGAGCTGCGGAGGAGAGACTCAGGGAATGTGTGTTATATAGGGAAGCCTAACTAACATAATTGATCCCGGAAGGTGTGTATGGGAGAGAGGATTCCTGGAGTTGTTCGGGTCACCCGGATTAAAAATTTGGAGGGACCGGAGCAAGTCCATCTGTGCACTGAATGCCATGGGTAAAAAAAAAAAAAAAAAATTAATTATAGGTATTAAAGTTAACTTACTGAATGAGAGTGTGGAAATTAGGACAAACCTAATTGTGGAGTTGAAGCACCATTGGGGGAGCAGAAATAATTATTTCCAAAAAATCGTTGGTTTCAATTGTGATGAAAGATAATGTGTGTATAAACTTTTAAAACGCGTCCCAGAGTGGAAAGGGGAGTATGATTTGCAGCCAGGAGTAGTCTAATCCAAACAGACAAAAAGAATATTAGTCTGAGAGGAAAGACGTCCAGTGAATGAAAAAGCATGTGTAAAAAAACAAAAAACAAAAAAAAATAATACCTGCAATTTTATACCCACGGTCTCTGCACAGCGTTCCTCACAAGTGGAGCAATGAGCCACGGAGGAGAGACTGAGGGTATGTGTGTTTTTTTTTTTTTTTTTTTTTTTTCCAAAAGCTTTTATTGAAGGAATCATAGTACAAAACAAACACATCCGTACAAATTAACAGCAAAGTACAGAACTGTAGTAATACAATTGTTGTAGCAAGAACAAAGAGCCTGTTGACCAAGATTAAACAACCGAAGGCAGAAGTAGCTGAAACAAGGTTAATAAACACCAGCGAAAGTTAATACTAACTTAGTGGTTCGGATTAAAGGTTCCAAAACATTTCTATTAATCAGATTCCTAATAATCCCGGGAGACTGCCTCCCAGGAACGGTTAAATCATGTTGTACAAAGAGAAGGTATGAGTAACATGAAAACCTTATAGTAGGAAGGTGCTCCGAAAACATTAGAAACTCATTTCTATAAAACCGTGTGTAACTTAAAAACAAAAGTATGTGTAGAGGGTGGGAAAGAGAGGACAGTCTGACAATGGGAAGAAAGAGAACACAAGTGGTGAAGGATTATCGAGAAAACAAGAGAAATTTCAGGGGCTAGAAGTGGGGGGACTCCAGCTACCAGTTGGGAACATTCATCTGATGAACGAAAATGAAGCCAGCAAGCCCAAGTGGCCCAATATTTGGATGGGGTGTCTTTAGCCTGCGAAATTAAGTTTTCCATGTCCGCAACATTGGAGACTCTCTTAATCCAATCAGAAATTGAAGGTGGCGTTGAAGATTTCCATAATGGGGGGATACACATTTTTGCTGCATTCAACAAGTGTTGTGTATGTGTGTTATATAGGGAAGCCTAACTAACATAATTGGTCCCAGGAAGTGTGTATGGGAGAGAGGATTCCTGGAGTTGCTCGGGTCGCCCAGATAAAAGATCTGGAGGGACCAGAGCAAGTCCATCTGTGCACTGAATGCTGTGGGTACTGCACACAGAGAATAGCGTGCAAAAAAACCCCGATCCGCAGCCCAAATACTCCACAGTCCAGGTGGAAAGAGGGAAGAAGATCACTAAACCTGGCCAGCCATGGAAAATAACCACGGACGGGGATAAAGCTGATCTGTGTGGAGAAGGGGGCGGGACCCAAATGGCATGTCGTCACGCCGGCGCAGGTGGATTAGCGTCGGTGACGCTGTGTTCCACAGGGAGGGGGAGGAACCATACACATATCCACCCTGAAGGCTGTCAGATGTCAGTGTCCCCCCATGGAAGATCTGATGGGAACGCCTCTGGGGAGACTTGGCATATGAACCAAAAAACTGTCAAGAATGCAGCCGTTTGTGAGGACAGCACATAGACAGAGCTCAGGCAGTGTATAGACATGGGCATGGCCAACAGTCCCACGAGTCAGCAGCTAATTCCAGACGCGGTCTAAAAAAGGGGGAGGCAAGAGGACATGTCAGAGAGCAATTAAATAATTAAACAAAAGTGAATACACAATTCACAACATATAAATAAATAAATGTAGGGTAATCCGAAGACAGAACCCTCCAGCTCAACTTCCCGATTAGTCCATACATGTACATCTAAATTTATACACATACTAATAAGCCAAAGTGGGTAAAGCGAGTGCAGAGAGTTTTTAAATTTGTGCCACAGGGATGTTGGATTAAACACACATTCTGTTAGTTGCTAGGGTACAAATATTAAATCCAAAAAAAGTAGATAGAAGTAAATAGAAGTAAGTGGATAGGTCAAATAGCATTATTATAAAAAAAAAACTAGCATAACTGATCGCATCATTCATTCATGGTGAATTTGTTGCCCTTAGTTTAAAAATCCACTTGGCCTCAATTTGGAGGATTTTTTGGTCAAAGTTTCCTCTGCGAAATGCGGGGTGCACCTGGACCAGTACCTGGAATTTCAAAGATTCAGTACTATAATCATGGCATTCCGCAAAATGCCTCAGTATTGGTTTCTCGGTGACACCTATCTCTATATCTACAGCATGCTCTTTGATTCTTCTACAGAAATTAATTTTGGTCTTTCCTACATATTTACCACAACCGCATGTTAGCAAGTACACAATGCTGATAGTGTCGCAATTTATGAAATGTTGCATATGTAGATGTTCCCCTGTAGGTAGAACAACACTCTTCCCAGTTATAATGAATGTATTTACAGAAGTCACAATTCCCGCATTAGAAGGTACCACGCAGTAAATTACCAGAAGGGTTCTTAAATCCCTGTGGCATAAAGTGACTAGAGACTAGAATGTCACGTAATGATTGATTCTGTTTGTAAATAACATGCGGCTCAGGTTCTACAAATTATTTTAAAGTGGGGTCATCGCTTAGAAAATGCCAGTGAGTGTTTAAAATATGTTTGATAGTTTGGAATTGATTGTTACATTTTGTGATTGGACGAATGTCTTGGGGTTGTAATGCAGTTCCCTTCTCACCCTGGAACAGCAGAAGGTCTCGAGGGCTGTTACTTACATTTTGGAATGCTTTTTTCAGACATCTCTTGCTGTATCCACGGTCCAAGAAACGTTTCTGCAGTTGAGAGGCTTACATTTTTAAATCATCCTATTGGTGCAATTCCGTCGGGCCTGTAAGTATTGGCCCTTGGGAATGGAACCAATTAGGTGCGACGGATGAGTACTTGTAGAATGTAGCAGGGAGTTAACTGCAGTGTCTTTCCGATGTAAATTAGTGGTAATAACTCCCTCTGTGTCTTTAATAACTTTAATACCTATTTTTTTTTTTGACCACCATATTTATTAAGTGTTCTTGCATAGCAAGAGCACTTACTGTTATCTCACATATATATATATATATATATATATATATATATATATATATATATATATATATATATATATATTTATTATTATTATTATAGCCAAATTTACCACCCTAACTCCTCCCACAGCTATTACACTACATAAACAGTAATATACCGAAACGTGCGGATTGTTCCCGATTGGTGTGCTATTACTTTGTGGAACATTTTGCCGAATGGTTCACAAAATACCGTTGTTTTTGTGGCAAAATTTGTCCCATAGGAATGAATGGCGAAATGTTCAAAACTAGAGTGGGAGGTGACAATTTTTTTTTTTTTTAAATGTTCAGCTCTTTCAGCTAATGATGGGACTTTCAACTTTTTAACTACTATTTATACTTTTTAAAATGTAACCAGTTACTCCGCCCACTCCAGTAGCAAGAACACTTTCCCCAGAAATTGTAGCTTTTCTAGTTATTATTTTTCACCAAATCAACTTTTTCCACATATAGGAGCCCCTCCATTTTTGCCTGCCCAGGTGGGGAGAAGTATTCCCACAGGCTCCCAGGCCTCATCTGCCCCACTGAGCTGGCGTTCTCTATTTGTGGTCTTTTTTGGCGAGTTGAGGGGCATGCCATGGGAATTTTGCATTCTATTTGCTACATAGTTATCTGGTTTCATCTATTCTGACCTTTTGTATTTAAGTTACTATATGTAAAAAATTTCGGTACACTTTTAGATATTATGTATAGAAAATATTACTGTGTTTATATATTTAATATCTTTTAATGTGGTATAGGAATCTTATCAATATTTGTTGTAATGGTTATATTTTCTGATATAAGTGTATGTAAAGAGAAATAGATTAACATATCTATGTTGATTGCATCATTATGCATTTACATTAATTATATGATATATGGTACACTCTATTTGTAGAATTCACACGACGTTTACATCTGTGCCATCCTTAAGGCCCTGACGAAGTGAAATCACCCACGAAACGCGTAGGCCATTTTCTATATAACTTGCTGGGAACTAGCACATCCTTGAACTCAAAATTAATCACTAAGATTGTAATGTATCTTAAATTTTGCTTTTTAGCAAATACAAATGTGTTTATTTTTGTATAATTATATTGTCTTTCAAATTTTTTGTACTCCTCTGGGGCACAATTAGAGTCCCACTTTGTTCTATGATTTTTTTGAGAATTTTTGGCATGTTGGTATGCAGTTTTATTATTATTATTATACAGATTTTATATAGCGCCAACAGTTTGCGCAGCGCTTTACAAAATGAGAGTTTTAGAGTTGTATTGCTATGATCTTGCTTTTTCTATCCAATTTTGCATGATGTTCAAATTGAGGCATTACTGCAACTGTGTTTAGGGCACAAATACTGTTCAAATATAATACTTTTTAACCTGTTCCTGACCAGCCGCCGCAGTACTGTACTGCGGCAGAATGGTACAGGCAGGCAAAGCGCTGTTATGCTACATCAGCTACGTCCCCCTAGCCGGCCGCGACAATCGGATTCATTCAGGAAGCGATCAGTCCCCAGGCCCAGGCCAATGAAATCTGGCCTGGACCTGGTGATTGCTCCTGATGAATGATATCCTTCCCCTGTCTGTCTAACTGTAAACACTGACGGGGAAGTGATGTCATCTCCCTCGTGCCGGTCTTTTCTGTTCCAGACCGAGAGGAGAGAGCATCAGAAAAGTGAGTTACACAACACTACACTGACACCAGGTCACGAAGGCACATAATTTACCCCCGATCACCCCCCTCATCACCACCTGTCACTGTGTCACCCAGTACAGCAATCAGATTTTTTTTGATCGCTGTACTAGTGTCATTAGTGACACTAATCAGTGTTAGGGTAATTAGTCTTAGGCCAAGATAGGACTAGGGACCCTCCCTAACCCCCCCAATAAAGGTTTGATTACCTTGATTACCTTGATTACCTTGATTACCCCGTCACCTGTGACCACAGTATAAGTGTCATGGGTGACACAATTTAGCTAGTTAGTTTTTATAGCGTCAGGGCACCCACCGTATTTCACCCAATAAGACCCCTTTCACACCAGGGCGTTTTGCAGGGGCTATAGCGTTAGAAATAGCGCCTGCAAGCCGCCCTATAAAAGCTGCACCATTGTTTGTAGTGTGAAAGCCCAAAGGGCTTTCACACTACAGCAGTGCGCTGGCAGGACGTCAGGGAAAAGTCCTGCCAGCAGCTTCTTTAGAGCGGTGAAGGAGCGGTGTGTTTACCGCTCCTCCACCGCTGCTCCCCATTGAAATCAATGAAAAAAGGGGGAAATTGCCCTGGGACTTTGAGTGAGGTGGGAGAGATTAGGCACATGTTCACAAAAAGATGCAATAAAATCAATTTATTGATTACATAATGCTATATAACCGAATGGAAACAGCAATAATTGTGCGTTGCCCGGCATAGTGGCCAAGTTAACAGCAAAGGTAAAAACAAACATCAATACATTACATTTGGTATACATCCATAGATAATAGTTCATAATGGGTAGCTGAAACAGTTGATACATATGGGGGTTTTTTGTTTTTGTTTTTCTTCTTGATTCACCCCCTTCCCCCCTTTCTTGCCTCCCAGCTTATACTATTTGTCATCCTTATTGGATGTACATATTATATACTATACTAATAAGTTAAATCCATATATTTACATAAGCACAGCAAGCACAATAGGCTTTGTTAATTTAAACTTTTACAGGTCAACTTCAATTATTTTGTGCTCTCTTATATATATTTCATTATTATTTTTTAGACATGTTTTTGGGCATACCCCAGACTCCTTGACCGAATGCCTCTCATAGTCCATGCTGTTCGTCCTGGCCTTTTTCTGCTGCGGTATTCATTTGCCTCGCCTCCTCAGCTCCCGACCTGGTCATCTTGTTGCTGCCATTTCGACATTTGCGCACAGTGAATGAATGAATGAATGAAATACTTGTATAGCGCACAATGCGAACTGAATCGCCTCTAGGCGCTGTGGCGAGCTTTGGTCATCTGCTAAAAGAGGAAGGTCTAGAGTTTTTTCCTAAAAGCCAGGTGATTTTCTTCCAGGCGGATGTTGATTGGTAGAGCATTCCATAGCCGAGGCCCTTGGACAGCGAATCGCCGATCCCCCTTGGATTTATACCGGGCTTTGGGCACGAGGAGGAGGTTTTTGTTGGCTGATCGAAGACTGCGGTTTGGTGTGTAATGATTTATTTTCTCCATTAGGTATTGCGGAGCTTGTCTATGCACGCATTTGTGGGTGAGGCAAAGGGTCTTGAACGTGATCCGATTTTTTACGGTTAGCCAATGTAGGCTCCTTAGCGAAGGAGAGATGGATTCCCAGGGTTTTTTTCCTGTTATCAGCCTTGCTGCCGTGTTTTGGATCAGTTGTAATCGCGCAAGTTGATATTGTGGTAATCCTATGTAAAGCGAGTTTGCGTAGTCCAGTCGTGAATTAATGATTGTTCCAACTACCACTGCTTTGTCATTCTTTGGGATAAAAGGGATGAGTCTGCGAAGCATGTGCAGCAGATGGTGAGAGCCACTGACTACAGATCCTATTTGCGCATCCATTGACATTTGTGCGTCTAAAATAACCCCGAGACTCTTGGCTTTGGTCTTTGGGGAGATAGTCTGCCCAAAGACGGTTGGTGGAGACCAGAAGGTTTTGGTTGAGGGCTTATGATTTGGGTGTAAGATAAGAAGCTCTGTCTTTGATTCGTTCAGCTGGAGGGAGTTAGTGGTCATCCAGTCCTCTATTGATTTGAGGCAGTTTTCAAGTTGTTGTTGGTGATCTTTTTTTCCATTGACCCGGAAATAAAGTTGCGTGTCGTCAGCGTAAGAGTGGAAGCAGAGATCTGATGATTTGGAGAAGTGGGCGAATGTAAATGATGAAGAGAACGGGTGATAAAGGAGAGCCTTGAGGGACTCCGCAGGTGACTGCCCGAGTTTCGGAGAGGAATTTTCCTAGTTTCACTGTCTGTGACCGATTTCCTAGGAAGGACGCAAACCATTGGAGATCTATGTCTTGGACTCCGGCTACTTCTGTGAGGCGGACGAGTAGAGTATTGTGATCTACTGTATCAAACGCTGCACTTAGGTCTAGCAGTACGAGGAGACACGGCTCTCAGTCATCTGCTGCTTCGAGGGCGTCATCCCAAATTTTGAGGAGAGCTGTTTCTGTTCCATGACCCGGGCATAAGCCTGATTGCAGCGGGTCCAGGAGTTTGTGAGTATCCAGGTGAAGTTGTAGCTGATGTACTACAGCTTTCTCCATGATCTTAGAAATGGTGTTGAGGCTTGTAATTGGCCTACGGTTGTTTGGATCCTGAGGGTCCAGGTTTGGTTTCTTGAGTAGAGGTTAACTACAGTGAACTGGCCCAGTGGATTGGTAAGTGTGAGGTAACCTTTTTGTTGACCTCTCCTGCCAATTACAACAATGCCCCCACTATCTTATCCATCAACATATACCCACTAATTTTATTATTTTTTTGTCTTAGATATAATGCATCTGCCCCTGAAGAGCGAGCAGAGAGACTTGCGAAACGCGTAGGGAAACATCGATGCTTCTTGTACAATTATATTACTGGGTATTCTCATTATGTGTATTATTATTTTTCACATACTGTTTTATCATGTATGTACATCTACCTTGTACTATCCATATGTATGAACTGTTTCAGCTACCCATTATGAACTATTTGCTCAGATACAGATGTCACTTCCGGTTTCCAGGAAAGGAAACCGGAAGTGACGTCTGTATCTGAGCAAATCGCTCACTGATCTGTTAGCTGTGTGCCTGTTTATCCGTCCCTGCTTGTGAGTAGTTTTAGTTGTTTCAAATAAATTACTTGATTTTAAATACTACACTATGGAGGATATTCTTTACTTGTTGTTTTGAGCATTTTCGCTGGCCATAACTACAAGGAGAACGGCACCGTCAGAAGTCCTATCCACAGCCCCCCTGACTCTCCCGAGTTCCCCCTGCAAATCAGTTGTTTTGCTGCATACCGCGCAGCCGTGAGGTAATTATTTAAGATAACCAGCACTGGCACAGAACACCGTTGGAGGGGAGTTGCCTTGGCACATTGCACTTTATATGTGTTTGTGAAATTACATCTGGAGTTGCACGATTGGACTGTGTATGGGACACTTTATCGAAATTCACGATTTTGCTGCTATTGAGTTTTCTCTCTGTTAAGGAATGTAATTAGTGCATTCCTCTGTTTCTCTGCACGGTTTTTGCATTCTTATGTTTAGATCACTGTTTTTTTTTGCATTTATAGAAATTTTTTTTATGCGATTATATCACATATATCCATTCTCATATATATCTTAATTTTGTCTGCAGCTACATCACAGATGTTTATCTATTTCTATGCATACTGCAACTTTAATTTATTACATGCACTTTATGGTCTTAAGCACACTTTTGCCTATTTCCAGACACTGGAGTGATGCACAGGAACACTTTATATTAGATGTTTATTCAACGCACAATTATTGCTGTTCCCATTTGGTTATATAGCATTATGTAATCAATAAATTGATTTTATTGCATCTTTTTGTGAACATGTGCCTAATCTCTCCCACCTCACTCAAAGTCCCAGGGCGATTTCCCCCTTTTTTTGTTGCATTTCAGGGATGGAGGTGATCAGAGTGGTCATTGCAGACCTTATTCCCCTTTTCTTTCATTGAAATCAATGGGGTAGCGCTGTAATACCGCCGGCAAAACGCTGCTATTGCGGCATATTTTTAACCCTTTCTCGGCTGCTAGCGGGGGGTAAAAGCTCCCTGCTAGTGACCGAAAAGCTGAAAAAAAATTTGGGGTGCAATTCCACATATAACCATGGGGTGTGTGAGAAATATATAATTTAGTGACAATTTTTTGTAAAATATTAATTTTTTTGCCATTATTCTATCACTTGGGACAAAAAATGTTTTTATATTCAATGGATTCAACATGCCTCTTAGCAATTTCCTTAGGGTGTTTACTATCCAAGATGGGGTTATTGGGGGGGGGGGGGGGGTTTGTACTCCCCTGCCATTTTAGCACCTCACGAAATTAGATCATAGACTAAAAGCGGCGTAGATTCCAGAAAATGTATCCTAGTTTGTAGACACTATAAATTTTGCTCAAACCAATAAATATACACTTATTGAATTATTTTTTTTTTTTTTACCAAAGACATGTGGCTGAATACATTTTGGCCTAAATGCATGGCTAAAATTGAGTTTATTAGATTCTTCTTATAACAAAGTAGAAAATATTATTTTTTTTCAAAATTTTCAATCTTTTTCCTTTTATATTGCAAAAAATAAAAATTGCAGATGCAATCAAATACCAATCAAAAGAAAGCTCTATTCGTGGGAAAAAAAGGACACACATTTCTTTTGGTTACAACATTGCATGACCGCGCAATTACCAGTTAAAGAAGTACAGTGCCAAAGTCACACTGTCCTTTCTGAATGGACCTCAGCCTCCTCCAGGAAATCAAAGTGTAATGCAGCGTACACACGATACAAACTTTCTGGCAGACAATCCGATCGTGTGTGGGCTAATCCACATTTTTCATCTTCAAAATCCAACGGACCTAGAAATAGAACATGTTTCAAATCTGTCAGACGGACTCAATTCCTATCGGGAAAACCATTCGTCTGTATGCTGGTCCGACAGACCAAATACAACGCTACTGGCTATTGAACTTCCTTTTTTAGTCTCGTCTTGCGTCATCACATTCAAAACGAACGGAATTTTGGATGGACTTAGTCCGTTTGTGGGGGGCCATGTCCGTTCGTTCAGAAAGTCCGTCAAAACTGCGCCGAAAGTCCATTGGGAAGACCGTCGGACCTAGTCTGCCAGAAAGTCTGGTCGTGTGTACACGGCATTAGCTGAGTACTGTGTAGAGCATAAGCACATCTGCCACATCACTTCATATGTACACACAATTGTTGATTGAACCCCATGGGACTTTTAAGGCAAATTCATAAATAGATCTGATAAGTAAAATGTACAAAACTTTATTTACAAACAGTAAATAAAGGACCCAACAGGGGGATCACAATATCAAAGTCTTATATTAATAAAAAAATACTTTTTGGACAATATACATTACAGTAACAAGATACCCCATTTACTCATAATGCTGGAGCATAGGATTGGCCCTCCAGAAAGGTTGCCAAATCATAAAAGATGTTCACACAGGCCAGTGATGGCAAACCTTTTGAGCCCGAGTGCCCAAACAGCAACACAAACCAACTGATGAATGAATGAATGAATGAATGAATGAATGACTTGTATAGCGCTACCTATACGAACTGAATCGCCTCAGGGCGCTTTTCTTGCCACCGGTGTCCATCTGCAGCTATTTATGCTGTCCATATAACTTATTTCAAAGTGCCAACACAAAATTAAACCTACCAGCGGCTCTGTACAGAGGATGGGACTGATAATCCCTCTGAATGAGCCCTAAGGGACCAAAAATTCTGCCAGATTCACTCAGTATACAGGATTTAGGAATGCGTTGTGCTCAGAATACAGGGTTTAGAAATGTGTTGCACTCAGAATACAGGGTGCAGGAATGCATTGCACTCAGAATACAGGGTGCAGGAATGCATTGTACTCAGAATACAGGGTACAGGAATGCATTGTACTCAGAATACAGGGTGCAGGAATGCATTGTGCTGAGAATACAGGGTGCAGGAATGTGTTTTTGCTCAGAATGCAGGGTGCAGGAATGCGCGTTGCTCAGAATGCAGGGTGCAGGAATGCACGTTGCTCAGAATGCAGGGTGCAGGAATGCGTGTTGCTCAGAATGCAGGGTTCAGGAATGCATTTTGCGCAGAATACAGGGTGCAGAAATGCGTTTTGCTCATAATGCAGGGTGCAGGAATGCATGTTGCTCAGAATGCAGGGTTCAGGAATGCGTGTTGCTCAGAATGCAGGGTTCAGGAATGCGTTGTGTTCAGAATACAGGGTGCAGGGATGCCTCGTGCTCAGAATACAGGGTGCAGGAATGCGTTTTGCTCAGAATACAGTGTGCAGGAATGCGTTGTGCTCAGAATACAGGGTGCAGGAATGCGTTTTTTCTCAGAATACAGGGTGCAGGAATGCGTTTTGCTCAGAATACAGGGTGCAGGAATGCATTTTGTGCAGCATACAGGGTGCAAGAATGCGTTTTGGTCAGCATACAGAGTTCAGGAATGCGTTTTGCTCAGAATTCACTGTGCAACATACACTGACCTACCCGACACATACATCCTGCACTACTCACACCCTCCCATCCCCCCACACACAGTGCAATGTAGATCAGAGGATCCATCCTCCTCCTTACCTCTCCAAGGCGTCATCGTCCATCATGTCAGGGCTCTCCCCAGCACCAGGCAGGCAGTATTGCATGAGTCCCCGCCATCCAGCCACTCCTTGGTGTCCCAGTCGCCGACAGGTCAACTCGCAGCCACTGCACCTCTCTCATGACTATGATCTGCTCCAATCACCGACCCACCCCCTCCGCTGTCATGTCGCAGTGCATTTGCCAGAGGCAGGCTGTACCAAAATAGTCCTGGGGCAGGGGAAGCTGGAATAGGGTGCCACAGAGAGGAATGTCCAAATGCCTCACTGGAGGTGTAGGGGTCCAGAGGAGGCAATAAGCTGCAGCATAGATCCAGTTACACCTTCTAAATGTCGCACAAGTGACTACCTGGCTAGGGAATTCCCCACTTATCCTGGCTGTGTGCTGCGTGCCCACAGAGAGGGCTTGGCGTGCCAGCTGTGGCACATGTGCCATAGGTTTACCATCACTGACATAGGCAATTCTAACATGTTTTGGAATATCTAACGATTCCTTCTTCAGGGTAACAGTAGGGTTCAGATAATCTAAAAACGTAGTTGCAAAATGTATGTATGTATGTATGTATGTATGTATGTGTGTATATTATATATATATATATATATATATATATATATATATATATATATATATATATATATATATATATATATATATATATATATATATATATATATATATATATATATATACATACACATACACATATATATATATATATACACATACATATATACATATATACACATACATACATACATACATACATACATACACACACACACACCCACACCTTTACAAATGAGGTACACATGGTGTAGATTACAGAGACAAAAAGACACAGGCTGACATATACTCACAATGTATAATCTGAACAGTAATTTGGGAAATTGCCCATTGGGTGTGCCCCGCCAATCCTCCTAGGCCATTGGTGGTAACTACAGAAGGGGGCAAAGGAATGGGGGGAGCAAAAAGGATGATACCAGCCTGTCACCAGCAAAGACTGCTAGGTGGAAGAGGCTGGTCGAACCACGGGTAAGAGCACAATTAAATGTAAGTAAGCAGGAGTGGAGAGAAACATAAAAAATAAAAAATAAAGAGGCGGAGGGGAAGGGGTGATTGGAGATTCCAATCCCATATAGGGGTTCCCCTGGGAGAGGAATCCAATCAGAGCTCCATAAGTAAGCCAGTCAGGTGCAAGGAGATTGAGGGAGAGCTGAATATCTGCTCCTACCAGAAATAGGTACCCACTCCCAGAAAAAAAAAAGTCCAATAGTAGTACAGGAGAGAGGGAGGAGGAATAGTGGAACTTCACTCTTTAGATGAAGTTCCAGTTTAATTAAACATTGCTTACCAGGCATCGGAACTAAATTCAAACCACAACCCCACATTGCCCCCCCCCCCCCTAGTATTTCCACAATATTCCAAATATTGACTTTAGGTATGTTTGGTAGAAATTTACTAGGGTCGGGACAACACTGGAGCACATCAATAGGAAGCAAAAAGCATTAGACAGAGCAGGATTCCAATAAAAATGAGAGTATTATCTAAAAGACAGCCACAAATATTGTTTACTAGTTGGGCAGTATATAAGCAGCTTGGTTAGGCTGCAATATAAAAAGGGAGAAATAAGGCAGGTTGTTTCTTCAAATAAATCTTAGCCCTTGTACACACGGTCGGAGATTCCGTCGGAATGTGTTCGATCAGAGCGTTTTGTCGGATATTCCGACTGTGTGTGGTCTGCATCGGACTGTTTCCATCGGAAAAACCGTCGGACCAAATTTTCCAACTTGCTGGAAATATTTTCCAACAAACTGTTCCGATCGGACATACTCCGATCATGTGTAGCCTACTCCGACGGACAAGGTGCCACGCATGCTCACAATCAAATTCCGACACGGAAGCGCTCGTTCAGGTAAAACGACTGCTCGTAATCGATATAGCACATTCATCATGCTGCAATGTTAAAAATTCTTTCATGAAGCGCATTCTCTTGTTCTTTACAATGCTGCAAGAAGGAATGTCTTTTGATGCTCATAGTCACACACACTTCTCCCGAACGTATTTCCTGACTCTTTTTTAACCATTTCCGCAATACAATTTTGGATTTTGTCACATCTACACAATTTTAGATTTTGTTTATTCTTTTTTGGATGCATTTTTTTTTTTTTTTCCTAAACATCTTTTTTGTCAGTTTGCTAATTTCTACATTTTTTAGCGTTCTTTTTGTGTGTTAACTTACCACAACAACATTATTGTATTTTTGATATTTTGTTTTTCTTTTTTAATCTACAGGAGGTTGTTTAGTGTTGGTGCCCCTTGTTATTCATGTCACTTTGTTTTTTTGAAATGTACCTGCCTGCTCACAAATAAACTGGCCTTTTGGAAGTAAAGCACATACGCAAGTATTTCTTCAAACATAAAATACCTTTATTTAGGTGTCAGTAACAGATAAAGAGGGAGGCAGTGATGTCAAAACTGGGGAGATTAGTGAAGCCTTTGGCCCCCAGGGCACACAACTATTTAAACGCAAAAATTGGTGGCCCGAGGAATACATGTCTGAGGGAGAGAAGTCTGGTCCTGAAGTCCATGAAACCCGGAACAGCAGCAGATGACATGTTCCCAGGCTGTGGTACTACAACAGGCTTCACTCTCTGGTCTTCCTTCCACGCTTCCTTCCAGGCTGTGGCTGTGGTGCTGGAGGTGTGGCAGAAGGAGGAGGAGGAGGAGCAGGGGCATGGGCCAAACCACACAAGTGTGTTTCCTGTGTAATTTGGCCCAACAGACCCTTGTTGAGGATGTGTATAATAACCTCCTCACACAAGAGCTGTTGCCCCTGCTCCATTTTATCAAGCTTGCACGCAACCAAGGCGGCAAAGGCCTCTTGGTAGGTGGGTTTTGCTTGGAGGGCCGCAGAAGCCTCACCAATCAGCCTCAGGGCCGACTCCTCAACATTCCCCCCCTTTCTCGCCCTTTTGCGTGGAAGGCAGAGGGGAGGGACCTGGCATTCAGTGAGGCTCCTTTGGCCGCCCACCGCCTGGCTGCCGCTTACCCCCGCCTCCTCCTGGCTGCCACTTTACACAGCCACCTCCTGGCTGCTGCATTCCGCACCCTCCTGTTCCTGGCTGAGTTCTTCCTGTGTATGAAAAAGGGACATAGTTTGAGTTTTTGGTTCATCAAACACACACAATTTTCACATCAACACTGTTGCAAATTGAATGAAAAGACTATCATTCTGTGCCCAACATTATTCTTTCTTGTCCCCAAGGTTTTGGCCACTACTGTCTATTGATATGTGAAACACTTTCAAAACTCAGCAATTAGTGAGCAAAAATCAAGTTAACATCATTAATTTTTACTCCCAAAATATGTACAACAATACTATATCTGGCTCAAGCTGGGCTCCCCCAGTTCTTCCTGAGTGGAAGGCCCAGGTTGGGCGTCGGAAGACTCAGCTGGTGTGGAATGGAGCATAGAAGGACGCGTGGAAGGAAGAGTAGAGAGGGATTCTCGGACCTCAGCCTGGTCTGACAGAAAATGCATCCTGTCATAATACCACAGGGTGGGAACATAAACGTCATCTGCTGAAGCTCCAGATTGCATGGAATTCAGCACCTTCTTCCTCTCCTTCATATACAGTGGTGTGAAAAAGTGTTTGCCCCCTTCCTCATTTCCTGTTCCTTTGCATGTTTGTCACACTTAAGTGTTTCGGAACATCAAACCAATTTAAACAATAGTCAAGGACAACACAAGTAAACACAAAATGCAATTTGTAAATGAAGGTGTTTATTATTAAAGGTGAAAAAAAATCCAAACCATCATGGCCCTGTGTGAAAAAGTGATTGCCCCCTAAACCTAATAACTGGTTGGGCCACCCTTAGCAGCAACAACTGCAACCAAGCGTTTGCGATAACGTGCAATGAGGCTTTTACAGGGTCCTGGAGGAATTTTGGCCCACTCATCTTTGCAGAATTGTCCTAATTCAGTTACATTAGAGGGTTTTCGAGCATGAACGGCCTTTTTAAGGTCATACCACAACATCTCAATAGGATTCAGGTTAGGACTTTGGCTAGGCCACTCCAAAGTCTTCATTTTGTTTTTCTTCAGCCATTCGGTGGTGGACTTGCTGGTGTGTTTAGGATCACTGTCCTGCTGCAGAACCCAAGTTCGTTTCAGCTTGAGTACACAAACAGATGGTCGGACATTCTCCTTCAGGATCTCTTGGTAGACAGCAGAATTCATAGTTCCTTTTATCACGGCAAGTCTTCCAGGTCCTGAAGCAGCAAAACAGCCCCAGACCATCACACTACCACCACCATATTTTACTGTTGGTATAATGTTCTTTTTATGAAATGCAGTGTTCCTTCTACGCCAGATATACTTGGACACACACCTTCCAAAGAGTTCCACTTTTGTCTCATCGGTCCACAGAATGTTGTCCCAAAAGTCTTGGGGATCATCAAGATGTGTTGTGGAGAAATTGAGACGAGCTTTGATGTTCTTTTTGCTCAGCAGTGGTTTTCTCCTTGGAACTCTGCCATGCAGGCCATTTTTGCCCAGTCTTTTCCTGATGGTGGAGGCATGAACGCTGACCTTAACTGAGGCAAGTGAGGCCTGCAGTTCCTTGGACGTTGTTGTGGGGTCTTTTGTGACCTCTTGGATGAGTCGTCGCTGCGCTCTTGGGGTAATTTTGGGCGGCCGGCCACTCCTGGGAAGGTTCACCACTGTTCCATGTCTTCGCCATTTGTGGATAATGGCTCTTACTGTGGTTCGCTGGATTCCCAAAGCATTGGAAATGGCTTTATAACCCTTTCCAGACTGATAGATCTCAATTACTTTCTTTCTCAATTGTTCCTGAATTTCTTTGGGTCTCGGCATGATGTGTAGCTTTTAAGGATCTTCTGGTGGACCTTACTGTGTCAAGCAGCTCCTATTTAAGTGATGCCTTGATTGTGAACAGGTGTGGCAATAATCAGGCCTGGGTGTGGCTAGAGAAATTGAACTCAGGTGTGGACAACCACAGTTATAGTATGTTTTAACAAGGGGGCAATCACTTTTTCACACAGGGCCATGATGGTTTGGATTTTTTTTCACCTTTAATAATAAACACCTTCATTTACAAATTGCATTTTGTGTTTACTTGTGTTGTCCTTGACTATTGTTTAAATTGGTTTGATTTTCCGAAACACTTAAGTGTGACAAACATGCAAAGGAACAGGAAATGAGGAAGGGGGCAAACACTTTTTCACACCACTGTATGTACTCCTGAGGCCACCAATTTTCTTTTTTAAATAGTTGACGTCTGCCTTGGGGACCACCGGCTTCACAAACTCAACCAGTTTCAACATTGCTGCCTGCCTCTTGTGTCTGTTACTATATTGTGGGTGTGTTGCTTGCCACAGGCAGGGCATGTCTCTGTATTTATGAATGAACAGAGGGAAGAAGCTATGATCGTTGAACCTGTCCATAATGTCTGCAAGACACAACACAAGACAAACCCTAATGTCAGTCTAAACTCCACTAATGCAGGCCTCAATCTAGAAGCAGCATAGCCTAGTGATGTACCAAGTTCAAAATTTTACCTTTGCTTGCACGTTTGTCGCGTCAGCTTCTCCCTCTGTTCAACGATCGTACGGACGACACACGCGTGTTGCGTTTTATATACAGTGGGCATGCGTGAAACTCCGCTCGCCCCTGACGTTCTTTCTAGACTATTCCCCGCCCCTTCACTTCCGGCGCAGTGGGGAGAGCACATGGCGGAGAGAACGCAGGTGCGCACTAATAATAGTTCCACTAATGAGGAGGAGGGTGAGGAAAGCCCGGAGCCTGAAACGTCCCGATCTAGGAAGAGAAGATTTAAGGCCTCAAATATGTATTTTGGAGAGATGTTGGACATATTGAACAGGACCGACTATGATGGGAAGTATGAACCTTACCCCAGCTCAAATATCAGAAAGGCCAAGATCATGAATACAGTTGTGGAGAGTCTTCATAAGAATTTTGGGGTACGCCGATCCATGGATCAACTGAGAAAACGCTGGTCAGACCTGAAACTGAGGGAACACGAGCAGTACATAAGGATCAAGCGTGTTCTTGACAAAAGTAAGTAGTTGTCGTGTGTTCATATGATTATTATTGCTTGCATCCTGCTCCATGTGCTTTGATTTCATGTTGTGCAGTTTAAAATGGCCACTTTCAAGTTCATGGTTTCATTCGTTCGTAGGAAACATCGTTCTGCAGTGTCCAATAATGTTCTGACCTTGAAGCTCTGCCAAAAGAAAGAATTGTACAACACTTCCAAACAATGTTTCATATTCCTAATTCTGCCCTCTGTGTGCTAATTATTCTTTTTTTTTCATTCTCATAGGGGAGAGAAGACTCGGCAAGTATGAGGACACCAGGGACCCCACCCCTCCCAAAGAAGGCCAAATTCCAAAACCAGAAGCAGAGGAGCAGGAGGAGCAAGGAGAGATCGTTGAGGTTGGACAAATTGTCACCACAACAGGTGAGTGTTGGAGAACACAGCTTCCGGTAAGCTCATCAATGTATCTCACCATATTTTTATTACATGGTGTGTTTGTTTGCTTTGTTCTGTAGGTGATGTGGAAGAAGATTCCCGTTTTACCAGTGAAAGTGCCCAGATCCTGATTGGGGAGATAATGGGGTGCAATCTGGATTTGGAAAACATACAGCAAAACATCAATGATGTTAAAAATAAAATGAAGAACATCATTGATGTTTTGGGGAGAGTGTGAAAGACCAAAAACTAGCTCATGTTTTAGTTTTGCTATTTTAAAACACAACTTTTGTATTTTTCGAAAATAGAAATTTGGAAGATGCACAGAGTGTGTAAACATGCGCTATCTCCCATCATGGGGGATCAATGTACGTGTTTTGTGGAAAGTGGCTGAGATGAAGGGGTTGCAGCCACAAAGCATGTACATTGATCCCCCATGATGGGAGATAGCACATGTTGACACACTGTGTGCATCTTCCAAATTTGGATTTTCCAGGGGTGACACCCCATGTGATTGAAGGCAATATCAGCCCAGTTTGTACATACTCATGTCTGATATTGTCTTCACTTTTCAAAGTTGAACTTTGTGTTTTTGTGTAAACAGGCATGTATCAAAGCGTAAAATACAGAACACAGGAACTTACAAAGTAAACCAAAATTAGCTGAAAGTCTGTTTTTGATACACACAATTTGTTTTGTTGTAAAAAACATTTCTAAATGCACATGTGAATGTGCTTGGATTAAAAAGTTAAATTGTCAACAATGTGTGGCTTTTTTCGTTGCGCCAAACATGTATTTGGAGTAAATTTTTAGTTTGCGGTGAGAATTGGTGTTATTTACTAAAGGCAACTCCACTTTGCACTCCAAGTGCAGTTTCAGGTGTACTTTTGCAGTGCACTTGTAGTGCATAGTGGATGTGCCTTTAGTAAAAAACACCCACAGTGATGTGTAAATTTGGACAATCATGCCATTTTCCTGCCATGGTGCTGAAAATGAGCACGATTGTGGTCAGTAATGCACTACATTCATTAGTTACCAAAAACAAGGTGTGTGTGTGTAGCAGACCCACAACATAATAAGCTTATCTGAAGAGGAGACTGTCCCCTCATCTCGCTCAGAACTTGGGTTTGCACTGTTGTTGAAAAAGGCACAACTTGAAAAAACAAATATACCTAGGAGACACCTAAAACCAAGCCAAGCAGTAAATGAAGGAGTTTCAAAGAAAAATTTATTTTCAAAATGCCTCTCAGACATTGTCTGGCATATCAATGGCCCCCCTACCCACAAAGTAGTCCATGTATTGCGTTCTAACCTCATGGGCACTTTAGGGGGGGCAAGCCAGGATGAGCAGGTTCAAGGCCTGTGAGGTTATCTTCATTTTCCAGCAAGTCTGCTTCTTGTTGGCCAACTGAGATCGCATAGTTTGCAGAAACTTTAAGAAAATTGTGAAGAACACAGCATGCCAGAACTATGTGATTGAGTTTGTATTCCGCCATGTGAATAGGCGTAAGAAAAAGGTGGAACCGGCTGGCCAGTATACCAAAAGTGTTCTCCACCACTCTTCGGGCTCTGGACAGGTGAAAATTAAAAATACTCTGGTCTGGGGTGAGGGTCCTCATCAGGACAGGCCGCATCAGATGGTTCGCCAGGGCAAATGCCTCATCCGCGCCGAAGACAAATGGGAGTCCTTCCTGATTCTCTTCTGGGGGTGGCAAGCCCAGACTGCCACTCTGGAGACGCCAGTAGAACTCCGTCCGTTCGAAGACTCCACCATCCAACATCCGTCCATTTTTCCCCACGTCCACATACAAAAACTCATATGTCGCAGACACCACTGCCAACATCATGATACTATTAAACCCCTTGTAGTTAAAATAGTACGACCCCGAGTTGGGTGGTGGGACAATGCGGACGTGCTTCCCATCTATTGCTCCTCCACAATTGGGAAAGTCCCAACGACTGGCAAAGTGGGAGGCCACAGTCTGCCATTCCTGTGGCGTTGAAGGACACTGTGGAGTGAAACAAGAACCAAAATTAGTAATTTTCAAAATCAACATTGCAAGCAGATTAGACACAAACATTTTTGTCCAAGATTAGTATAACATTTTGGGAACTGAGTATTTAAAGCCTAAAGTATAAGGTCCCCTTATGAGAGTCATCACCCCCCCCCCATCCCCCCCCATCTGATGGGCCCTTGCTAAAAAATGAGGGGGATGTTTTGGACAGGTAACCCTCTCCACTTGATTGAGAGCTGAATGCCTAAATAATGTGTGATACTTTGGGATGCCCCTCCTTACTTACACTATTGGCAGCCCACCGGACAGGTAAGAAGTGTCATAATAACAAAAATAAATAAATAAATAAATGGAAGTACATTTTGACATTCTGCTATTACATATCAAGATAATTAATAGGTGAAAAAACTAAATAAAAATAACATTTGAAAGTATTGAGGCAGGCCCTTGCACTACATGCTTAGGTGAATTCATCCATAAATGTGATCATCAAAAAGGTAGGTATAGTTTGTATTGGGTTTGGTAAAGTCATCAGAGAGAGGATTGATATCAGCTGAGCTAGCAGTTGGGGGGAGCGGGGTTCCTAATGAGTTGGGAGATGGCACAACCTCAAAAATTTTAAAAAGTGACTCTGCATGAATTGAAGCACACACATCACATTTGTAGACATTATAGGGGGTGTTTAGGGGAAAACAATACTATGGAGCTGACAAAAGACATTGGTAAGTGACTAGACTATAGTTTTATGGGCCAAGAAGAGCATGGTGGGGAAGTTAGTGAGGCAAATATGCCTGAGGACAAAGGGGCAGAGCATATGAATTAGAGCATATTGCAATGGTGGCAATTAGGGAATGAGGAAAGAAATGCAAGACACTAGCAATCTTGAAATACATAGAATGTGATGTTAAAGGATAAAACTTACCTTCATATAGTCCTTCTGCAGGACCTGAATGATGGCAGAACAGGTCTCTGGAATAATGATCCCCAGAGCCTGGGGGAGATGCCTGTACAGAACTTGAGGTCCTGAAGACTTCTCCCTGTCGCCAAGTAGCGCAACGTGGCGATGAGCCTCTGCTCCGGAGTGATGGCTTGCCGCATGCAGGTATCCTGCCAGCTGATATAAGGGGTCAGCAAAGCCAGCAGACGGTGAAAAACGGGGTCCGTCATCCGGAGACAATTCCTGAAATCATCAGGATTATTCTCCAGGATCTCACAGAGCAAAGGCTTGTGCGAGAACTGGTCACGCTGGCACAACCAATTCTTGGTCCACAAACGCCTCCCCTCCCTGTTCATGGACCGGGCTTGTGTCAATGTAACAACCCCAACACGAAGCCCCTGCACAGCACAAACTCTACGACGAGTACATAGACAAAACATGGTTTCAAAACGGTCGGCCTCGTCAGAAAGGACAACAGAAAGCACCGATAAACAGCAATGCCTGAAAGAACGACCTGAATAACAGAAGCAAGCAGACAATAAGAAATGCCTTTAAAAGCGTACAATACCAAGATATAGTCCACAATGAGAAACAAATACTTACTGACTGCACGCACTGATTATCAGATATGCATACACAAGCACAAACCGAGCAGTAGCGATCTGAATCACCAATCTGAAAAGCGCAAATCGTCTCTCCCCAAACTTCTACTAACACGAGATCAGCAGAAGGAGTCCAAAGGGTGCCGGACGTGGTGCTGAACTTCCCTTTTGTAGGCCCGTCGTACACGGCTTACATCACCGCGTTCTTGGCAACCGCAAATTCAGACAACTTGGTCCGACCGTGTGTACCGTGTGTATGCAACATCACTTCTGGACCGGGTCCGGAATTAATCCGTCGGGATAACTCTGACGGATTTGGTCGTCAGAATCTCCGATCGTGTGTACAAGGGCTTAGAGTGTATCATTTGAGAGACAATAGCCACAAATATTGTTCAGTGTCTGGAGTCTGGACAGTATATAAGCAAATTGGTAAGACTGTACTGTAAGAGGGAGAGACAAGGACGGTTTTAACCTGAAATGAACATTGGAGTGTACTTTTGAGAGACAATTGCCACATATATTGTAGCAAGACTCTGTAGCTCCATATAGCAGCGGGCATTAGTTGCCTTCTGCATCTGGAAAAAAAGCTACAATATAACCATCACCAAGTCTGGGGGTCTGAGCCCCACGATGTCCAAGGTCTTTGCTCTGTAACCCCTCCCCTATATAATCTAGTAGTACATTCCTGGCTTTACGTATGTTTTTCATGTGTATTTAGATTTTGTTTTTGTATTTTTTTTGTTGGTATGGGTGCAATACTTGGATGTACATAGCAGAGATAGGCATGTCTGAAATTCCTCTGGTTTTCCAGATTTTTTTTATCTCCTTGCTTGGATCCCTAGATGAAGTCAATTGGGGCCAAACACATTGGAGTGGAGCTTGGCAATGCAAAACATCAGGTGGAGCCTCTGTCATTCTGGAATAGCATCACAGGTACAGCACACAGGATCAATGCAGGGGCAAGCTGCAGGAAGCCAGCAGGGAAAAGAGTCTAAGACTTGATTCACATCTATGCATGTTGCTTTTGAGCGTTTTTGCAGTGCTTTTTGAGGTGCTTGTCATGTTTTTGGACATGCGTTTTTACCGCTTTTTATTTTTATTTTTTAGACTGTGGTTGCTTAGCAACCAGATATATACAGTGAAAAAAAAGAAAAAAACGCAAATCGCGGCAAAACGCGGTACTTACGTTTTTGATGCAGGTCTGTTGACTTCTATTACATGCAAAACGCTGCATTTTGCAGGAAAAAAAGTCCCTGACCCTTTCCAAAAATGCAGAGGCACAAAAATGCATTGATGTGAACATGTTCCATAGGAACCCATGTTAAAAAATTTCCCTGCATTTCTGCAAAATGCATCAAAAAACGCGTTAGTGTGAATCAAGCCTAACACTTACTCATTCAGACAATTCCATATAGTGTTATGCACTAAAAAATTTTTTTTTACTGATCTGTTTATTACATTTATTGGGATTTTACACTATATGCAATTTCTTTACTTCTTATCATGTGATGGCTAATATTTGTGCCTGGAGGAGATCTTTAGAGTAGCAAATACCATTTGAGTGTACTGTAAAGGGGTATCTGAAACAGTGAAGAGGAGAGTGTATGCAACCTCGAAGATTGGGATCTAAAGCACTATTTCCTTTCTATAGCTAGAAATGCAAAAAAGCATGTGAGTGCATTTTCAATTTTTGGTGGAGGAATTCATGGTTTTCTTGATGGAGTAGAGAAACATTTATAATGCTTTGCTAGAGAACTTGTGGTTTGAGAAGAGCGAATCACATCTTGCTTCTGAAGAGACGTTACTTTTTTTTTTTTGTTATGGTATTTAAGGCACGGGGCTTGATTTTATTTTTTATTTAAATTCACATAGTTCACAGGCATTGTGTATATTAGAGCACTACATAATTTATACATGTTATTTATGTGCTCTGCCTCTCTCTACCGTAATATCTTGCCTGTAAATCACCCTGTCACATGCTCTCCTAAAGGAATGTATAAGCTTCTGTGCTAATGCACATTGCACATTCATATTCCACTGTTATCACCATTTATAGCTGACCTTCCATGAAAATTGAAGGTCCGTTCTATTGAAAACCCCCCACCCCCAAAAGTCATATCCCCTGCAAAGGTGATTTAAAAATAATGCTGTTGCTGTGGCCCTGGCTTTCAACACTTCTGCGAGGCAGGGAAGAGGTCCCCATGCCTTACTGCTCTAGGTGTTGGAAACAGGGGCGGATCCAGAGTCTAGTCTCGGGAGGGGCACAGCTATAAAATATGTTTTTTTGGGGGCAATTTATATGGGAAATGGCTGGTATTGGCGCTTCAATCATTACGGCACCATGGTTGTTATGGTGTCAGGATGATTGAAGCGCATTATTTCTATTAATACATTGTAATATAAAATTAAATGGTTCAACTCACCATAATGCAGAATCAGTGGGAGCCCTGAGGGTGTCATTTGCCATGTCGCCTGCCACCAAATGCGGATTGTCACTTGTCACGTCACTTGTCACCAAATGTGGATTGTCACTTGCCACGTCACTTGTCACCAAATGTGGATTGTTACTTGCCTCGTCACCTGCCACACATTGCAGATTGTCACTTGCCACGTAGCCTGCCACACATTGTGGATTGTCACTTGCCACGTTGCCTGCCACACATTGCGGATTGCCACTTGCAACGTAGCCTGCCACACATTGCGGATTGTCACTTGCCACGTCACCTGCCACACATTGCGGATTGTCACTTGCCACGTCGCCTGCCACCAGATGCGGATTGCCACGTAGCCTGCCACACATTGCGGATTGCCACTTGCCACGTCACCTGCCATACATTGCGGATTTCCACTTGCCACGTTGCCTGTCACACATTGCGGATTGCCATGTCACATGCCACACATTGGGGATTGTCACTTGCCACGTCACCTGCCACACATTGCGGATTGTCACTTGCCACGTTGCCTGCCACACATTGCGGATTGTCACTTGCCACGTCACCTGCCACACATTGCGGATTGTCACTTGCCACGTCACCTGCCACACATTGCGGATTGCCACTTGCCACGTAGTCTGCCACACATTGCGGATTGCCACCTGCCACGTAGTCTGCCACACATTGCGGATTGCCACCTGCCATGTAGTCTGCCACACATTGCGGATTGCCACTTGCCAAGTAGTCTGCCACACATTGCGGATTGCCACTTGCCACATAGCCTGCCACACATTGCGTATTGTCACCTACTGTGTCACTTTTCTGCTAAGGTGGTCTTTTGTTGAGTCCAGAGTGAAGATAGGCAGCAGAGAGATGATGTAATCTCTCTGCTGCACACAGCTTCCTGCACAGTGAGGGCGGAACTGGAGGGATGCAGGGCAGTGAGAGATGATGTAATCTCCCTGCTCCCCTTCCTGCTGGCTTCCTGATTGGCCAGCAGCCCTCCTAAGCTGCCCAGCTGCCCCCCCCCCCCCATCACCCGTCCACTCAGCGCGGGTACCCGCGGAACCGGCCGCGCTGCCACCCGTGGAACCGGCCGCGCTGCCACCCACGGAACCGGTCGCGCTGGTACCCGCGGAACCAGCCATGCTGTCATCAGCTGGCGGTATTCTCGGAGGGGACAATTGACCCGTTGCCCCCCCTGGATCCGCCCCTGATGGGAAATTCTGTGTAGATACTGTCAGAAACCATGAAATCAGACTGAAACAGAAGTACAGTTAAATCATACTCGTTTAATAAAAGTAAATAGAACAAACATAGTCAAAACATAGCCAGAGTTCGAGAACCGGAACAGATAGACAAGCCAAATGTCAGGTGAGACGAGCGTAGTAAAACAGTAAGCAGGATCTGGAGCCAGAAGGGATGTCAGCCAAGCAAGTCTTTAACAGAAATGCAGGAGAGCATCTCTGTGATGTTAACTAAGGCGAAAGCAGAGATCCTTCCGGCTGGATGGCTTAAATGAGCAGGACTGACGAGGTTGAGGATATTATCATCAACAGCCAAGTACCTGTGGAGAAATAGGAGCTGGCAATTAGCCGACAGCTGAGTGGCCAGCTCATAGAAGGAAGGGCTGAGCCCAGCCCTGACAGATACACAGCTGCATGGATTGGAGGGAATTACAAGGGTTTTAGACCCCTTTCACACTGGGGCGTTTTTCAGGAGTTTTTCATGAGCTTTAGCGTTAAAAAATCACCCGTAAAGCACCTGAAAGAAGCCTCATCTGCAATCCCAATGTGAAAGCCCAAGTGCTTCAAGAGCCCTTTCACACTGCCAGCGCCCGAAAAACGCTCGTAAAGCGGCGCTTTACCAGCGTTTTTTGAGCGCTAGTGGGGTGCTTTTAACCCCTGCTAGTGGTCAAATAAAGGGTTAAAAGTGCCCACAAAGCATCGCTGTCAAAAGTGCTTTGCAGGCGCTTTTCAGGAGTTTTGCATGTGCTTCCCATTGATTTCAATGGGAAGGGACGCTTTAGGAGCAGTGTATTCACCGCACCAAAAACGCTGGAAAGAAGCTACCTGCAGGATTTTTTGCTGCCCTGCCAGCGGAGCGCCTCAGTGTGAAAGCACTCGGGCTTTCACATTGGGATTGCAGTTGAGGCTTCTTTCAGGCGCTTTTCAGGTGCTTATTTTAAAGCTAAAGGATCTGAAAAATGCCATAGTGTGAAAGGGGTCTCCGTGTGAAATCACTCGGGCTTTCACATTGGGATTGCAGATGAGGCTTCTTTCAGGCCTTTTAAGGGTTTTTTTTTTTTTAAGGCTAAAGCACTTGAAAAACGCCTGAAATACCCCCCCAGTGTGAAAGGGGTCTAAGGTTGGATTCACACCTATGCA
Source organism: Lithobates pipiens (assembly GCF_037356315.1). Classification (NCBI taxonomy): domain Eukaryota; kingdom Metazoa; phylum Chordata; class Amphibia; order Anura; family Ranidae; genus Lithobates; species Lithobates pipiens. The sequence goes on along the minus strand of NW_027507764.1, from coordinate 480,151,113 downwards.
GTTTTAGTGCTTTTTGCATTTTGCAGATTTGCACTAGAGTCCATTAAACATGGTTTCCTATGGAACACGATCTGTAGTGCAAATCTGCGAAATGCAAAAAGCACTAAAAATGCATAGGTGTGAATCAGGCCTAATAGTGCTTTGCTATCTCAAAAGATAGGGGTGAGGCACTGCAATGTCATCAACACCTCTGGGAAGCACTGGAAGCTGGAGCCAAGATAAGTATTTTTTTTCTTTTCTTTTAGCAACAGCTTTAATTTTGAATTGTCTTTGCAGACAATTTGACTTTGGGGGTGGGGGCTTTCAATGTTCATCAAAGGTCTGCTTTAAAAAAAAAAAGACCTTTGAAAAAGATTATTGCAGCCAGTAACAATTAGGAAATAATTTGCAATAAAAAAAACACATGCAGCCTGTTATCACTGCGGTGCATGAGGGCAGAAACAGAGACAGAAACAGAGCTATGTGCAGTCTTTTGACAGATGAAACAATGTATTCTTCAGCGGTGTATTTTAGGAGGTCCCCTCTAAGAATTTAATTGAAAAAATAAACTGTACACATGTCATATCCAACGTCTACTCGATCTTGTTTTCAGAATTCACTCCCAAATCCCTCTCGCAGCTGGGAATCAGACTTATCTTTGTCCTTAACGGATGGAGACTGGGAAACCATTTTCTCTCATATACACAAGGGATCCATCAACGTTTCTGTACAAGAAAACGGTTCCAAACTAGCCACGAAATGGTACAAAACCCCTTCCAAATTGCACAAATTTGACCCCAACATACCCCCTATGTGTTGGAGGTGCTCCGATGGCGAAGGAACCCTCCTGCACATCTGGTGGTCCTGCCCTCAAATCCAACCATTTTGGATAGACGTACACTGCATCACTCACAAAATTACTACTCTCCCCATAGAATTCTCTCCAGCACAAATGCTCCTCCATCATACCCCTATTTCAAAAACAACATACCAACGATCCCTAGCCCAACATCTCATTAACGCGGCAAAAATGTGCGTCCCGGTTCTTTAGAAATCCAACACTCCCCCTACCATTACTGACTGGTTCCAATGTATTTCCAGAATGGCCGAGATGGAAGAGCTCATACATCAAGCGAGAGACACTCCACTTAACTATTGGAAAGTCTGGGCATGTTGGCACCAATTCCGTAACTCTCTGGAATATGCAGCTCTGCTCACCTAAACCTTAACCCCTGCCTCATCCCTTAGTTAATATTTCAGTTCGAGGTCACTGGCGTATACCAAATATGTTAAACAATACAATAATTCCCTCCCATAACACTACTGAGATTAGAAGAGCATGAAGATCACGTAATTGTTTTTTTTCTCGTTCTTGGAATTTTGGTTCTTCAGGATCCAAGGTCAAGCTACAAAAACATTGTTATCGCTTAGATAAGGGACCAAGACCCAAATATATTCATTGTTACCAAGTTATCTATCCTTGTATTTGGTACATTCTACCTCTGTAACCTGCTCTGTTGATTTCTCTTATGATTTTCAATAAAATCTTTGGAAAAAATAAACTGTACAGCACATTAGAAAGCATGCAAGACACAACTCAATTGTCTTCAATAACTTGCAGGAGCAGATTCATGCATAAACAGAGCAGTGGCATTTAATCTAAGACCTACAGACTATGATCAATGCAGATAAATACAGTACTTACCTTTCATATAACACGTAGATGAGCCTTAACCTTTTTGCCCCAGAGGAATCCGTAAAATCAATCATTTTCAGGTCTATGGGAATCCTTACTAAAAAAAACAATTTATTGGAATGAATTGGATTCAATAGGAAAAATGCCCCTATATTGGTGGTTAGTAGGAAGAATGCAGCCCTTACAGTGGTGGTCTGAACGTCACTCTTAAGCCTCGTACACACAATCGGACTTTCCGATGGGAAATGTTTAATGACAGGCTGTTGGCGGAAAATCCAACCATTTGTATGCTCCATTGGACAATTGTTGTCAGCTTTTCCGTGGACAAATGTTGGATAGCAGGTTTTTAAATTTTCCGCGGACAAGTGTCTGTTGGATTTTCCGAGCATGTGTGCACAAGTCCATCAGACAAAAGTCCAAAGTACAAACAAGCATGCTCGGAAGCAAGGATGAGCCAGAAGTGGTCGGTCTTGTAAACTAGCGTTCACTCTTTTCTTTAATGGGATAATAATGAAGCTGCTTTGCTGGTGATACTGATGGAGTTATTGCAAACTAATTTTCAAAGGCTTTTTCTAGTGATATCAAGATTATTATGCTTTTTTTTTCCCCGGCAAGTTATCACAACACCCTTATCCTGTAGTTTTTAAGATCAAAGCTACAACTATGTTGGTGTCCCTTGTTAATTTTACATTGTATTTTTTTTAAATGTAACTGCCTACTCCAAAACTGTCATTTGAAGTAAAACACATAACCAAGTATTATTCTACACATTTTTTTTTATTGTGCATTAAAAAAGAAAACAAATAAAATTAGACATGCTATCTGCCAATAGAACATAACCAAAAAGTGCATTCTATGCATCCAAAAATATAGAAAATATACCAAATAAAATCATTAATCAACAAAAAAATAATGTCAAACGCCAAGGCCAACAATAAACACATTGGGGGTCATTTACTATAGCGCCAGGAAGTACTCGGCACTATGACAAATAATAGTGCCCATTTTAGCCAAATAACATTTCAACAGGCGAAAGTGCGAATGAAAATTAGTGATATCAGCAGCGAACATACGTTACTAAATTCTAAAGCACAGCTAATTAGCGCTTCCGCGTATATGCAAATGCCAACTCCTACTAAGTTGTTTTGTAGAACTGCACTGTAGTCATGATCCATGTATGTGAAAAATATTTTTATGTGAGATATGCTCTACCTCGTGTGCATCTATTGGTGTATATTGCAATTAGTATTCCTAGTTTTTTTCCCCTCTTTCGCTAACAAATGCAGTTATGAATGATGTATTAAACATTTAGGTTACCTGTTGGTTGTATGTTTTTTATTTTTAAATTTAGGTGACTATAAAGTGGTATTTATGTACATTCTTTAATCATACTTCACTATTATGTAGGTTTCATACTTAGCACAATGGCTTAGTGGTCTGCTCAGATGTCTCCCCAGCACTCACGGTACAAGTTCAAATACCAGCCAACCTACCATCCACCGGCTGTATTTTTTCAGTGCACAAGCAAATTAAAACAAAGAAACGTAATCTGCCCGTTGGCTAGTGTGTGGTGTTTGGAATTTCACAGCATAATAGTATTGAATACTTACATATCATTGCATACATTTGAAGAGTTAATATAATAGAATCAGCCAAATTAAAGTGCATTGGCCAATTGGCATTCACCTATTTTCAGCATTTGCTGCTTTGTCTAATTGGTTAATAGTCATTTGCCTTTTTTTCACCAATTCAATCTTTTAGTATCTCTCTGTGCGATTTGAACCCATGAGTCCTTCAAAGCCTGATTTTTTTTTCAAGAAAAAAGTGCTCACCACTAGCCTTTTGAGCGTAGCACAATCATACATAGAAAATACATTTACTAGTGTTTGAGGTTTCTTCTCCCCGAGCTGTCTCTCCTGCCGCCGCCGTCTTCTCCCGCTGATGTGTTCTTCCGTGCAGCCAGTTACCCACCAATTTAAAAAAGGGCCGCTCCTCTTCTGTGGTGGTCTTCTGTGACCATCCGATCATGTCACGCCGAGAGTCCGCTCCATTTCTATGTAAGCCGACACACCACGGGTGACAACATAGTGGAGGAAGACCACCGCAGACAGGGGAGGGCTGGCAGCCTTAGGCCTGGGGGGCAAGTCCAGTCAAGTGGCCCATTGAACCACTGAATCAGCTCACCACCCATCTACACCACATTCCCCGTACAGAGAGAGAGGGAGACTGCTCCACATTGCCCCAAATTGAGAGAGACTGCTTCACACTGCCTCCACAGAGAGACCCCGCTTCACATTGCCTCCACAGAGAGAGACCCTGCTTCACACTGCCTGCACAGACCCCGCTTCACACTGCCTGCACAGAGAGAGCAGTCACTGTGAAGCAGTCAGTCTCTGTACAGGCAGTTTGAAGTGGAGCAGTCTCTCAGAGAATGGAGCAGTCTCTCAGAAAGAGACTGCATGATTGCCTCCAGAGAGACTGAGAAAAAGAGCTTGCCCCTTCCCCAAACCCAGTACACAGTCCAATGAGACTGCAGGAAGATGAAGACTAAAGACTGTGCTGTCACTGCTGCCACACCAAGCACTACCTGTGGAGTCCGGAGCTTCTCTGGTGAGTGAGCACCACACCACTGGGCAAGCCAAGCAAGCAGAGTAGCTGAGAGTCACAGTGAGCGCAGCAGGCTAAACACGCAAGTCCTGCTGTCTCCCCGGCATGAACACCAGATTCACCAGGGTGCAGGTTCCTCCTGTCTCAATTGCGGATAGTAAGAAATGCCCATGCAGGTGCATGCCGGAGCACCGGCCAGATTAAGGGCATTGTGGGCCTGGTGCTGCAGTGGAGCAGGTTTAGGAGTGGCAGGGATATGAGGTAAGTAATGTCATATCCCAGCTCTTGCCCAGACTTGGTCACAGCCCCACAGGGCTGTAATGTTAGGGAAGCCCAGAACTTGAATTACCAAGCTTCCGTAAGAGCCGTGTGTCGGTGTGTGCTCTCAGGTGAAAGTTTCCAAGCCATCAGAATACAGTGATCACTGCTGGCAGCTATAGCAGCCAGCACTGATGGCTAAAAAGCATAAAGACACGCTGGTTGTACTGTCAGTTGATGGAGTCAAATTCTGTACAACCAGTCTGCACAGAGATAGATTGAAATGTCTGCTGAACTGGCAGAATTTCAATCTGTCTATTGTGGCCTAAGTCCACCAGTCTGGGTTTAATAATATCCTCAAATCTTCTGAAAGGGGGGCTCCACTTAGGTGTAGAAATTCACTTTGAACGCCACCTTATTTCCAGAACTCTCTTTAGGGTCCTTTAACACTGAAGGCGCTGTACAGGCGTTTTAGTGCTAAAAAATAGCACCTGTAAAGCACTTCTTATGCCACCCCAGGTTTCCCACTGGGGCTGTGCGCTTGCAGGACATTCTGAAAAGTCCAGCAAGCAGCATTATTGGGTCGGTTTGGGAGAGGTGCCCAGCCCATTGAAATGAATGCAACACGGCCGTTTTTAACACTTTCTTTGGCCACTAGTGGGGGTTAAAAGTGCCCCGCTAGCGCCACTAAAACAATGATAAAGCGCCACTAAAACGAGCAGCGCTGTACCACTACCGCCCACATCGCCCCAGTGTGAAAGTACCCTTTGGTATTAGATGTGCAAACAAAAAGGTGAGACCACATCTAATACCTACAGAGAGTAATGGAAATAAGGTGGAGTTCAAAGTGAACTGTTTCATTACCTGCAGGGATTGGCATTTAGGGGGGTTAAAGCAGGCAGGGATGAAATGTGATATCAACTATTCACTGCCTGTCAAATGCCTCTGAAAAGTGACCTGAGCATGGATCACTTTTCAGAGGAGTGGCAGTGGCTGCTGCAAGTGAATACAAGCATTTAGGCTCACACTGGTGTGCTGCGGTTTGGCTGCAGTGCGGGTGTACTGGCGGGTGTCACACCCCCTCAGACTTCTTTTAGGTTACTCATTGTTGCTGCATGTTCTGAAAGTGCACCAAACATGCAGCATGCAGGACGTTTTGTGCACTTTCAGAACATGCAGTAAAAATGTGCATCCTCTATGTCCCAGGGGCAACATGCAGGATGACTGCCAGTACACCAGCACTGCAGCCAAACTGCAGCATGTCAGTGAGAGCCCACATCACACCACCTAGCCCTAGGAGGGCAAGGTACTGGCACAGGCTACTAGAAAAAACTCTTTGGCTGCAGAGAGGAGGAGAGAGGAGGAGCTCACTTACTTGGATGGTCCCAGCCTCCCAGGAGCCTCACTGGATTCCAGCCAACTGCTCAGATTGAGCAGAGAGCAGGTCCAGCCTCTGCCAGCCAATGGTGTGGAGTAGGGATGGGCTGGCAGCTCAAGAACTGTGCATGTTGCGGTTTTGAGCTGACGACACAGCAGCCTTTGCCACCGCATATCAGAGCAGCCCAGGGGGCAATTGCATCCCTGCCCCCTGGCCCAGCCCTCCCTGACCGCAGAAGAGCAGCTTTTTTTTTTTTATTAGCGGGTAACCGGCAGTGCGGAAGAACACAGCAGATGGAGAAGACGGCGGTGGCAGGAGAGACGGCTCTGGGAGAATACAGCTTGGGGAGAAGATGGAAGAGGGAGAGGCAGCGTCTGGAGAAGACAGCTCAGGGAAGAACACAGCTCTGAGCTATTTTACAATAAAGAACTTGTCAAAAAATGGCTATTGATTTTTTTTTTACATTTCACTTTTTTTTGGTGAATGGGTAGGGGTACGATGTACCTATTCATATAGGGGCAAGATCTTGTTAAAGGGGGCTTCCAGATTCTGATAAACCCCCTGCCCGCAGACCATCAACCACTGACCAGGGTTGTCGGGAAGAGGCCCTTGTCCCCAACATGGGGACAAGGTGCTTTGGGGCATGTGGCCTGGTACGGTTTAGAAGGGGAGGGTGCTTGCTCGCCCCCCCCCCCCCCATCCTGACCTCCAGGCTGCATGCTCGGATTAGGGTCTGGTATGGATTTTGGGGGGGGCACAAATTATATTTTACATTTTGGTGTGGGGTTCTCCTTAAAGTCCATACCAGACCCGAAGGGCTTGGTATGTACTGGGGGGACCCTACAACATTCTTTTCCTTGAATTTTGGAATTCCATACCATAATATTATTGAATAAGTACATACCATTGCATGCATTTGAAGAGTTAAAATGTGGAATAAACCAAACTGATGTGCATTGGCTAACTATGCTGCTGAGTACAATGCACACTTCCAGGAGGTGATGTCAGTAGGATTTGAACTCATGACAAGAGCCTTCCAGGGCAGCAGGGCATACCGCTATGCTACAGAGCTGAGCACATACCTACAGAGAAAATACCTACAGAGAAAATACATTTACTAATGTTTTATTCTACAGAATAATGTTTTGCATTTCAGGCATTAATATTATAGTAACAACCATGTTCATGCTGATGTGGCATTGGCGAATAGGCATTTGCCTCTTTTCAGCATATGCTGCTGAGTTTAATGCAAGCTTTCAGTAGTGTGATTTTCAGCCATTTGAGCACAATTATATTGAGAACATAAGTTTACTAGTGTTTGATGGTGGGACTACTTTATATACTAGGTATAATAGTACTCAGCACAGTGACTTAGGCTCCTTTCACACTTGTTCTACCTGAAAGTTGCGCGATTTTGATGCAACTTTAAGCAATGCCTGTGTAATCTTGAGGTCTATGGACGCAGGAGTCGCAGGGTAAGACGCGCAACTTTCCCGCGATTTGCAGAAATTTTGCCATGATTCCAGGGAATGCCTGTGTAAACTTGAGGTCTATGGACCTCAACTCGCATTAAAGTCAGACCAAAGTAGTACAGGGACTACGTTGAAGCCACACAGATATGAATGGTACACATTGAAAGTCATGAGGTATGACTTGTCATGCGACTGATGTCCAAAGTCACACAAGTGTGACTCAGCCACTTTGTGCGAGAGAGATTTCAGACATATCAGTGCACTTTACTGCACAGATGTCTAGTGAAATCACATAGGTCATAACTGTCCCTGATTTGGAACAAAGTCTCTGTTTATGCAAGTAAGTATGCACGCACACACACATTTATATATATATATATATAATTCAGAAGCACACCCAATGCCGGAAATGTGACAATCCCATTGGTTGTGCTTTCAACCAAACTGTCAAATCATCCAATGGCTGGTGTCTTAACTGATCGCATGTGCTGCATCATGGCAGTTATAGATTAAACAGAGGCCAAGGTGGCAGCTTTCTTGGCTGAAAATGACAGGTGGGTTTACTTCCACTTTAAGCACAGAGAAAGAACACAAACTTCAAATGTGTGCTTCTGATGCTCAACAAAGGTAAGGTCATATATCTAACAGAAAGGGCACTACCAAATGTAAATGTGGTGTTTTTATGAGCAACCAATATGAAAAACAGAAGACATAGACACCTTTCACTGTTGTGTTTTTCTGATGTACCGCAAACTAAGGTAATAGATGCCAGACAGAAGGCCAAGAACCAGTACGGTGTTGTGTATTCCTGATACTGAACTCCGTATGGCCATATAACCAACTGAAATGATACTAACACCTGGAGTACATTTCTGATGATCAAGAAAATGCAGTTGCATAGCCAGCCCAGTATGATAACAGACAAGACACCTGCGACCTACCGTTGTGTACTGCTGGTGCTGGACCACATGCAGTCATAACCAGCAGAGTGACACTAATACACTTCTGATTAACAGGGTATAGTCAAAGAACCGAATGTTCAGAAATGTCACCAACAATAATTCAATGCTGTGCACTTCTGATTAGCAACACTGCACAGTTCTATAACAGAAATGTCACTAGCAACAAACTTAATGCTGTGTGTTTCTGAATAGCAACTTGTACAGTCGTATAACCAACAGAAATGTCGCTGACAATTCTACGTTGTACCTTTCCGATTGGAAATAGTGTACGGTTATATAACAGCAGTGTCACTAACAATTCAATGTTATGAGTTTCTGATAAGCAACAGTGTACAGTCACATAATATTATGCATTGCTATTGAGCCATAAGATAGTTATATAACAGAAAAGACACAAAACAACTTCCCATGGTGTGCCTTTCTGATGTGCGGTCAGACAATCTATCCTAGGCATAGCCTGAACATTCGATACTAATCCTTCCCCAGTGAAGGAGCATGGTAGTTCCAAATAATGGAGGTCTGAGGTGTGAGACTATACCACAGTAGTGGTAGTTGTTACCCTACTACTGCATAAGTCTGAGTAGGTGTAGCTAACCCACCCACAAATGGGAGTGAGTCCAAGCCTCCCAAGCATCTAAGTTCTTAACGAGCACAGACCCAGAGATCAATTAAGTCATTCTCAGGCGCCGGGCATATGAATTACAGCAGCAGGGTTTCTTTGGAAGCGCCTGATTAGAGCCATAGGCTCCAATAGGCTTCCTGATTAGAGCCATGGGCTCTACTAGGCTTCCAAAAGGGTAAACAGCGGGCGCACTGCTGTGCATTTGACGATTTCTAATTGGTGTGTTAGGGAAGCGATGTATTCGGTTCCCCAACACTGACCCTGCCTCTCAGCCAATCAGGTTGCTCAGGTCTGGTTACCTGTCATCTGATTGGCTGAAACAAGCGCCGCTATTGGAGGCCTGACAGGAGAAGAAGTGCAGGAGACGCATGAAGGACCCTGCTTGTCTCCATCCCCCGCTACCCCACAAGACAGGGTAAGTGCCGGGCAGAAGGTGAGCAGGGGGCACACTGGCAGCAATTGATGGTTTTTTTTTCAGAATTTTTTCAGTTTGTTTGCAGCCCCCCCCCAAAATTTTTTTTAGCACCAGCCACCACTGCACCAATGTGAACCAGAGCCGACACATTCAAACACTGCCTATCCAGCAGAATTCATTACCTGCAATTCTCCACACAGCTGTTATATATAAAGATTCCACCTGTATCACTTACTTGCAGGTGTGCTGAAGCCTAGGTTTACATTGGAGCGATTTGTCATACATTTTGAGTCATCAAATTGCATGACAAGTCCCAGCCTATTAGCGGCAATGGCACTGTTCCAATTGATGCGACACCAATTTGCAAAAGTAGTTCCTGCACTACTTTTGCTGATTTCTGGTGTGACTTGAAATCACGCTGACCTTGCTACTTTGAAATCGGGCTACTTCAAGTGGAGTAGCCCAATATCGAAGTAGCATCAATGTGAACCAGTGCACAAATATATATAGAAATGATAAGATATAAAAAGATAGATATTTCCCTTCCCCAAAACTAATTAAAAGAAAGAAAAGAGGAGAAAAAAAAACCACAGCAGACAAGCTCTATACGGGCATACCCCTCTTTTAAGTACACAGTGCAAAATCAGGCTCACTTCTGCATAGAAACCAATGAGCTTCTAACCTCGGCTTGTTTAATTAAGCTTTAGTAATAAAACCTGGAAGCTCATTGGTTTCCATGCAGTACATATACCACAGTCATTTTTACAAAGCATTCCAACAGAATATTAAAAAGGGCACTTATTCATAACACCCACCAGCACCCCACAATCCAGACATACATTGGTGACCATGTTCTGCTGGAAGCTGCATTTCTGTGTACACGATTAAGCACATGCTCCAAAACCACGTTTGCATCGTCAGACAGGAACAATACACACACAACATTGACAGCATGGCCACATAAACCCACTTTTGATACAAAAAATGCACAAGAATTTCAGCAAACAATCCTAGTTGGGCATTTGTCAATCTGCACAATATCTCTCCTTCTCATCCCAGCAAAAAAAAAACCTGACCTTCTTAGGCCAAACATTCCCCCCCCCCAACTGCAACCCTTTATATAAGAGCGGTTGTATTGTTAGCACACTGACACACGCCCAATAGAAGTACACGCCCACCAGTATCTTTCAATCTGTCTCTTCATGTATGTCCAAAGTGATTGCACCTGATGGGCAGGAACACATATTACTAATTGCACCTGTGTTAGCCCTTGGTTATGTGCATCAAATCTCCAACTACAGGGCAAAGATCCAAGTGTATTTGCATCCACAAAGCAACAGTTTTCTAAGCATATGTACCTGTGCAGTGTAAACCTTACAATTTTAAATGCCCAAGTCCCTGGGCATGATTAGTGCTAACAAACATTGGGGGTTATTTACGAAAGGCAAATCCACTTTGCACTACAAGTACAAACTACAAGTGTAGGGATGAGCCGAACACCCCCCGGTTCGGTTCGCACCAGAACTTGCGAACGACCCCCGCGTTCGGTACGAACGTTAGAACCCCATTGAAGTCTATGGGACTCGAACGTTCGAATTGGAAAGTGCTAATTTTAACGGCTAATATGCAAGATAGTGTCCTAAAAAGGGTTTGGGGACCTGCCTCCTGCCTCAGGGGACATGGGTCACTGCAAAAAAAAGTTTTAAAAACTACCATTTTGGTGGGAGCACTGATTTTAATGACGATTAAAGTGAAAAAAAAAAAGTGAAATATTCCTTTAAATATGGTGCCTGGGGGGTGTCTGTAGTATGCCTGTGAAGTGCCACGTGTTTCCCGTGTTTAGAACAGTCCCTGCACAAAATGACATTAAACGGAAATAACACCATTTAAAACTGCTTGCGGTTTTAATGTTATATCTGGTTCCTGCAATATGGTTAAAAATCATTGAGAAACATGGCATGGGTAGCCCTCCCTGCCCATTACCAGCCTATTTGGGTCTTGTACGCATATTAAGGGGAACCCCGTACCCATATTAAAAAAAGGAAATGCGTGTGGCCCCCAGGCCCTATATACTCAGAACAGCAGTATACAGGCGGTGCAAACAAGACAGGGACTGTGTAGGTTTGTTGTGTTAAGTTGAATCTGTTTGTCATTTTCAACCGGTACATTTTTAAAGTGTAGCTCCAGTCAAAAAAACTATCTTTAAGCTTTTTGGAAAACATAGGGAAGGGTTATCACCCCTGTATAATTTGTTTTGTCGTCCATCTTTTTTCATCTCACTTGCTGCTGTCTCCTTGCGTTTGCAAGTAGGAGATGTTTGTAAGTTGGATGTTTGAAAGTAGGGGCCTGCCCTATATTATAGCGGTATGTACTGGGTACAGAGCACGCAGACAGCACGCATCTCCTAACACTACTGACTGCAAGCTCTATTATTAACCACTTGTTAGCCCAATGTTTGCATAAAGTGAAAGATGAAGTTATGCTGAGTAAATAGATATCAAACATGTCACTCTTCAAAATTGCACATGCCCGTGGAATGGCGCCAAACGTCGCTACTTAAAAAATCCCCATAGGCGACGCTTTAAATATTTTTTTACTGGTTACATGTTTTGAGTTGCAGAGGAGGTCTAGGACTAGAATTATTGCTCTCGCTCTAACATTCTCGGCGATACCTCACATGTGTGGCACATGCGAGCACATGGGGACATGGGCGCTTTAATTTTTATTTTATTTTTTTATTGTTCATTTTACTTTATTTATTTTAGTTTGACATTTTTTTCCCAAAAATATATTTTTGATCACTTTTATTCCTATTACAAGAAATGTAAACATCCCTTGTAATAGGAATATGGGGTGACAGGTCCTCTTTACAGTGAAATCTGGGGGGTCAATATGACCCCACATCTCACCTCTAGGCTGGGAAGCCTGAAATAAAAAAAAGATTCTGGCTTTGATCGTACTGGCGAATTGGTAGAAGCACCGGAGGGCGGTGAGGGGTGGGGGGCGTCTATGGCTGGGTATTTCAGGGTATCACCGAGTATGGCTGGGTATCTCTGAGTATGGCTGGGTATGGCAATTTATGGCAGGGTATTACAGAGTATTGGTGGGGTATTGGCGGGGTACTACAGAGTAATAGCAGGGTACTGCAGAGTATTGGGGGTACTGCAGAGTAATGGCGGGTACTGCAGAGTAATGGCAGGGTACTGCACTGCAGAGTAATGGCGGGGTACTGCACTGCAGAGTAATGGCGGGGTACTGCAGAGTAATGGCAGGGTACTGCAGAGTATGCACTGGTATTGCAGAGTATTGGCAGGGAATTGAGGGGTTAAATTCGGTGAGCAGCGATGTGGGCACTGCAGATGCAGCCCACATCGCTGCTGACACCGATCTCTTTCCCCTCCGCTGTACCGATCGGTACAGAAAGGGGAGGGAGGAACAGGCGTCATAACATGACGCCGGTTTGTTTCCAAGTGATCACTCCGTCATTTGACGGAGCAATCACGTGGTAAACGGCCGCTATGAGCAGCCGTTTACCGTGATGCGCCGGGTCCTATGGACCCGGCGGTCACGGATGCTCTCGAGTGCGCACACCTCGGGGCACGCGAGAGCAGAATTCTGGGAGGCCGTTAATTAACGGCCTCTCTGAGTTAAACAACCGCCCTGAAGCCGTTAATCGGCAATGGGCAGTTGTTAAGTGGTTAAAGCTAGATCACTAGCTATATAGGTGAGGTGAATATAGTGGTGTATACTGCAGTCAGGGCACAGACAACAACCACTACACAGCAGCAAGATAGGAAATCAGCCAAAAACGATTGGTGTGTACTGTGTTGAAGGTACACAGAACACCCACTGCTTCAGATGCAAAGTAACACACTACAGGAGGCCGCCTTAAAGGCGGCCTTATATAGTGTGGGGCGTGCACTACACAGCCTGAGCTATGATTGGCCACAGGCAGGATGCCTGTGGCCAATCATGGCTCTCCTCGCTGCCGGCGCTGCGATTGGCCAAGCATGCGGGGTCACAGTGCATGCTTGGCCAATCATCGGGCAGCAATGCACTGCGCCAACGCAGTGCATTGTGGTCCGCGCGCGCGTCACTCGAATTTTGACGTGAACGGCCAAAACGTTCGGAATTCGCCGAACGCACAAACAGCCAATGTTCGAGTCGAACGTACGTTCGACTCGAACACGAAGCTCATCCCTATACAAGTGCAAAGGTCCCTTGAAAATGCACTGAAAGTGCACTTGGAAGTGCAGTCACTGTAGATCCGAGGGGAACATGCAAGGAAAATAAAAAACAGCATTTTAGCTTGCACATGATTGGATGATAACATCACCAGAGCTTGCCCTCATTTCAGATCTACCCCTCAGATCAACAGCGACTGCACTTCCAAGTGCACTTTCAGTGCAATTTCAAGTGCACTTTGTACTTGTGGTTTGCACTTGTAGTGCAAAGTGGATTTGCCTTTCGTAAATAGCCCCCATTAACACCAGTAACCCCGGCTGCAATGAGCTTCCAATCTAAAGTCCAAAATTAACTTTCCTACATTAGAGACTATTTCGACAGGAGACAAATAAAATGCCAGCCTGTCTTTGGATTGTAGTGAGAAAGCCACACAGGGAGAACATATAAACTTCAACACAAGCATTAGCATGTTGGAGAATTGATCCAGCAACCCCAGTGCTGATAGACAGAAGTGCTACCCACTTAGCCAGCAGGAAGTCTCACACATGGTGGTTGATTTACTAAAGGTGCAGAGACTGTGCACTTTGCAATATGCAGTTGCACTCTGCAAGAGCAGTTGCTCCGGAACTTAGTAAATGAGTGGGAGCTCTACTGACTTCCACCATCCAATCATGTGTAAGCAAAAATGCTGTTTTTTAAATTTTCCTTGCATGTGATTGGGTATTCATTGCAAAGTGAAGCTTTACCTCATTTACTAAGCTCTGGAGCAACTGCGCATGCACAGTCTATTTGCCTTTAGTAAATCAACCCTATGGTGTCTGCCTCTCTGTGGTGTGAACCAGCCCTAAGTCCATAGCCATGCTGAGGGGGTGATTTACTAAAGGAAACTCCACTTTGCACTGCAAGTGCACTTGGAAGTAAAGTCGCTGTAGATCCAAGGGGGACATGCAAGGAAAATAAAAAACAGCATTTTAGCTTGTACATGATTGGATGATAAAATCAGCAGAGCTTCCCCTCATTTCAGATCTACCCCTCAGATTTAGAGCGACTGCACTTCAAAGTGCACTTTCAGTGCAAAGTGGATTTGTCTTTCGTAAATAACCTCCTTAGTGTCACAAGCAATATACAATATATTGGCCTAAGTATTGGGACGTCTGCCTTTAAATGCACATGAAATGTAATGGCGTCCCAGTCTTAGTCCGTAGGGATCAATATTGAGTTGGCCCACCCTTTGTAGCTATAACAGCTTCAACTCTTCTGGGAAGGCTGTCCACAAGGTTTAGGAGTGTGTCTATGGGAATGTTTGACCATTCTACCAGAAGTGCATTTGGGAGGTCAGGCAATGATGTTGGATGAGAAGACCTGGTTTACAGTCTCCACTCAAATTCATCCCCAAGGTTTTCTGTTATGTTGAGGTCAGAATGCTGTCCAGGCCAGTCATGTTCCTCCACCCCAAACTTTCTCATCCATGTCTTTATGGACCTTGCTTTGTGCACTGGTCTAAATCATTTGGTGGAGGGGGGATAATGGTGTGGGGTTGTTTTTCAAGGGTTGGGCTTGGCCCCTTAGTTCCAGTGAAGGGAACTCTTAAGGCATTATCATACCAAGACATTTTGGACAATTTCATGCTCCCAACTTTGTTGGGACAGTTTGGGGATGGTCCCTTCCTGTTCCAACATGACTGCACACCAGTGCACAAAGCAAGGTCCATAAAGACATGGCTGAGCGAGTTTGGGATGGAGGAAGTTGACTGGCCTGCAAAGAGTCCTCCTGACCTAAACCCGATAGAATACCTTTTGGCTGAATTAGAGTACAGACTGCGAGCCAGGCCTTCTCATCCAACATCAGTGCCTGGCCTCACAAATGCACTTCTGGAAGAATGATCAAACATTTCCATAGACACACTAAACCTTGTTGACAGGCTTCCCTGCCTTCCAGAAGCTGTTCTAGCTGCAAAGGGTGGGCCAAATCAAAATTTAAACCTGTGGACTAAGACTGGGCTGCCATTAAAGGTCATGTGTGTGTAAATTCAGGTGTCCCAATACTTTTGGCTAGATAGTTTATCTAGCAAGATTTACAATGGTGGTGGAACCCTCTTACACATAAATACTACATTTAGACATAGGTTTAGGATCTGGGAGATGAGACAACTGCTCTACATGAAGCTGCATGCTTGGGAATCAAACCCAGACACTCAGAGATGGTAAGCAGGAGTTCTAACCTCTAAGCCATGGAGCTGACACATATGAGAGCCTCCTACACATAAATACTCATAAATACGGCATTTCTTTGGACAGGTGATGGAATTACATTACTCAGGAGTTATTCTTCTTGATTTATTCTGTGATATTTGGTGGTTCTTTGTGGGTGAGTGTATAGTGATATTAGTAGTGAATAGTGATATTATCCTCACATTTTTGGGAATTACATTTTTATTTCTGATGTTGGTACACATATCACATTTTCTGGGCTCAAATTATGATTATTTGGAAATAATAAAAAGCACAAAAAATTGTGACTCATTTTAAATTTGCATCAGTAATGGTATTGTTTGTGGATTGTAGACATCTGAGTCAGTCTGGATAAAGATTGTTGTGAGATGGAGAGTAACAAGTGAAAGTGACAGAGAAAATAGATTTTATAAAAACATTCCACATTCTAGCATTCTTAAAAACAAAATAGATGAGAAAAAAACAAAATAGAAGCAGCAACAATGTTGCAAGGAACATTTATTTCACAGAAAGATACATTTAATTTCAACATTAAAAGTATCTATTTATTGTACCATTAGAATCGATGGCTGAAACTTGCATTGGACTATAATGGCGCAGATTTTCATTCTCAAAAACGCATTTTAGCCAAGTGCTAATCATTTGTATGCAAGACAAGTTTGGGCCAACGCCTTTCAGACTAAAGTCCACGGTTTTGTTGGCCAACAATCCGATCGTGTGTACGAGGCTTTATAGACATCTAAAAAGTCCATTCGTGTCATACTGCTGGCTTTGCCAAGTAGTAATGGCCACATAATTTTTCAGGCATTATCCAATGAGAGCTCAGTCAGCTAAAGCTCAAAGAACTCCTTGCAAAAGCTGGAGGAATCCTAGCATCCAACAGAACTCTGGTTGTTAATGACTTGTGTAGACCACTCAGTATGAACATTTTCCAAATTCCTGTAGATATCAGTCAATGCATAAAGAAAAAATGAACAGAGAAAAGGAGCTGAATCCTATGGGGTTCATATACTAATGGCAAATTGGCTGGAATTTTCACTTTGCGTGTGTTTTTTTTTTTACCTAACTTAAATCAATGTGGTAAAAATGTACTCTGCAAAAAATACAAATAAAAAACAGCATTTTTGCTTGCACATGATTGGATGATGGAAGTCAACTGAGCTTCACCTCATTCATTAACCACTAGAGATCCACGCTATAGCCAAATGACGGCTACAGCGCGGACCTCCTTTGCCGGGACTACGTCTATTGAGGTCGTCCCGTGCACGAGCGGCTACGAGACTCGCCTGATCACGAATCGAAGCAAGGGGTCGATCCCGACCCCTTACCACGTGATCAGCTGTCAGCCAATGACAGCTGATCATGTGATACAACAGAGCCGGTAATCGGCTATTTTTCCCAAAAAAAAAGAGCCGATCACCAACGGCCGTGATCGGGACATCAGTCCCGATCACGGCCAGCTTACCAGTGCCCATCTGCCCCCTGCCACTGCCACCTCAGTCATTAAAAAGTGCCCCCATCAGTGCCCCCCATCAGTACCACCCATCAGTGCCCACAGTGCCACCATCAGTGCCCACAATCTGCCTCAACAACGATGCTGCACCCTAGTGCCACATATACGTGCCCATCAGTGTCATCTACCAGTGCCCATCAGTGCCCAGCAGTGCCACCTATCAGAGCCACCTATCAGTGCCACCTATCAGTGCCCATCAGTCCCATCTATCAGTGGTACCTATCAGTGCCCCTTAGTGCCACCCATCCGTGCCATCTTATCTGTGCCCATCTTTGACCATCAGTGCCGCCTTATCTGTGCCCATCAGTACTGCCTTATCTGTGCCTATCGGTGCCACCTTATCTGTGCCTATTAGTGCCGCCTTAACTATGCCTATCAGTGCCCACCAGTGTAGCCTATCAGTGCCCACCAGTGTAGCCTATCAGTGCCCACCAGTGCAGCCTATCAGTGCCCACCAGTGCCGCCTCATCAGCGCACTTCAATGAAGGAGAAAAATTACCTCTTTGCAAAATTTTATAACAGACTATTAAACATGATTTTATTTTATTTTTTGCATCTTTTTTTGTTTGTTTAGCAAAAAGTAAAACTCCCAGCTGTGATTTAATACTACCAAAAGAAAGCTCTATTGGTGGGGAAAAAATGATAAAAATTTTATTTGGGTACAGTGTTATATGACCGCGCAATTGTCATTCAAAGTGCATCAGCACTGAAAGCTGAAAATTGGTCTGGGCAGTAGGGGGGTTTAAGTGCCCAGTAAGCAAGTGGTTAAACTAAGAGAAATTTCCCTTTCAAAGTGAGTGGCCTGTTTGCCTTTAGTAAATCAACCCCATATCCTGGTTTGGTTTTATTTTCTTCATCCCAAATCAACCAGGCCACACCAGTGCTTAAAACCACACGGTTGCCAGTAATTTGTTGTTCTGAGAACACCTTTTGCTTATATGAGTGTTCAGTATAGCCACATATTCAAAGTCAGTGACTTTATAGGATCATTATTATGTCTTAGCCTGAGGGAGCATGTGAAACTGCACTGCACATGATCAAATTATGAGAAGTTACAATCCACCCCACAGCAGTATCAAGGGATTAATTGCATTATAAAAAGTGAAAAACTAAAGAAACCTCTGCACTTAGGTGCAATGATAACAAGCAGCCATCATTAACGTCTAATACACTAGTAGTTTTTTTTTAACCAAGCAGGGCTGAACGAGAACAAAAACTGCGATGTTAGCACAGCGATCTTCCCTGCTGTGCGGGATGCCCCCGCCAGAACACTCAGGGCGACAGACCTTTTCGGTCATGTCCCATCAACAGAAGCCGGACAAACATCTGGCTTCCATTGGACCAGCTGCAGTACACATGGGGCAATTGTTGAATGGTTTCTATTAAAGGGGCGTTCCGACCGCAATTTTCTTTTTAAAAAAGTCAGCAGCTACAAATACTGTAGCTGCTGACTTTTAATAAGGACACTTACCTGTCCCGCGAGCCCGTGATGTCGGCCGCCTGAGGCCGATTCATCCATCGGATCGTCTGCCGGTGCCTCCATCTTAATGAAAGGAAACAGGCAGTGGAGCCTTGCGGCTTCACTGCCCATTTTCTACTGTGCATGCACAAGTCACGCGGCGCTTTGTAAATGGCCCCGTTGTTTTCTGGGACACACACATCTCTCAGAAGGCAACAGGGCCACTCGCTGAAAAGGAGGAAACGCCGTAGAATAGGAAGAGGCAGATTAGGAAGACTGCCTAGCAACAGCAGTTTCAGGTAAGTTAAAAAATATTTAAAAAAAAATTTAATTTTAAATTTTTTTAAAGAATTTTAATGCCATTTTTTTTTTTAGGGTGGCCCTCCAATTTAAACTGGCTGATGCCGCCTGACATTGAGCCCCTGTGTACTAGGCTTTAGATTAAGATACCAACCCAAAAGAATTGTGCAAAAATAAAAGAGTAGAGCTGAAATACATAAATTATTACAAAATTCAATATATATATATGAATATTTAAACTGTCCCTCATTATCACACAAATCCAAGTGAAAAGTGTCCAAAGTAAAACAAAAAAAAAAACATGAAAACAAACTTGTGCTAAAGCTTCCAAAAAAGGGAACAGTAGAATTTTCAGCCAAAGATCTTTCACCTATGAGATAAAATAAAGGCACCTCCACATTAACATTGATGTGTACAGTACAGGGCGCCAAGGATGGGTGTTATGTGGCACCAATATTTGGGTTATGGTCCCTTTGTGTGTGTGTATTCAAGGGTCTCACCCATGATAGGTTAGGAATTGTGGGGTAGTGGTGTAAAGGAGAGAGAGGACTGACTCACAGTCCTCTTGGTATTAGTAGAGACGTACATGGGATTTATGCAGTATTGAAGCCTTTGGATTAGCATAACAACCATGAAACTAACATTTACAAAAGGAGAATTCACCAATAGAAACCAATATATATTCGCTGTGCATGCTTCCTAGCAGATTAGGCAGACTTTCTAAATTCAGAACATAGGGGTTGATTTAACCACTTTCAGACCGGACCAATTTGCTGGTCAAAGACCAGACCACTTTTTGCGATTCGGCACTGCGTCGCTTTAACTGACAATTGCACGGTCGTGCGACGTGGCTCCCAAACAAAATTGACGTCCTTTTTTTCCCACAAATAGAGCTTTCTTTTGGTGGTATTTGATCACCCCTGCGGTTTTTATTTTTTGCGCTATAAACAAAAATAGAGCGACAATTTTGAAAAAAACGCATTATTTTTTACTTTTTGTTATAATAAATATCCCCCAAAAATATATAAAAAAACATTTTTTTCCCTCAGTTTAGGCCGATACGTATTCTTCTACATATTTTTGGTAAAAAAAATCGCAATAAGCGATTATTGATTGGTTTGCACAAAAGTTATAGCGTTTACAAAATAGGGATAGTTTTATAGCATTTTTATTAATAATTTTTTATTATTTTTTTTTTACTAGTAATGGCGGCGATCTGCGATTTTTATTGTGACTGCGACATTGTGGGGGACCCATCGGACATTTTTGACACATTTTTGGGACCATTGTCATTTATACAGTAATCACTGCTATATAAATGCAGTGATTCCTGTGTAAATGACACTGGCAGTGAAAGGGTTAACTAGTGGGTGGCAGTGTAGGGGTTAAGTGTTCCTAGGGGTGTGTTACTAACTGTGGGGGGGTTGGGCTTTCATTTAGTGTACACTGATCTCTGCTCCAATCACATGGAGCAGAGATCAGCGTCACTAGTTGCTAGGCAGAATGGAAAAATGTTGTTTACACAGCATTTCCTCCATTCGGCCGCCCCGTGAGACGATCGCGGGTATGCCCGCGGCGATCGAGTCCGCGGGTCCCGCGACCGGACTCACGGGGGTCCCGACCAGCGCGGGAGCGCGCCGCCGGCGGCGCGCTCCCGATGGCAGGGCGGCATTGAATATTGGACGTACCTGTACGCCAATATGCCTGCCCGTGCCATTCTGTCGACGTACATCGTCGTGCGCTGGTCGGGAAGTGGTTAATAAAGGCAAATACACCCTGCACTACAAGTGTACTTTGAAGTGCAGTCACTGTAGGTCTGAGGGGAAGCTCTGCTGATTTTATCATCCAATCATGTTCAAGGTAAAATGCTGTTTTTTATTTTCCTTGCATGTCCCCCTCAGATCTACAGCGACTTTACTTCCAAGTGCACTTGTAGTGCAAAGTGGAGTTGCCTTTCGTAAATAACCCCCATTGTTTCTTGTCTGGCAAAAGTGGATCAATGGACTGATTGCACTAGTTTGGTTACTTACTGCATGTCCATATTTTCATTTTTGTAAAACAAAGTGCAGCACTTAAAAACAATCAAGGGGTAATATCCCCTCTAAATAATAATATATCTCACATAAAACATTCATAACGCAAAGTAACATAAAGAAACATAAAAAATGTGAATATAATTCAGTTTAAATGATATATATATATATATATATATATATACATATAAACACAAAATGTGAATAAATTCCTCTGAAATTCAATATATCCGTTTGTGACACCATCAGAGTTGCAAAACACCACTTGTGACTTGTGACCATTACCACACCCATATTTTAGTTTCCTTTCACATAATACATATTTTTTTCATTTATTGAAAAGGAAAGCCTAAAACACATTTTATTTATTTATTTTGCTGTACACATTACTGGAAGTACAAATATAGAAATTTGGGAAGTTGGTTGATCTTTTTTCCAGTAATACAAATGGTGTACGTGAAAATTAAGCTTGAATTCTTGCTTTCACAATGTTACCACAAGTTGATGTTAAAGCAGCACCACACCCACAGCAGATGACTCTGCACTAAGGTTCAATGCTCTGCTGAGATTTGGAAGGTTTCTATAGTCCTGAATGAAGTGTCTTTCTGATAAGGATGAGCTGAGGCGTGTTGGCTTGGTCCACGTGCAGAGCCCGCCAGGAAGACAGCGCAGAGCTGCGCTAATCACAGGCAGTGAGACATTGCCCGATCTCTGCAGCCGCGCATCGGGGCAATGTCTCACTTCCTGTGATTAGCGCAGCGCTGCGCCGACTTCCTGGAGGTCATCCCTACTTTCTGATATCCCTTTAACTTTCTGCTCCACCATTTGGTAGAGCACATTTTGAGTCATGCTAACTCTTTGAAAAATGTGGACTTTAAAGGGATATGCTGATGCATCATTGTCTATCAGAGCCTTACTGAAGTGCAATGACCCCTAGGAAGCAGGTTACATAGCACTATATTAGAGGGGGCACTAGAGATTAATAAAGCAATTTAAAGAGCAATGATCATTTACAAAAGCACCCAACATTCAGATGAATGAAGTCAAGTAAGTAAAAAATTGATTGCTATTAGTTACAGAATTGAACACTTTAATCCTTGGCTTCTGAAAGGAAATCTATAGTGATAGAAATACAAGAGCTGGCATCAATACCTCAAACTCCTCTTTTCTGAGAATACTAGTTCTCTAGCTGTTTCTGGCATCACTGACCTTGAACAAGTATGCAGATTAGAAAGTCAGAGTAAAGCACTAAAGCAATGGGAACAGTGCTACAGTCAGGAAACTAGCATTCCCTAACTATACATATCTCTCAACTGTCCCTCATTTGGAGGAACCATGCCTTTCCCTTTGTCCTCCTAACTTGTTCCATATTTTTGGTCCGATGTATAGTCTTGTTGCACAAAATGCACTACTACCAGAAGTGTTATATTGCACCAACCCTTACATACCACCTCTTTATTATTATATTATGTATTTTGAATAGCCAGTATAAAAGGAAAAGTCATGGTTTAACCAAACATTATTTTGTGAATTAACTTCCCATTATTGGTTTTGTGACTAAGGCTAGGTTCACATGTGTGCGAATTGGATGCAGGTTTCCCCACATCAAATTCACATGACAGGCGAATGTGCCGGCTCTCAATGAGGCCAGTTCACACATGTCCAGAGCAAACAAGGAAGGGATTCCAAAATGGTCCTGTGCGTGTTTGGGTCGGGTTCAGGTGTGAATTCAGGCAAAAATTCAGACCTGAATTGGACCTGAACCTGTGAGCAGACATGCACTGGACCCCAGGCACGAACCCGCGCCCACGCCTGAACATATGGGAACCTGGCCTTAGAGCTTGCCAGAAGTTTGTCTTTTGTATATATACTGTTCTAATAGGTATACCTATTTTCCTATTCAGAAAGTTGGGAGGTACAGTATTGTGCAAAATGCAGTAAATTATCAATTATATAAATAGAATAGTTTCTATAATTGTTTATTTTTATCAATTAACAGGATGGAAAGTAAATGGACAGAAGAGAAATCCAACTCAATTCAATATTTGGTGTGACCACCCTTTGAGGGTTATTTACGAAAGGCAAATCCACTTTGCTCTACAAGTGCACTTGGAAGTGCATTCGCTATAAATCTAAGGGGTAGATCTGAAATGAGGGGAAGCTCTGCTGATTTTATCATCCAATCATGTGCAAGCTAAAATGCTGTTTTTTATTTTCCTTGCATGTCCCCCTCGGATCTACAGCGACTTTACTTTCAAGTGCACTTTCAGTGCAATTTCAAGTGCACTTGCAGTGCAAAGTGGATTTTTCTAAGGCCCTTACATATAATCATTGTTACACAAGATCCACTACATATTGGTAAATGACACAAAAAATACTCCTTACATGGTGCTATACCACTTTCATTACTGTAAAATTCTCCCAAACCAGCTCAAATGAATGTGCTATATGCATATGCTCTGGGAATGTCCTAACCTTAGGGGTTTTTGGAGAACAGTCTTCCAAATAATATCTAAAACTACAGGCATCATAAATTTAGGCAGTGCAGAACTAGCCATCCTGAGTGTTCACTTTAACCAATACCCACCAACCCTTAGACCAATGGCGATACAAATCCTAATAGCAGCCAGATTGATGTTCATTAGAAAGTGGAAGTCCGACTCATCACCAAATATTAGTGAGGTTGTTAAAAAAGTTGACAAAGCCTTTTAAATATGAACAAATTATGGCCCATAAAGATGGAAACATTTCCCACTTCTACAAACAGTGGGACCCTTGGATCCTTCTCAGGCAAATTAAATTAATTTACAAGATTTTTACAATATCCTGCGTGTTCTGTACCCCCTTTGATAATGACCTAGAGTCTCTAGTTATTTGGTACTGTATTTTTTTGTTCTACTATATTTAAGTTTTTACATTTAAGTCTTTAGACCACTCCTGCACTTTAATAACATGTTGAAAATAATTTCACACTAATTGCATTATTCTATATTATACTCCACATGGCTCAAGTTATTCTTAATATCTGTTTCAAGATAATTCTACTTATGCATTATTACAGGCATACCCCACTTTTAAGAACACAATGGGGTTTATTTACTAAAGCTGAAAAGTGCAAAATCAGGCTCACTTCTGCATAGAAACCAATGAGCTTCCATGCTTTATTACAAAAGCTTAATTAAACATGCTGGGGTTAGAAGCTCATTGGTTTCTATAAAGAAGTGAGCCAGATTTTGCACTTTTCAGCTTTAGTAAATAAACCCCATTGTGTACTTAAAAGTGAGGTATGCCTGTATATGCCTTTTCTTGACATAAACGATGATTGCTTTGTACTTTGTACCACTGTGGCTTGTATTTTAGAACTTTTCTCAATAAAAAGTTATTTGAAGAAAAAAAAAAAGAAGACTAAGCTTTTTTTCTGATACTTGTTGCTTACAAATTTAAATCAGTATTATTTTCTAGAAAATCACTTAGAACTCCCAAACATTATATATATATATATATATATATATATATATATATATAGATGAGGCAGTAAAGTTAGTCCAATTGTTTTGTATAATGTGAAAGATGATGTAACGCTGTGAGAATCGTGATCTTTATTCTAAGCAAAAAAAAAATTGTGCAGCTCTAGTGGATTTTGACTCATCATCAGTCCAAAGCACCTGCTGCTATTTTTCTGTTCCTATGTTTTCATGCATAGTTGAGATGCTTAGCCTTGTCTCCATGTCCTATGCATGAAAACCTAGAAACTAGGTTGCAGGAAAATGGCAGCAGGTGCTCTGGACTGATGTGTCAAAATTTTTATATTTGGCTGTAGCAGGAGGCTTTTTTTTTTTTTGTGGAGGGCTGGAGAATGATAAAATAATTGAGTCTGCAGGAAACAGTGATGCATGGTGGATGTTCCTTTCAAGTTTGGGGCTGCATTTCTGCAAACAGAGTTGTAGATTTGGTCGGGATCAATGGTGCCTTCAATGATGAGAAATACAGATACTTATCCATCGTACCATACCATCGGGGGGGTGGGGTGTGGGGGTGATTGGCCCCATATTTATTCTGTAGCAGGACATACAGCCAATGTTATTAAGAACTATCTTTAGTGTAAAGAAGAACAAGGAGTCCTACAAGTGATGGTTTGGCTTCCACAGAGCCCTGATCTCAATATTATGGAGTCTATCTGGGATTACATGACAAGACACAAGGGTTTGAGGCAGCCTACATCCACAGAAGATCTGTGGTTCGTTCTCTAAGATGTTTGGAACAACCCACCTGCCAAGTTCCTTCAAAAATTGTATACAGGTGTGCCTAGAAGAATTGATGCTGTTTTCTGTTTGTTTTTTATCCATTAACAAAATGGAAAGTAAGTAAACTATTAACACCTTTATTTCTGAAAGCATTCTTAAAAGAGAAGTATGGGATTAATTTATATTTTGGAATCATACTTACCTAGGTGGCTGCATCTGTCCACCGTTGGCTCTAACCCTAATAACCGAACGATCAAACACCCTGCTCTGCCCCCCTCCCCCCACTCTCAGTGGAGTGCTCGGCTGTGGAGGGGGAAGTGGCCGGCTCAGGCTTTCAGCGGGTCTTTGAGAGGCCGAGCTGGGTGCCAGTTCAGGCTTCTGGATGCATCCGGACTCTATGGTTGTGATCTTTCCCGAGCCTGGACTGACTCTTTCCTGAGCCTGGACCGACCCGACAGTGGGTCACAGGAGTGCAGAACAAACTGCACTTCCGCAATCCACAGGAGAAGTACAGCCAAACGAGCTTTAGTAGTACTTCCCCTTTAATTTGCAACATTTTTTTTCACATGCCTAAATCCTTTGCATAGTGCTGTATGACTACAGGTTTCCATAAAAAAAATCTTCATCTCGCTATGGTGGGTTCAGCAATAGTATCACCAATGGATGGCAACGCAGTAAATCTAAACATCTGTGTAAGGGGGAGAAATGCATGGTGTTACCCTTTGAAAAGGAAAAAAAATCAGGGAATATGGAAACTTCTGGCTATATTGAAAGGATTTCACAAATAAGAGGAAAAGGCAACTTTTCCCCGTCTCTGCCGCTCAGTTAACCGTCCATTGTTATATCACTGAACGTAACTGCATTGCCATCTTGTGGTTACCTTTTTTCAGAGTGATATTAACCATGACCAGGATGACCTAGTAAGCAGGGGCTGTAGGTGGATGCATGTCAACTCTGAAACACTGTTTCTGATTTTGCTAGGTAAAAGTACCTGAAAAGGTAGAAAGGCAAATGAATTGCAGAACATTTGCCTAATTTGCCAAGAGCAGCCAAATGTCCACAATTTATTAATATTATTATTATTATTCAGGATTTATATAGTGCTAACAATTTACACAGTGCTTTACAATATAAAAGGAGACAACACAGTTACAATACAATAAAATACAAGAGGATTAAAAGGGCCCTGCTCAGAAGAGCTTACAATCTAATAGGGTGGGGCAGGTGGTACAAAAGGTTATAACTGTCAGGAATGAGCTGATGGAAGTGGTAAGAGATTAGTTGGAGACATGATAGGCTTCCCTGAAGAGATGAGTTTTCAGGGATCCCCTGAAGGTAGCAAGAGTAGGGGATAGCCAGACCAGTGGAGGTAGCGAGTTCCAGAGGATGGGAGAGGCTCTGGAGAAATCCTGGAGATGAGCATGGGAGGAAGAGACCAGAGAGCTTGAGAGTAGGAGATCTTGAGAAGAGAGGAGAGGACGATTTGGATGATATTTGGAGACAAGATTGGTGATGTAGCTCGGGGCAGAGTTGTGAATGGATTTGTATGTTATGGTTAGTATTTTGAATTTAATTCGCTGGGTGATTGGGAGAGAGTGTAGGGATTGGAGGAGAGGGTTGGCAGACACTGAGCGGTTGGTAAGGTGGATAAATCTGGCAGCAGCATTCATGATAGACTGAAGAGGGGATAGCCTATGGAGAGGCAGGCCAATGAGAAGGGAGTTGCAATAGTCAAGGCATTTTAGACATTTTATATTATTCTTTAAGCTGGCCATAGACGGTTCAAATCTCAGCTTGTTCAGCAGAGACTGCCCAAGATTTGAACCATGCATGGGCAGGCTGAATGTTCTCAAGTTGGATTTGAACCATGTATGGGCAGGCTTAATGTTCCCAAATTGGATATGGACCAGGTATGGGCAGGCTGAATGTTCCCAAGTTGATGAATCCATCAACTTGGGTACAAATAGCCTGTCGGGTTTTACTTGCGATTATTGCTGTTATAGTCACTAGAAAGAATCACTGTGTTCTTCTAGCAAAAATAGCTTTCCCTGCCCCCTGTCAGGAGAACACAATAGCTCTGTGGGAAGGATCGTGTTGATGGGAGAGATAAGTGCTTTTCTTTCCTGCAACCTGTGGTTGCAGGAAAGAAAATCGCTTTGTGTATGGCTGGCCTTAATGCCCTTTACATACGCTATCAGGGTCTTCCAATAATTTCCTCTGCTTTCCTCTATCCCATTTTATTGGACATTAGTTGTCTAGGTCACACACATAGGGGTGGCGCACTCCATTACTATCAACTATTATTACCTATTAATATTAGTATCAAGTTATATTTTGGTCATCTATTCCAAATTTCCACAGTTCTTACTATGAACAAGCTTTTTTCCTTATGTAAAAGTTCAATCTCTTTTCCTCCAGACCCTTTGTCCTCTGTGATGACCTGAAAGGAAATACCTCAACACCAAGTTCACTATATGGATCACTTATTATATTTATTTTTTACATGGTTATTAAAACTTCTCTTCTTAAGAGAGAATACATTGAGGTCAGCTAACCTTTCCTCTTAACTGAGCTCCTCCATGCCTCTTATCAGTTTGGTTGTCCTTCTCTGCACTTTCAGTCAGTGGAAACTTACACAATGGAAAACTCTAAAATAGCGGTGGTCCTCAAGTGTGGCTCCTGACATTATCAAGATATAATACAACATTTCCTGAAAGTGCCAGAATTCCATTAGCACCAAGCATCTTACTTTATCTTACCGCTGCTGGTGTTGATCGTCATCTGCTGTAGCATTGCACGATAATTTAAGGGCTTGTTTGCACTACAATGCCTATAAAACAGATACATTGGACTAGGTTTTTGCTATACGACATACTTTTTTTTTATGTGTCTTTTCTGTACAGACCACATCAGGGATCAAAATACTTTTTCTTCTATTTTGATAGGTGTGTTGTGTTAACACTCATTTTGTGCAGCATGCCTACGTCTTTTTCCTCAATGTACAACAATGCACTTGTGTGGTGTGAACGGGTAGCTTTGTTGTAATATTTTGAATTAATTTAAATACAAATTTAAACAAAGATTGCTATTTTGGGATAAAGATTTTACTTAAAGTGGACCTCTTTTTGGTGTCTTCTAGGAAATATCCAAAAAGGGTAATTGTGGTTAATTTTGGATGTTATTCTCTCAAGATGTGGAGTGTTCTTCTAAGCATTGTAGTGATAGTTCTGTTTCACTCATTCTGTGGACCAAATGCTTTCTCCACCTCTCCTGCTACTTTTTAATCACTTCTCCAACAAGGTCACTGGAAGTGATCTAACATGAGGAAGCAAAGCCCTGCTCCTCTACCAAGATGGCCACCCCCAGGAAGCTAGTCAGTCCTGCAGTAAAAAAACTGTTGCAGGGAGCCTTTAGGCAATATTGGTGATTTGTCCTGTCCAATCTGCATGACTTTTTCTCCAGGGGGTGGGAATAGCTTCTATAGTATCATGGGTGTTCTTTGAACCCAAGTGATGTTACAGTGTTCAAATGGCCACCTATTATTAAAGGGAAACCCAAAATAACTGTAGGGTTCGCAGTGGGCCTTTTAAAAAAAACTGTACATATCATCCATAAGCCTTTATTTGACCATTATAAACAGTGAGGGAAGAAAGTATTTGATCCCTTGCTGATTTTGTACGTTTGCCCACTGACAAAGAAACAATCAGTCTATAATTTTAATGGTAGGTTTGTTTTAACAGTGAGAGACAGAACGACAACAACAAAAAAATACAGAAAAATGCATTTCAAAAAACTTATAAATTGATTTGCATTTTATTGAGTGAAATAAGTATTTGACCCCGTTGCAAAACATGACTTAGTACTTGGTGGCAAAACCCTTGTTGGCATAGAGGTCAGACGTTTCTTGCAGTTGGCCACCAGGTTGGCACACATCTCAGGAGGGATTGTCCCACTCCTCTCTGCAGATCCTCTCCAAGTCTTTAAGGTTTTGAGGCTGACGTTTGGTAACTGGAACATTCAGCTCCCTCCACATATTTTCTATGGAATTAAAGTCTGGAGATTGGCAAGGCCACTCCTGGACCTTAACTTGATTCTTCTTGAGCCACTATTTTTTTCCTTTGGCCATGTGTCATTGTCATGCTGGATTACCCATCCAGAACCCATTTTCAATGCCCTGGCTGAGGGAAGGAGGTTCTCACCCAAGATTTGATGATACATGACCCTGTCCATCATCCCTTTGATGCGATGAAGTTGTCTTGTCCCCTTAGCAAAAAAAAACACCCCAAAAGCATAATGTTTCCACCTCTATGTTTGACAGTGGAGATGGTATTCTTGGGGTCATAAGCAGCATTCCTCCTCCTCC
The DNA here is from genome assembly GCF_037356315.1 of Lithobates pipiens. Lineage (NCBI taxonomy): Eukaryota > Metazoa > Chordata > Amphibia > Anura > Ranidae > Lithobates > Lithobates pipiens. The sequence continues at coordinate 480,121,396 of NW_027507764.1, read as the reverse complement.
AAACACGGTGAGTTGAGTTGATGCCAAAGAGCTTAATTTTGGTCTCATTTGACCACAACACTTTCACCCAGTTCTCCTCTGAATCATTCAGATGTTCACTAGCAAACTTCAGACGGGTCTGTACATGTGCTTTCTTGAGCAGGGGTTCCTTGCGGGCACTGCAGGATTTCAGTCCTTCACAGTGTAGCGTGTTACCAATTATTTTCTTAGTGTTTCAATGATCATGAGAACAATGAGGAATCAGCCCAGAACTACACTGGAATATCTTGTCAATGATCTCAAGGCAGCTGGGACCATAGTCACTGAATGGTGAGATCTTGTATAGAGCCCCAGACTGAGGGAGATTGACAGTTATTTTGTGTTTCTTCCATTTGCGAATAATTGCATCAACTGCAATCATCCTCTCACCAAACTGCTTGGGGATGAACTTGTAGCCCATTCCAGCCTTTTTTAGGTCAACAATCTTGTCCCTTGGACAGCTTTTTGGTCTTGGACACTGTGGAAACATCGGAATCTGATTGCTTCTGTGGATAGGTGTCTTTTATACAGGTAACAAGCTGAGATTAGGAGCACTATCTTTAAGAGAGTGTTCCTAATCTCAGCTCATTGCCTCTATAGAAGACACCAGGGAGCCAGAAATCTTGCTCATTGATAGGGGATCAAATACTTATTTCACTCATTAAAATGCAAATCAATTTATAACTTTTTTGAAGTGTGCTTTTCTGGATATTTTTGTTGTTATTCTGTCTCTCACATTTAAAATAAACCTACCACAAACCTAAAATGATAGACTGATAATGTATTTGTCAGTGGGCAAATATACAAAACCAGCAGGGGATCATTTACCTTTTTTCCTCAATGTAGAATGATACAGTAGTTTCATCAAGAACTGTAACATAGTAGATTCATTCTTGGAAAAAGGATTACCCTTCCAAATGCAACCCTTCTTGAAATTGCCCACACATCTCAGATGATCAAATATGTAGACAAATTACCAGTTGCAGTTGATTCACAAGCAAACTCTTCCCTATCAAAAAGTACTTACAGTAGCTACAAGATGCATTCAGTGCAGATTTAACTGTACTTTGTGTAGTGAACAAAACACTGCCAGTGCACATACTGTAACCAAACCAGATCCGACAAAAGGTTCACTGGTGTGAATTTGCTTGTCTACAATTCTTTAACTTGAATCACCATTAGCATACATAAAATACAAATGAAAAAATGTGTTTTGCATTGATAAAGCAGATCTGTAGACTCATCATTTATCACTGGAAAAAAATGTGCATTAATGCATAAAGTTTCTTCCCGGGGGCTGTATATTTGTGAGAGGTGGTGTCCGGGTGCAGGTGCAACAGCAGGACACTGGGAACTTATGACCTCCACCTTGGGGCCCATCCGGTTTGAGAAAAAGTGTTTCTATAGTGTTTCTTCAATATTTATACAAATACAAGGCTGACATATAAAAAGTGCACGTGGGCCCATTAAAGGTGTCTCTCTGCTGAAACAAAAATGTAGCAATGATATGCTATTTTGATAAAATAATCTTTATTTAATAAAGATACGAGATGATGCTTGTTCAATAAAGCTACATAGGGTAAGTGCGTGTATGGGCACCAGCAAAGGAGACTTCCCTGCCCAGCCAGTCTCGGGGGAAATAATAACCCTTTGTGCTGGATCATTTTAGGCCTATGTTAACCACTTCAGCCCCGGACCAGACCACTTTTTGTGATTCGGCACTGCGTCGCATTAACTAACAATTACGCGGTAATGCGACGTGGCTCCCAAACAAAATTGATGTCCTTTTTTCCCCACAAATAGAGCTTTCTTTTGGTGGTATTTGATCACCCCTGCGGTTTTTATTTTTAGCGCTATAAACAAAAATAGGGCGACAATTTTGAAAAAAACAAATTTTTTTACTTTTTGTTATAAAAAATATCCCCCAAAAATATGTAATTTCTTTTATATATTTTTTATATATTTTTTATTTTTATATATTTTTTATATTTTTTTTAATTTTATATATATTTTCCCTCAGTTTAGGCCGATACGTATTCTTCTACATATTTTTGGTAAAAAAAAAATCGCAATAAGCGATTATTCATTGGTTTGCGCAAAAGTTATACAAAATAGGGGATAGTTTTATGGTATTTTTATTAATAACTTTTTTTTTTACTAGTAATGGCGGCGATCAGCGATTTTTATTGTGACTGCGACATTATGGCAGACACATCGGACATTTTTGACACATTTTTGGGACCATTGTCATTTATACAGCAATCACTGCTATATAAATGCAGTGATTCCTATGTAAATGACACTGGCAGTGAAGGGGTTAAGTGTTCCTAGGGGTGTGTTACTAACTGTGGGGGGCTGAGCTTTCATTTAGTGAACACTGATCTCTGCTCCAATCACATAGAGCAGAGATCAGCGTCACTAGTTGCTAGGCAGAACGGGGAAATGCTGTTTACAACAACATTTCTCCGTTCAGCAGCCCCGTGAGACGATCGCGGGTTTGCCCGCAGCGATCGTGGCCGCGGGACCCGCGACCAGACTCATGGGGGTCCCGACCGGCACGCGAGCGTGCGATGGCAGGGCGGCATTAAAGATTGGACGTACCTGTACGCCAATATGCCGGCCATTCTGCCGACGTACATCGGCGTGCGCCGGTCGGGAACCGGTTAAGCTGCTACAAGTAACGTCACTCTCCTGCTTTGAGTAACTCAGATATGCATGCTTATGTTACACCCTGTAAAGAAAAATAAGCTGTATAACTGGGGTCTCCAAACTTTTCAGTACAAGGGCCACATTGTATATTTTACAAGTATTCACAGGCTGAAAAAAAAAACTGTTTTGTGAATGAATGAATACAATTTAAATAAAATATGTTTTAGTTATATAGTTAGTTGAAAAAAAAAAAAGTCCATCAATAGTTCAACCAAAAAAAATAAATAAATAATAATACTACAATCATATACACAATCCTTCACCCACAGTTGATCCAGAGGAAGGCAAAAAAAACCCGGCAAAGCATGATCCAATTTGCTACAGCAGGGGAAAAAATTCCTTCCTGATCCCCGGAGAGGCAATCGGATTTTCCCTGGATCAACTTTACCTATAAATGTTAGTACCCAGTTATAGTATATTATGTGCATTTAAGAAAGAATCCAGGTCTTTTTTTAGAAGCAATCTACTGAGCTGGCCAGAACCACCTCTGGAGGGAGTCTATTCCACATTTTCACAGCTCTTACTGTGAAGAAACCTTTCCGTATTTGGAGATTAAATCTTTTTTCCTCCAGACGAAGAGTACCCCCTTGTCCTCTGTGATGACCTTAAAGGGAATAACTCAACACCAAGTTCCCTATATGGACCACTTATGTATTTGTACATGTTGATCATATCCCCCATTAATCTCCTCTTCTCAAGAGGGAATAGATTTAGTTCCTCTGAGCTCCTCCATGCCTCCTTGTATCACTTTTGTAATCAGCATGATCTATTTTAGAGCAAAAGAGAAAGAACAAATCAATAAAACAAAGGAAAATGTCCCCCTTATACCAGTGTCCCCACGAGAGTCCGCTTATACACCAGACTCTGTTGGGGCACAGCAGAGTGCTGCCCACTTCAGCTGTATGGGGGGGGGTCAGTTATTGTAGCAGGCCACACATGGCCCATAGATCTTAAAATGATACTAAAACAGAGAAGTGTTAATCACCATACTTCATTCACATAAATCATATATATCATGGCACTGCATTTGTTTTTGTTTTTAAACAAATCCTCTGAGAACTTTCATTTTGCAGTGCTATTGTGTGATCACATGATTGTTCCCTGTTCTTTGACATCTGCAGGGGAATATTCTTAGGAGGGGCTTCCATTTCTCTGGCCAGCCTTGATTGGTGCTGTCACATTACTTAAAGGGGCGCTCCGGCCGTTTAAAAAAAAACAAAAAACACTGCAGCTGCTGACTTTTAATAAGGACACTTACCTGTCCAGTGAGCCTGCAATGTCGGCCGCCCCGAGGCCGATCCGTCCATCGGATCGGAGGCCGGCGCCTCCATCCTAACTAAGGGAAACAGGCAGTGGAGTCTTGCAGCTTCACTGCCCGTTTCCTACTACGGATGTGCGAGCCATGTGGCGCTTTGTGAATGGCCCTGTTGTTTCCTGGGACATACACATGTCCCAGAAGACAACAGGGCCGATCGCCGAGGAGGAAGAGTTGAAGAAACAACGCCGCGGAATAGGAAGAGGCAGATTAGGAAGACTGCCTTTCAACAGGGGTTTCTGGCGAGTAAAAACTTTTTTTTCCAAATTTTTTTAAAGAATATTACCGTATTTTCCAGACTATAAGGCGCACCGGATTATAAGGCGCACTAGCAAATGGCTGCCTGCTAATGGGATATTTCCATATATAAGGCGCACCGGACTATAAGGCGCACTGGATTATAAGGCGCATTTAATGAAACAAAACTCTGAACTCAAAACTTTGGTAATCCCACGAAGCTGCACTGCTTGGATTGGGCATTACGGCCATCTTAGTCAGGAGGTGTGCGCATTCATTCGTTCATTTTCTATGGTCTACCCGCTGCCCCAAAAATGGCTCCTGTTAAGAGACATGCTTACGAAGCGGATTTCAAACTCATCGCTATCAGTCACGCAGTAGAACAACCTGAGAGAGGTTTACGGTACGTCGGTTTACGGTAAGAGACCGGGTGGCTATTTCCACAAATCTCCATCCCTATTGATCTGTGACTCCATGCGCGCCCATCTGACAGATACTGTCAAAGCCCAAGTGAAGAAAACTTATTCGGTGCTTGCCATCATTCCGGGTGCATTAACCAAAGAACTCCAGCGATGTCAACAGGTCATATATAAGGCGCACTGCATTATAAGGCGCACGGTCGATTTTGTGAGAAAATGTAGGGCTTTTAAGTGCGCCTTATAGTCCGAAAAATACGGTAATGTATTTTTTTTAGGGTGGCCCTTCACTTTAAACAGTTTCAGAAGAGCAACTGAAATAAGATTATAAATATAAAAGAACTGTTTTACAGCTTCCAATAAATCTTTATTAATCAAATTTTTTGTGCATTAACCACTTCAGCCCCGGAAGAATTTACCCCCTTCCTGACCAGAGCACTTTTTGTGATTCGGCACTGCGTCGCTTTAACTGACAATTGCGCAATCGTGCGACGTGGCTCCTGGGGAGTGTTTCTAACTGTGGGGGGGGGGGGCATGGCTACATGTGACACGTCACTGATCTCTGCTCCCGATCACAGGGAGCAGAGATCAGTGACACTGTCACTAGGCAGAAAAGGGAGATACTTGTTTACATTAGCATCTCCCTGTTCTTCCTCTCCGTGACACGATTGCGGGTATCCCCTTGGCGATCGAGTCGACAGGACCCGCGTCCTGACTCACGGAGCTTGGTGCGCCCGCAGGCCGCCTCTTAAAGGTCAATGTACAGGTACGTTAGTTTGCCTGTACGAGCTCTTCTGCCAACGTATATCGGTGTGATGCGGTCGCGTATGCGGTTAATATGGTGTAGGCAGGGTCAAAGATGATTGGCAGTAGCTTTCGTTTTGTTTTTTATGGTGGCCCTCCACTTTAAAAAGTTTCAGAAGAGCAACTGAAATAAGATTATAAAGTCGGCAAGCGGTTAATATGGTGTAGGCAGGGTCAAAGATGATTGACACTAGCTTTAATTTTGTTCAAATGACATCTAAATCCAAGGCTCTATGTTTTACTGTAACAGTATTAGCAATTACATTAGATATACTTAATACTGATTTATATCAAAACTAAGCATTTTGCGAGTTTCTTAGTAAATGCAAAGAATCTGCATATTATATCCCACCCCAATAGTGTTTAGCAATAGGAGGACATGGAGGTCGACGGGGGGAAGGGGAGTGCCATTTACAACTTTGTATACACCCAAATGTGTGACTCTATAGTCATGTGGGCTGCACAGATAAGAGAAAAGAGCAAATTAAAAGATTAGAAGGGAACCATAATTGAGCATGCTCCGTAGAGGACATCAGTTGGTCTACAGAATCTCATCCTGCAATGGGGACACAGAGAAGATGGGAGGGACAGCTGAAGGCAGGATAAACCAGGTATATTTCACTCTACATCTCTTCCTCCGACTTCATTTACATGAATTAGAATACTCTGTTCTTCAAAAGGGGCAGTGCAATGTGCTACATGGAGCAATTCATCTCCTCAGACCCATCCTGCATCTTATTTTTTATGACATTTCCCTCTGATGCAGGAAATACTTTTAATCCATAACTGTCAGAAAACAGAAAAGGACTACAGAAGAGGTGGATGGCAGTTTAAGAACACTAAATAAGGTAGAATACAAAGCAAAGTCATTTTGGGAGATGTAAACAATACTGTTATCTAGTATCATGTGGAAATGTAATAGAGTGCACTTCACAAAGATTGAGTAATATTTTTATTATCAGGAAAAACAGCACATTCATGGCTTACAAATCCAACTCAAGATAGACATCTGAACAATGTATCACCTTTATACAGAAGACAACAGACCCATCTAGAACTGACCCAAAGTGCAGTGCTTCAAAGAACATTAACTGTAATAAATAATGACATCCTGATTAACAATACGAGTTTTAAGGTTTTGGCGAAGAAATGTGTCAAAGGATAAAAATATCAAATCACAACATAAACACACTAAAAATAAAATTCAGAAAGGTTGATGGGAGTGCAATACTGACGTTTAGTGCTTAAACTCAAAAACTAAACAAAAAAGAAAGAGAAAACATCAGTTATGAAATGGCTTGTCCAAAAGGGATTCCACTTCGATTAGTGCATGCGTCAGAAATCTTCCCTCCCCCTGCACAGGCTTGCCAATCAACTGATTTGGCTTTATTTGGCTGCACGTTGGCCAAAAATGAAGAGCAGTTTTCAAAATACCGAATCCATGGATATATGGAGAGTAATGACCCTTAGGATGGACGTAAACACCAGATCAACTGGCAGATAAACTGATTTTCCAACATGATGAACATCACAAATTGCAGCAGATGGTTATTGAGAAACTACATATTACCAAAAGTATTGGGCCACCTGCCTTTACATGCACATGAACTTTAATGGCATCCCAGTCTTAGTCTGTAGGGTGCAATATTAAGTTGGCCCAACTTTTGCAGCTATAACAGCTTCAAGTCTATTGGGAAGGCTGTCCACAAGGTTTAGGAGTGCATCTATGGGAATGTTTGACCATTCTTCCAGAAGTTGAAGGGTTGGGTTGAAGTCAGGACTAGCTCAGGACTGAAGTCAGGACTAGATGGAAGAACTTGACTAGCCTGTGCAGGCTAGTCAAGTTCCTCCATCCCAAACTCGCTCATCCATGTCTTTATGGATCTTGCTTTGTGCACTGGTCCAAATCATTTGGTGAAGGGGGATTATGGTGTCGGGCTGTTTTTCAAGGGTTGGGCTTAGCCCCTTAGTTCCAGTGAAGGGAACTCTTAAGGTGTCAGCCCCTTCCTGTTCGAAAAAAAGGTCCATAAAGACATGGATGAGTGAGTTTGGGGTGGAGGAACTTTACTGGCCTGCACAGGATCCTGACCTCAACCCAATAGAACACCTTTGGGATGAATTAGAGTGGAGACTGCAAGCCAGGCCTTCTCCTCCACATCAGTGCCTGACCTCACACATACGCTTCTGGAAGAATGGTCAAACATTCCCATAGACACACTCCTAAACCTCGTGGACAGCCTTCCCAGAAGAGTTGAAACTTTTATAGCTGCAATAGGTGGGCCAACTCAGTAATGAACCCTACGGACTAAGACGGGGTGCCATTAAAAATAATGTGTGTGTAAAGGCGGGCATCCCAATACTTTTGGTAATAAAGTGTATGTTATCAATGTGAATGATCACACTGAGTGGTATGATATGGAATTTCTAACACTAATTGCAATAGCAAACTTCTTCCAGGAAAGTTACATTTTTGATTTTTTTTTTGCTGTTTTTTTCCAGCCTCCTATGCTTGATTCAGTCTACAGACAGCCCAACGAATGGCACTATAGCCAGATTTTTGATTCATACTTAACAACCCCTTCAATAAGTAAACATGATAATATGATAAGTCTGGCTAAAACAGCTAAAGAGGTAAACTAACCGGGTCACAAAGGGGTTGATTTACAAAGGGCAAATTGACTGTTCACTTTGCAAATGAAGTTGCACTTTGCAAGGGCATTGCAGAGCTTAGTGAATGTGGTGAAGCTTTGCTGACTTCCATGATCAATTGAATTTTTTCCTTGCACAGATTGGGTATTTCACCACATTTACTAAGCTTTGGGAGAAATTCCCTCGTGAACAGCCTATTTAGCTTTAGTAAATGAGCTTCAACAAGTTGAAAATTCAGAAGATGCAAGAGTAAGGGAGGACATATGTAATTTTTTTTTTTTTATACAACCAACGGGTTGAATGAAAAAAAAAATAGCTTATTCCCCCCTACACGCATTCGATGTCTATAGGAGAATTCTCCTGCTGTGCTTTTGTATTCTGCCGACAGGGAGCCTTCCCTGCCGACAGAATACAACGATCAGTGTTGCTGTCCATAGCCGGTGGCAGTGATCATTCGGATAAAACACAACAGGCTAGTTGTACACAAGTCGATCGATAGATTTCCTGCTGAACCAGCCAAATTTTGATCCATGTATGACCGACTTCAATTTTCTAGTTTTAAACCCATTTGTTAAAAATTGTTTGATAACATTATGTTGCAGACACAATAGTGCAGTGTCAAATGTGATTAATTCCTTTCATTCATCCTTTAATGCTAGAAATCCCAAAATAAAACAGATAATGGTAGAGCTGTGTAGGCTACTATAGCTAACCTCTCCCGAAATGTCTAGGTGCCTGGCTATCAAGCCTAAGTATGCAAGAAAGGCAAAACACAAGCCACTCCAAGCCTTGGACCCCTCAGAATGCAAAACAGGTGATTGTTTCAGCTTCACTCACATATAGACAGAATTAAAAAGTTTTCTGTAAAAAAAAATTACAGCATAACTTTAACCACTTCCCGACCTCCTCACGCAGATATACTGGGGCAGAAGGACAGATTAACGCACCTGTATGTTGCCCTTTAAGAGACGGCTAGCGCCCGCCGGTAGCTCCGTGTCCGCGATTGCGGGTCCCGCAGACTCGATGTTCCGCAGGGATACCCGCGATCGTCTCACGGTGAGGAAGAACGGGGAGACGCTAATGTAAACAAGCATCTCCCTCTGTTCTGCCTAGTGACAGTGTCACTGATCTCTGCTCCCTGTGATCGGGAATGGTGATCAGTGATGTGTCACACACAGCCCCTCCCCCCCCCCAGTTAGAATCACTCCCTAGGACACACTCAACCCCTACAGCGCCACCTAGTGGTTAACCCCTTCAGTGCCAGTCACATTTACACAGTAATCAATGCATTTTAAATTGCACTGACCGCTGTATAAATGTGAATGGTCCTAAAATCGCGACAAAATTGTCAAGACGTGTCCGCCATAATGTCGCAGTCATGATAAAAATCGTTAATCGCCGCCATTACTAGTGAAAAAAAAAATGATCAATAAAAATGCCACAAAACTATCCCCTATTTTGTAGACGTAGACGTATTTTGTAACTTTTGCGCAAACCAATCAATGAACGTTATTGTGATTTTTTTTACCAAAAATATGAAGAAGAATACATATCAGCCTAAACTGAGGAAAAAAATGTTTTTTATATATTTTTTGGGGAAATTTAGTATAACAAAACGTAAAAATGAATTTTTTCAAAATTGTCACTATTTTTTTTGTTTACAGCGCAAAAAATAAAAACCGCAGAGGTGATCAACTACCACCAAAAGAAAGCTCTATTTATGGGGAAAAAAAGGACGTCCGTTTTGTTTGGGAGCCACATCGCACGACCGCGCAATTGTCAGTTAAAGTGACGCAGTGCCGAATCGCAAAAAACGCTCTGGTCTTTGGCCAGCCAAATGGTCCAGGGTTTAAGTGGTTAGTTGTCAATAATCCCATGAAGATCAGGGGTCTGGACACAATTGTGACTTTACTAGCTGCATACTCATGTCTGGTCTGTGACTCAGACTATTAAAACCACAACTACAAATTTCAGGAGGAAGTTCTGCAATGGAAACCTACACATTGGGGGTTATTTACGAAAGGCAAATCCACTTTGAACTACAAGTGCAAACTACAAGTACAAAGTGCACTTGGAAGTGCAGTCGCTGTAGATCCGAGGGGGATATGTAAAGAAAATAAAAAAACAGCATTTTAGCTTGCACACGATTGGATGATAAAATCAGCAGAGCTTCCCCTCATTTCAGATCTTCCCCTCAGATTTACAGCGAGTGCACTTCCAGTGCAATTTCAAGTGCACTTTGCACTTGTAGAGCAAAATGGATTTGCCTTTAGTAAATAACCCCCATTATCCCAGTACAGATTTCCTGCATTTACTTAAATTCTATGTCAAGGTAAAATATTTTTTTTTTAAACAACAGACATTCAGCACATTTCTGCAATACCTTCAATGTTTTCTGTTTTATCCCATGCAAATACAGAAAAATACCAATCGATCTGCCAGATATGCACTCCGCTACAAAGCCATGCTGTTGGCTGCACTTTTGTAGACTAAGTGGTGTCAGCCCTTCCAGCGTCTTTTGCTACACACCACAACCCCTCATACTCTCTACAACAAAAAGACTACTTATTCTGTAGTTCATGATAAGAACTGGGAGGGGTAAAGGGCTTCAGGGAGTCTGCAAAGAACAGTTCTGAATTTTCTGATAAAAGTAATACCCTTTTTCACTTATTAAACTGACAAAAACAGCTCCATCTAGTATATTTAACAGACCAAATGGGAGCAACCAAGAGAAATTGCCTGTCAGGGTTTACATACACTAACAGTTTGAATATAAAGGTGCTATAGGACCCCAAGGTGTCACTGTATATATCTGGTTTGCTCCAGCACTGTTTGTATTCCCTGGACCAGATGTGTGTTGTAGGCTAATCCCAATTGCTATCTGAGGCAACAGATATGCTCCTGGTACTCTACCATAAATGTACACCATGTAGTTGAACAAGGAAGCTAACCTATTCTAGCTCTTGATCCTCATTAAAGCCCTTAAAGTGGTTATAAACCTGTTATGAAATCTAAACAAAGCACATATCTGTAGTGTTTACTTATCTCTCTCCAAAGCTCTAAGTCCCATTTCTCTCTGGTGCTTCATTCCTCTGTTATAGGCATGAACCATTTCTGATGCTCAGCACATAACGCTGTATCCTTCCTTCAGTCCTGTTTGCTGTGTGGAGGGGGTGTGTGTCTTTCCTCCAATCAGCTCTCACACAGTGTAACTGCAGTTCTCCTCTGTGTTACTAACAGATGGAGAAGGATTTTAACAGGATTCTGCCCCTTTGAAGCGGTGTAGGGAACAGAAGACTGCAGATAAACAAGTAAAACCTACGTAGTCGGATTTGTTTCATCTCTGTGTATCACCTTCACTCGGTATATGATATGGTTTACAACCACTTTAAAGTGGTTGTAAACCCGTATATATACAGTACCCAGTGAAGTTACTGGCCCTCAGGTAATTATGTAGATTAACCAATCTTCCCGATTATCAAAGTGTAGAATTATAGAGCTTGTCTGAGCTTTCAGAAAACAGGGCTTAGAGAGCTGAAGTTGCAGAGCTCAGTGAAGAAAGCTAAGAGGTGATTGGTGGGAAGAGACACACCTCCCTGCACACAGGAACAGAGCTAAGGCTGTCAATAACAGGCTGTGTGTTGGAGCTCTCTCCCTTATCACCTTTTATTGTGTCAAAAAAGCTGTTAGAAGTGGCTCATGCTGATAGAAGAGGAAAAGGCAGCAGACAGAAATGACACTCAGTACTCTGGATTGAGAGAAGTACACACTATACAGAGATTTTGTTCCTATTTCCTGTCCGAGGTGTACAAACCACTTCAAAGAAAATGCAACAAGACCAAATCCCAAGAATTAGGGGAAGGATGTGAGCTACACATCTAGAAGTTGGGTGCTGATCTTGCAGAGTGTGTTCTGGACAGTGCTGAGGTAGAAAAGGACATTGTTACAGCATGCTAGGGGTATGTATAGGCATATTTTTTGCCAGCTAATTTAAATTGGGTCAAACTTGCTTGGCATGGATGGCCTTAGTCCTTTAAAGTGTATGTAAAACCAATACTTTTTTTTTTTACTTTAGCCTAGAGTAGGAATGGTAAAGACCCTCGTTATTTTTTTGGGTGTTCCATCAGTGAGATTTCACTGCCCAGGAACACAACAGAAGTAAAATGATACCCCAAATGACAAAACAGAACATCTTCTCTTAGGCTCTTGTCACCAGAAGAGGTTTACATATTAGATTTTGTTTGAAATCCTGTTCTGACAACAAGTTTGGATTTCCCTTCACTTTCTGTGTTGAGCACAATGATCACCAAGACAAATAGTGAGGGTAACAGACAACAATAAAAACCAGACAGAGGTACTAACCCCTTCCACATTCTATTCAAAACAAATTAACCTTGCATACAATTTCTAAAACACACAACCTACAGCATGTATAGTACAAATAAACTTGCCCTCCAAGGACTGGTCACTGTGCATGCAGTGGCGTAACTAGAACCTTCAGGGCCCCGAGGCAAGAAACCATGAAGGGCCCCCCTGAACCCCAGCCAGGGCCCTTCCCTCCGAGTCTAGCCATGGAACTCCAGGGCGTGGTCACAGGTAGGACCTTTGTGAGCCCTGTAGTTCCACCACTGGCATCAGTAATTTTTTTTTATTTTAATTTTTAGGTGCCCCATTTGGGGACTGTCCCTTGGCAGGATGGGGTCCCCATCCCCAGAAGAGATGAGGTCCTTTTCTCCAGGGCAGATGAAGTTACTGCCCCCAGGTGAGAAGGGGTCCCTGTCCCCAGGGGAGTTGGGGGCCCCTTGAGATGGAGGGGGTATGTAATGGTGTGTGGGGGATGGGGTCCTCTCACTCACCATGACCAAGCTGCAGGCCGTGCACTCATCCAAGTTGGCCTGGGCTCCATCCAGTGTGCTGGACGGGTGATCAGCATATCTCCCAGAAAGACCTTTCATCATCTGTGTATGACGGGGGAGGAGGGGGGCTGGCAGACAAGCCTGCAGTGTCCTCCGGGGAGCTCTCATAGGGCTGCACTGCATCTGTGTGCTTAAAGTTTGTTTACCCGGGAGAAGTATGCAGTGCAGTGTGGGCCAGACTCGGGGGAGGGCGGGACTCTGGCTGGGGAGAACAGACATCGAACTGAGCGGCAATGCATGGAGCAGGAGAGGGGTACTCTGAGGAGCCGGCCAAGGACACAGGTCATGCGGGGAATGCACAACTAAAGAGCATCCAGTGCGATAGTCGAGCATGGAGCTCTGCTAGTCACCCTCCGCCTCCAGCCACCCGTGTGCATGGTGCACTGGTACCCCTAGCTGCCTATGCTGCTGCTGGCCATATGTAGAGGGGGCTGCATGGGCCCCCTGCATCACAGGGCCCAGTTGCGGTCGCGACTGCTGCACCCCCTATAGTTACACCCCTGTGTGCATGCAAATACATTATATTTCATTGCGGACATTTAAATGAGTGCTATCATCAAAACCTGAACGACGTAATAAAGCAGAAATGCGCTGAGGTGGAAAAGGAAGAAGTTTCCATGCAATGCTTCCTTGGCAAAAATAGAATATGCTTTGTGTGTTTTAGGAGCAGCTAAGCAGTTCCCATACCCTATGCAGATGGCAAGAACAAGTTACGTGTTGTGAGGAATAAACAACTTAACCCCGCTGATGAACAGAGAGATGGTATGGGAACTGAGGAATACAAATTGTTAAAAATAAAAAAATCTAAAAAATCACCATGCACATTTAGAGAAAAAATATCAGCTTCATGAACAAATACTGATTGGAGGCATATTTATTAAAATAAATACCAGCAATCTGAGCTTATTCAGGGTTTCCTCTCCTCACTCCCAACAGCTGAATACAGCAGTGGGGGGAGTGGAAGGAAATTTAGTATAAACTACTGGGGAGGTGAGCTTGTTATTCTGCTTATTGACAAAGCTCACTTCAAATAAAACCAGTGGGTAAAGAAAAAATAAAAATAATAATAATAAATATATATATATTTCAGGTGCTTGTATTAGTATGTGCTCTGATTGCCTGCAGAAAGCCTCTATATCTTCAAAATCCTTGGCCTTCTAAGCCAGCGGTTCTCAACCACCAGGTCTTGGTCCACTCCTGCCCTCCTCTTGAGCCTCCAGCTATCTGCAGAACCCCTAACCTCCCTTAGTGACCCGCTGCAGCCCTCAACCTTTTACAGTGTCCTCAGGCTCCCCAAGGAGCCCTCAGTTCCCACCGATTTCTCAGAGTGCCCCCAGCTTGCTGCAGAGCCACCAGTCCCCACACATTGTCCCCAGCAGTGTTCCACAGTGCCCTTCAGCCCCCAAAGTGCCCACCAGTCTTTGACATTGCCTCTGCACAGCACCCAGCCTCCTTGAGATACCCCCAGCACCCTCCCCTTCCCATCCCCCACAGTTGTCTCCAGAAACTTCTTCACTATAGGGCCATCAAGTGTGATGGAGAGTCCCCTAATCAGAACCTTAATTTTCCTACAGCAAAACCCAGCCCCATTCAGGGCCTTCCAGAATTTCACAACACATTTTGTATTCCCATACTTCTACTGTGCAAGTATAAACTTTTTTTTATTGTTGTAGCACAGAATTTACAGGTACTGGCCTCAATAAGGTTGAGAGCCACTGCTCTGTGCAAATAGCTCTAGCCCAAACCCTCATCTCTCACACAATTGACCTTACTATTGGTTAGAGTGGCCACACATCACAGCAGTAAGACATACAAAGAAGGGAGAAGGCTAGCAAGAATCTGACCATTAAAACTAGTTGTGTGTTGCACCAGGGGGAGGTTTCAGGGTACTGGGCAGGTACTGGCCAAGTTTAACATATATTTTTGCCCACAGGTAAACTTGGGCAAATATGCACAGTGATACAATCATTTATTAATAAGAGGTCTCAATGTTTCAAAAATGTAGTTTCCAAAAATGGGTGGAAAATCCAATCAAATGCAAACAAATTGATCCTTTCTGATTGAGCACTAAATTAAAATTTCTGTAAAATGTCAATGAAGCAATCAAGCCTATGATCGATGAATCATTTATTGGTAAATGTATGGCCAGCATAAGACTGCACCATACCATAATGTTATATGGTAGCAGGCTGATCAGCTCAAAAATACCATAATACAGGAAAAATGTGATTACATGAATATTCATTTTTGTAAATGAAGAGCTGGGCAAAGAGAGAGAAGGGACAGCTGATGATATTACTGATGAATTTTCCCAGCTGTATACATTGTTGCTGGGGAAATAGTCAACGCCTTTGTTTTGTCTTTATTTAGAACAATGCTAAATAACTCCATCTGTACAAGAGGAAAAAAAAAGTTTAACCTCTTCCTGCCGACCTGGCACATATATATATATATATATATATATACAGCCTATCGGCAGGTGGGCTTTAACGCGAAGTGGCCACACATAGGTAAACACTTTCCTGTGCTGAGAGTGCGCTACCAGCACAGTAACGAGCGGGTACTGGATGCATACTAGCAATAGGGAGCTTTCCGATCATGTGACCGATGTGACTGCCAATCACAATGCCCGTCTCCACCTCTCAGCATTTAGATCCTGTTAAAGGGCTGGGAGACGGTGGCAGGAAGGGGTTAGATTATCACTGATCTAGCTGCGTTTATTACTCTGTATTATCAATGTGATGATACTATACCACAATATACTTTGTTCACGATTGTTTTTTTTGTATATGCTAAACTGTCGATGTTTCTGTGCTCTCCGTACTTGTTACCAATAAAATTTTTGAAACTAAATTTATCACTGATCACATGATTGGGAAAAGTGTTGATGGCTTCCCGATGAGTGGAGACCTCGGACTGCGAGCTGGGAAGAGAAATGTAGATTAAAATGACCTCAGCATGGGACAATAACCTACAGATTTTAAATTGGAAAGGGTTAAAGGAAACCCGCATCAAGGAAGTATGGAGGCTGCCATTGCCAATGTCTCCTCTCCTTCCAAAAATGCTAGCTTTTAGAGTAAAGTACTTAAAGCGGAGTTCCACCCAAAAGTGGAAAGGGGGAATGGTGAGCTGTTTTTGACAGGTCCCCTTCCCCACTTCTGGAAAATGGGGCCGTGGCGCCGTCTCTCACATGTTCGGCCCCCCTCCTCCTCCCTCCGCCACCGGGACAATTAGAAAGCGCAGCGCGCTTTGTGCTGTAGGGAACCTGCTGTCAAGCCAAAAGGCTTCATTGCTGGGTTCCCTTACAGGCAATGGCAGCGGCCTCACCCGACAGCCGATCCGAAGATCGGCTGGGGTGCCGAAATCGTGGGCTACCTGGACAGGTAAGTGTGCCAATATTAAAAGTCAGCAGCTGCAGTATTTGTAGCTGCTGACTTTTATTTTTTTGTGGGGTGGGCAGACCTCTGCTTTAAGTAATTGATCTAGCTTGACAAATGAATCCCTTGCCTAGTACAAGTATGCAGATGAAAAGTTATAACTTCACTTTACTGATGTATATGCTTGTCCTCTTTCTGAAATTGTACTAAATACACAAGTACAAATTTATGACCAATCAATTGCAATTCATTTTCCATGTATGGCTAGTATTACTCTCATCTACTAATCAGATTTAAGTCCTTCCTGGAAGGCTAAATCTGATTAGTAGATGTGGGGTAGGAAGTCTAGTATGTGGACACTGATTTCTCAGCTGTACTGATCCCCCAATGAGGGCGGCCAAAGCAAAAAGTATTCTGTAAATATTCAAACAACCTTCCTACCTCATTTCTTAAATGTCAGTCGTAATCATAGTTTACATATTTACAGAATGAACTGCGCACTGGCCACCCCCATAAGTGGCTAATCTTCTTACAGTGCTGATATTATTGCAGGAGGCCAGGCAAGAACATCATTTATGAATAAATAAAAAATAGTATAAGACTAAGGCCGCGTACACACGCGGGGACTGTTCGCTCAACTTTGTCCGCTGAACAGTGTTTCAGCGGACAGTCCGCTCGTGTGTGGGCTTCAGCAGACAGTTTCAGCGGACAGTTTGACGAACAAAGTTTTTCGGAAATCCCGAAAAACTGTCCGCTGAAACTTGGTTTGAGCGGACAGTCCCCGCGTGTGTAGGCTTGTTCGTCAAACTAAGTTCCGCGCATGCTCAGAAAGAATTTATACGCCGAAGGTTGCATTGCAGTGTATAGGACGTCGTTTTCTAGTCCCGTCGTACGTGCCGTTCACGTCATCGCGCACGGTTTCAGCGGACTGTTCGTTCGTCGTGTGTGGGCAAGTCCGTCCATGCTAATTTTGAGCGGACTGTCCGCTGAAACTGTTTGACGAACAAAGTTGAGCGAACAGTCCCTGCGTGTGTACGCGGCCTAAATGTGTAAACATGTGGGTTTTCATCCTATTCATACTGCTGCCATTGTACTAACACTGGGACTTATATTGCACTTAAAACTAAAAGAAAAATGCATTCAGTGTATATTTATATTTGATATGTTTACCATTACTGTGCAAAAAAATGCATTTTATGGATTTAAAGTATATCCTTATCTCACTGAAAAAGTATTCAGAAGCCCACACAGTAATATAACTGATCACGTCAGCATATCCAGGAAAAAGACAAACACTTTCCCATATTAAACTGTCTAACCTAGATAGCAGATCCTATCTATACTATTTCTGGTCTATAAACTCAGCCTTACATCTGATGGAAAAAGAGTGGAACAGCTGACAAATGTAATGGCGCCTAGACAAATATATCTTAAAGGCAATATTTTATGAAGCAAAATTCCTTACTCAAAAATGTCTTGTGGAAGCTGCCATTCTGATTTCTCCTGATTACATACATTCCATTTTTAGGCTATGGAAGCAAACCCAGTTTAACATCTCTGTTAGAGATGTCACTACCCCAAAGAAAGTATGTGACCCAGGAGCTAGAGAATGGTAGCTTCTATCTGAGCCTTTCAAGCCAGGAAAATGCTTTGTGTCAGATTCCCTTTAAAGAAGAACTCAACGTTTTAAAAGGTCTCTAGGTGGAGGTGAGATAAGTGTTTTGTGTACTACATCTATCTTCATAGCCTCAATAGAGAGATTTGGGTCTAAAGTTTGGGATAGAGCATGCCTCTGTGATCAAAGCACCACTTTGCATGTAGCCAGAATAAGTTGGTAGCCCCAAACAAGCTTCCTTAGTCCAGCTTACCAAATCAATTCAAAACCTCCTAATACCAGACACTGGGTTCTTGGGACCCACACCATGGAACCTCCAGATGCCAATTCTCTGCCTGGTCAAAACCCATCTGCTACTCCATTTTCTCCTCTAATACCTAAACATCAGGTATTCCATTTACTGCCGCTTCCAGCAAAGAACACCTGTCACAACAAGGTCTGAGTGAACTGATATGCCACAGATATGTCAAAGAGAGCTAATCAATAAAAGTGTCATGATGTTTAATGATCACTCATAAAACTACATAACTACATAAAACTACATGGCCTTCACATTTCACCTATGCAAGAACTTAATTTGTTCAAGTGGCCAAGTGGGAGCAAAACACATCATCCTCTCCTGTCCCCCACTGTTTGCATGATGTCCATGTAGTACTTTTATCAATAAAGCCATCAAGAATTGCAGCCATACAGACTCGATCTGTGTTATTTAGTGCTAAAATATATCTAGTCAAAGTGTGTCCTTGGAGACAACCCAACAAAGCTGTCAGTGTGCTGTTTTGGGTAACCACAGCAGTTGTTTGCAACTTTAAAGTTCTTTACCTGTTTAATGTACAGCTAGATTCTACCTGTTTTCCCTTATGTTCCTTCAGTCAGGGTTAGTCATCAGTGACAATGTACAGAAAGCCATTGTCTTCTTATACTTCATAAGACTGCAAAAACATTGTCTGTTCTGCACTGAAGTAAGATCGCATTGGATTCAACTTCTGTGTCTCACTGTAGAGTTAAGCTGCCTCTGGATGGTAGTGTTATACATAAATTAATAATTCATAATCCAAAATGTGTAAAACAAAATAATACTACAATTAAAAGTTCAAAGTGCCTGTGCAATAGCATCCATAAATGCATTCAAAATGTATTGTGATTCGCACCGGTTATTAAACTCTACATAATTGAAGAAAGGTGGAAGGTTGGAAGAACTATCTCCGGTAAAGCTGTATGCTGCTTTCCAACTTATGGGCATTTTTATAGTATCTATTACTACAAAGAAGGTCAACCAACTAAATAAAGGGTCTGGAGGATATTAGTTACGAGTAAAGGTTTTGAGCACTGAACTTTTTTTCTCTCTCGAAGAGATGCTTGAGAGGGGATACGATTTCAATTTATAAATGCCGTACTGGTGACCCCACAATAGGGATAAAACTTTTTCATGGAAGGGAGTTTAACAAGGCACGTGGTCACGCATTAAAATTAGTAGAAAACTTTAAACTACATAGAGGGTTCTTTACTGTAAGATCCCTTTCACACTGGAGCGTTTTGCAGGCGCTATAGCATTAAAAAGAGAGCCTGCAAAACGCCCGAAAACAGCTGTTCCATTCACTCCAGTGTGAAAGCCTGAGGGCTTTTCACATTGGAGCAGTGTGCTGGTAGGGCATCAGAAAAGAGAAAGTCTTGCCAGCAGATTCTTTGGATACCGCCGGCAAAACGACACTCCAGCGGCGTTTTGCGGGCGGATTTAACACCTTTTCGGCCGCTAGCGGGGGGGATTAAAACTGCCCAGCTAGCGGGCGAATAGTGCCGCTAAAACTATGGTAAAGTGGCGCTAAGAATAGTGCCGCTTTACTGATGATGCCAGTGGCAGCTCAGTGTGAAAGGGATCTAAGAGTGGCAAGGATGTGGAATTCCCTTCCACAGGCGCTGGAGTCAGTGGGGAGCATCAATAGTTTAAAAAAACTATTATATAAGCACCTTAATGACTGCAACATACAGGGATATACAATGTAATACTGACATAATCACACACATAGGTTGGACTTGATGGACTTGTGTCTTTTTTCAACCTCACCTACTATGTAACATTGTTGGGGGTTATTGCATATTTTAATAAAACCAGGTCTTACTTCATGATGAGTCTATATTCATTTTCATTTTTGTGGCGACTTTGCATGGTGGAAGAGTGGATCCCAGGGGAGGAAAAGTTGGATGAAAAAGGAAAAGAAGGCTACTTAACAGGAGGTGATGCGTTTCACACTACCAACATTGCTTCTTCTGGTTTTGAAGCACTGTTGGCAGTGTGAAACGAGTTACCTCCTGGGTCCTGTGTCATTGTCTTGGTGGCTGTCATTTTACTTTTTCTGGAATAAATCGCATTGGATTGTTCCTGTTGTTCTGCAGCCTTATTTTTTTTTTTTTGCTCATTGATCTTCAGTGGCAGGCCATGGCTTGCACCTAGCGCATCCAGACTGCAGTGATTGCTCACCTGGAGTGGCGTTCCTTTCTTTGAACTCTGAGGAAAAGTTGGAGATCTTTTGACCATTTTTATAATGGTCCATTGGATCTAGTAAGAGACGCCCCCTGAGTGGTGACACACAGTGGTAGAAGCAACTGATGTTAATCACTGGTGTTAATCACGATACATTTTAAATTAATTTATGAACACTATCGCACAAGCACTTTAACTGTAGTATTATGATTAACACATTTTGGATTGTGAATTATTAATTTATGTATTGCGCTACCTTTAAATGTTTGGTGATTTGTATCACAAAAGTTATGTGGCTGCTTTACCTCAATTTTTTGATCTTTTGCGCAGATGTTTTTATATTTTAGTTTGCCTGTGGATGGTTCCAATTCTGCAGGAGACCCCACTGTCTAGCCAGATTGAGATCTATTTCACTGCAATAAAGCGTAATTTAAAACCAAACATTCATCTTCAGGCTGAGCGGTTTTCCTGTACCTCAGAATGATCACTTCAAGCATAAATTTCTCAGTCTATGTTATACAGCCAGGCAGAATGATGGGCCACTTTGAGATGGACTGGTGACAGAAAAGAGGTTTTACACCAGCCACACAGCTTATATATGCTAGGCCCAGGATGCTCTAATACCATTAAAAGTATTAGTGTTATTGAACCCTAAAAAGTAAATAGTGCTGCACAACTCAAAACTCACCATGTTTGCATGTCTGCTTTATTGCAGCCACCTTTGCTTGCACATTAACAGATGACACTACAGAAGAGTCTTCTTACAGCCACAGAAACAGACAGCCTCAGCAGCAAACAACATTCAGGCTTCCCCCTTCAAGCGAACGTCAGCAGCCTAAGCCTGCGCTATCACTGCATGTGAAGTGCTGAGGGCATGCACTCCCCTATTCAGGAGCCTAGTAGAGTGTTATTGGAGGCCTACAACTGCCTGAACAGAAAACGGTGTAAGTGTTCACATCCACCAATCAATGTATGCCCTTGAGAATGGGTAACAGGTTTCTTAGGATAAACTAAAAGCGTTTAATACTACCTTAATATAAAGCAAGGTTCTGAAACTTTTTAATTCAAGCAAATCCGTGTCCTTGGAAACCCCTTTAAACCTGTCTTGGTTTGTATGACTTCTTAGTTTATTTTCGCAATACCCCAAAAGTCTCAATATTTGAGGTAGTCTATTAAAGAGGAAGTAAACCCCTTCAAACCACTTTGACCTACAGGTAAGCCTAGATTAAGGCTTACCTGTAGGTCCAAGCAATATCTCCTAAACCTATATGGTTTAGGAGATATTTGCCCGAAAATGGGCACCGCTGTCTACGGCGCATGCGCCGTAGACAGCGGCGCGCAGGCGCACTAAATGCGGCAGGTCCAAGAATGGATTTGCCTAATTTGTCGACTCCCGTGCGCATGCGCGGGAGTGACGTCATCGTGGCTTCGCCGAATGGCAGCGGCGGAGCTGCGAGACGCGACTCCCGTGCGCATGCGCGGGAGTGACGTCATCGCGGCTTCGCCGCTGTCATTGGTCGGAGCTGCGAGACGCCACCAGCAAGATGGATGCGGCGGACTACAGGGATCAGCGGCGACTTCGCTGGCTCCTGTGTCAGGTAAGTGACACATAATGAGCTACTATGCGATGCATAGTAGTCCATTATGCTTTACCTTTGCAGGGAAAAAAAGAGGAAGTAAACCCATCAGGGTTTACTTCCTCTTTAAGTACAATGTAAATGAGGGTTCCCAAATATCTAAGGATTCACACACCTGTAGGTGCCAATTATATATGGAATGGGGGCCAGGTTACAAGCTTTGCCAAGGACACGCACAGTTGTGCTCACAAGTTTGCATACCTGACAGAAACCATGAATCAGACCGAGTCAGAAGTACAGTTAAATCACAATTGTTTAATAATAAAAGTAAATAGAACAAAGGTAGCCAAAATATAGCCAAAGTTCGGTTATCGGAACGGACAGTCGGACAAGCTAGTAAGTCGGGGAGCCAGGGATCAGCATAGTGGAATAGCAAGCAGGAGCTGGAGCCAGAAGGAATGTCAGCCAAGCAAGTCTTTAACAGGAATGCAGGAGATAGTCTCTGTGATGTTGACCAAGGCGAAGGCAGAGATCATCTGGGCGGGACAGCTTAAGTAGGCAGGACTGACGAGCAGGATAACAGGTGAGTCACTGTAGAGAGATAGGAGCTGGCAATTAGCTGCCAGCTCAGAGAAGGAAGGGCTGAGCCCAGCCCTGCCAGTACCCCCTCCTCAACGACCCCTCCCCATCAGAGGACCACCAAGTTTTAGGGTAAAACATCTATGGAAATCACGGGGGACAGGGGCATGTACGTCTTAGGATGAGACCCAAGAGTGTTCCTCCGGACTGTATCCCTTTCAATGCACCAGGTACTGTATGCTCTCCCACGGAACCTACGGGAGTCAACAATGGACTGTACTTCATACTCCTCATGGTTCTCAACCTGTACAGGGTGAGGACGTGGCACAGAGGTGGTAAAGCGGTTGCAGGCCAAAGGTTTTAATAAGGAGACATGAAATACATTTGAGATACGCATATTAGAAGGAAGGTCTAATGCATAAGCCACTGGGTTAATCCTGAAAAGAATACAGAAAGGCCCAATAAACTGAGGTGCGAACTTCAGAGAGGGAACACAAAGTCAGAGGTTGCGAGATGGTAGCCAGACCCTGTCCCCAACCCGGTAGGAAGAGCAGGCAGGCATCTGCGGTCAGCATGGAGTTTGTACCAATCATTAGCATGTCGCAAAGCCTGCTGGACTTGTGCCCAAGTGGAATGAAGACCACGGAGATGCTCCTCTAACGCAGGAATACTCTGCGGAGTCAGGCAACATGGAAGGTTGGAAACCATAGTTCACCATAAACTGGGACAATCGGGAAGCAGAATTCAAGGCACTATTGTGAGCAAACTCTGCCAATGGTAAGAGGTCTGACCAATTGTTTTGATGGTCATGAATACAGCAACATAGGAATTGCTCCAAGGACTGTGTGGCCCGTTCTGCGGCCCCTTGAGACTGTGGGTGATAAGCAGAGGAGAAAGCAGTCTCAGAAGCATCAACCTCAAGGATAAAAGGTAAGTAGGCTCAGGATGTGCCAACACAGGAGCAGAAACAAAAGGCAGCCTTGAGACTCTCAAAGGCCTTAATGGACTTCGGAGACCAACTCTGTGGGTTACCGTCCTTTCTAGTCATATCGGTCAGGGGCTTGACCAGAGACAAGAAGTTATGAATAAACTTCCGATAATTGTTGGCAAAGCCAAGAAATTGCTGCAGAGGACGTAAACCCACAGGCCGGGGCCACTGTAGGACTGCTGAAAGTTTCTCTGGGTCCATCAAAAAAACAGCAGTGGAAATGACATAACCCAGGAATTTAACCTGTTCATGATGGAATTCACACTTCTCCAATTTACAAAAGAGATTGTTCTCTCTAATGCCATGTACACACAACTGGACTTTCCGGAAGAAAAGGTCAGACAGAATCATTTCATTGGATATTCCAATCGTGTGTGGGCTTCAGCAGACTTTTTTTTTTTTTTCAAAAAGTCTGGACGGACCTAGAAATAGAACATGCTTTACATATTTCCGACAGAATCAATTCCTATTGGGAAAACCATTCGTCTGTATGGTAGTCCGACGGACCAAATACAATGCAAGGGCAGCTATTGGCTATTGAACTTCCTTTTCTAGTCCTGTCGTACATCATCGCGTTAGAAACAAACTGACTTTGGTGTGATCGTGTGTAGGCAAGTCTGTTCGGTCAGAACTCCGTCTGAAAGACCATCAGAGTTTATTCTGACAGAAAGTCTGGTCGTGTACACGGTATAAGCTTCTGATGCACACGACAGACATCTGTGTGGTGGCTCTCCAGGGACTTGTAAAATATGAGGATATCGTTGCAATAAACCACCACACATAACTGCAACAAATCTCATAGGACATCATTAATAAATTCCTGGAAAACTGCCGGGGTGTTACAAAGGCCAAAAGGCATTATGAGGTACTCATAATGGCTGTTCTGGTATTAAACGCAGTTTTCCAATCGTTGCCCTCCTTAATCCTCACAAGATTGTATGCCCTTCTCAAATCAAGCTTTATGAAATCCGTTTCTCCCTTGAGGTGGTCAAATAGCTCTGTAATCAACAAAATCAGATAAGCATTCTTAATCGTGAAAATGATTGAGACCCTTATAATCAATACAAGGTCTCAGTTCACCATTCTTCTTCACAAAGAAGAAACCAGCACCAGCAGGAGACAAGGATTTGCGGTTGAAACCTTGAGAAAGTGCATCTGCAATATACTCCTCCATGCCCTTATCCTCCAAGACTGACAAAGAGTAAACCCGGCCATGAGGGGGTATGGCACAAGGTTGAAAGTGAATTGCGCAATTGTACGACTGGTATGGAGACAAACTACCGGCTTGACATTTGTCAAAGACATCGCTAAAATCGCGGCACTCCTCCGGCAGGGAGGAGAGTGAAGAGGAGCACAGGACCTTGGCCACCTTCTGGAAGCATGTCTTACTGCATTGTGGCGACCAGGAGAGAACCACAGAATGGAGCCAATCAAAAGAGGGGTTGTGACTCTGTAACAAAGGATTACCAATAACCAGGGGAAACTTAGGTGAGGAAATAACTTGGAATTGGATTATCTCATGGTGAAGAGCCCCTACGGCCATGCACAACAGAAAAGTCTCATGACACATATGGGCAGGCTTTAGATGTCTCCCATCAAGAGCCTCAATGGCAAGTGGAGTGTCACGCAACTGCAGAAGAATCGAGTGCTTCGATACAAAGGCAGCATCAATGAAAAGGCCTGCAGCCCCAGAGTTGATTAGAGCCTGTATCTCAATGGACGACTGAGCCCAAGAAAGGGTAACCAAAATCAGGGGCTTATCCTTCTGGATAACTGGGGATGAAACAATGCCACCCAAGGTCTGTCCGTGACAGGACCTCAAGGTCTGGTTGTTCCCTGGACAGGTAGGACAAGACTTCAAAAAGTGACCTGCCTGGCCACAATAAAGGCACAATCTCTCCCTCCTTCTAAGGGTTCTCTCATTTGCAGAGAGACACGTGAAGCCAAAGAGCATGGGTTCACCTTCACTGACCGAACCGAGGCATGGGAGGTGAGGGGAGACAAGGGTGGGACTGCAAAGCTCGGAGTCAAATATACAGGAGGCTTCCGCAAGCGCTCCTTAAAAAGAGAGTTTTTCTCTGAGTCTGGAGTCAATGGGGATGGCTAACGTGATCAACTTCTTCAGCTCAGTAGGTATATTTCGGGCTCTTCCTTGATGGTGTCCGAGAGACCATGAGGAAAAGCAGCCACGAGGGCTTTATTGTTCCAAGCAACCTCTGCTGCCATTGGCGTAATCGCCAACAGTTCTTGTACTCTGATGGACATTGACAGGCACTTGACAGCAGAAGTGGAGCATGAGGGAACGTCAAATACCCTTTAAAAAGAAGCCACAAACTCAGGGTAACTCAAGACAACAGGTTTTTGCATCTCCCATAGAGGGTTTGCCCAGGCCACGGCTTTCTCAGAAAGCAAAGATATCACAAAACCTACTTTGCTTCTGTCCTTGGGAAACGCCTGGGGCAGTATCTCAAAACATATTTCAATCTAGTTGAGAAACACTATGCATTGTACTGAATCGCCGAGAAATCACTGGGGAAGAGGAGCAGAGCCAGACATACCTCTTACAAAGGTAATACTCAAGGCGGTTGCCTGCACAAAGACCGGGGCAGCAGCAGGGGCGCCTGCAACACAGGTTGTACTGGAGCAGCCACAGTGGGAGATTCCAGGTGACCGGTTGCAACTCAGAAGCGTTTGTAACGCCACGACACTAACTCACACTTGTTTAATAATAAAAGTAATTGGAACAAACGTAGTCAAAATATAGCCAAAGTTTGGTAACCAGAATGGATAATCAGACAAGCCAGAAAGTCAGGGAGCCAGGGATTACTGTAGAGGAACAGCAAGCAGGATCTGGAGCCAGAAGGAATGTCAGCCAAGCAAGTCTTTACCAGGAACGCAGGAGATGGTCTCTGTGATGTTGACCAAGTCGAAGGCAGAGATCATCTGGCCTGGACGACTTAAGTAGGCAGGACTGACGAGCAGGATATCATCAACAGGCGAGTCACTGTGGAGAGATGGGAGCTGGCAATTAGCCGACAGCTGAACGGCCAGCTCACAGAAGGAAGGGCTGAGCCCAGCCCTGATAAATACCCTGGCAGAAATTGTGAAATGTTGAATATTGGAAATATGACTGATCATGCCAAAAAACTGTCTTTTATTTAAGGACAGTGATCATATGAAGCCATTTATCACACAGTTGTTTGGGTCCTTATAATTATAACAGAAAATCCCCCAAATGGTCCTCATCAAAAGTTTACATACCCTGGAATGTTCAGCCTTGGTAGACACACAATATGTCACACACAGGATAAAATAGAAATTAAAAGGGTAATTTCCCACATCTGTGTTTTTTTAAATTGCAATTAGTGTCTGTGTAAAAATAGTCAATAAGTTTGTTGGCTCTCATTTTGATGCACTAATTAAGCTAGATACTGAGTAATTGGGAGCAGAAAAAAAAAACTGTCAAAAGACCTAACAAGGTAATGGGACTTTATAAAGATGAAAAAGATGTAAAAATATATCCAACGCCTTAAATATGCCAATCAGTACTGTTCAATCACTTATTAAGAAGTGGAAAATTCAGGGATCTTTTGATACCAAGCCAAGGTCAGGTAGACCAAGAAAGATTGCAGTTAAAACTGCCAAAGGAATGGTTTGGGATAAAGAAAAAACCCCACAGGTAGCCTTAAGAGAAATAGAAGGCACTCTGGAAAAAGATGGTGTGGTTCAAGGAGCACAACACAACAAAAATTAGCTGCATGCTTGAGTTGCCAAAAAGAAGCCTTTACTGTGCTAATTCCACAAAAAAACATGATTACAATATACCAGACATCACCTTGACATGCCTCACAGTTTCTGGCACACTGTAATCTGGAGTGACAAGACAAAAATAGAGCTTTACAATCACAACCATAAATGCTATGGTTGGTGAGGGGTCAACAAGGCCTATAGTGACAAGAATACCATCCCCACTGTGAAGCATGGTGGTGGCTCACTGATGTTTTGGGGGTATGTGAGCTGTAAAGGCACAGGGAATTTTGTGAGAAAATACTGGCAGAACTAAGGGTATGCAGACTTTTTAACAGGGGTCATTTAATTTACTTGTTGCCATGTCATTCTGTTATGACTTACAGCTACAAAATATGAATTCCATTAGAAACAAAAGAAATGTGCTGCTCACTCGTGTTTTTTTTCCCTTTAAATGCTACATACTCTATATTACCAATTCTCCAAGGGTATGAAAACTTTAGAGCACAACTGTATGCAATTTAACCAAACTAACATTTATTAAAATAAGTTTGCATTTGAAATGTACAGTTGGTATGGAATTGAGAAATGCATCCTCAGCATTTCTATAATAGGATTTGGTTAAAAGAAAATCCAGAATACAAAGTTTCAATTTACTGAAACCAGTTAGCAAACACTTCCAGGTTTACACTTGAATTGAAAAAGGTTCTGAGTTCATTAACCTGCAGTCCCCGTAGTGCAGTAGTAAATTCCAACTTCTGCACCTAAAAGACTTTATTAATTGTGGGAATGTAACTGCCTTTAGAGCTGATCAAACACAACTTACACAATTATTCCTGGTACGCAAAACATGATTAAGCATTATGCTGCAGTAATGTTGGCTATATTCGGGTCATTATTTGGTCAATTTGCAAAAACGTCCATAAGCTGCTTGCAATCCAGATAGATGCCTAGCATCATTTAGATACAACTAAATATTCTTAGTTATTCTAAAATCCTGTTGTGATTTTTCAGATTTGGTGGTGGAAGACCCCATTTTCTTCACACAAACTGTTCCATAATCAGTCTGTCCAGTAACACCATCAGCACAAGCAAAAAATGGAGCACTGACCAGCAATTGATTTTGATTAGTCAATCCAAGCAAATGAAATATGCAAGAGAGGGCTCAACACAGCTATATATTATTTGATATGTGTATGTACTTAATATTTTATGAAATCAACTGAACTGACCAACCAAACTCTTCCTATGAATTGGTTCCTATGAATTTGTTATGAGGTGAACATGGCCATTACTTGACTTAAACCTGAAGGGGTGCACAGGGGCCCTCTCCAACCAACCAGCTTTTGTTCATAAAGCTTTATACTGTTCACTACCAATTTGTTACTATATTTCACTGCAGAATTTTTAAATTAATTCTTATATCCATCCATAGAAAATACAGAACCTGAAAAACCATCGTGAAATTTCACTTCTTGCAGTGTGATAGTCCAGTAATATTGCAATTCCAAATATATATATATATAATATATGCATATCAGTACATTCCTAGTACCAGCAAACATGCACTTGTAATTAGTATTTAAAGTGGATGTAAACCCAATTCATTAAATTTGACCTATATCTGCAGTGTTTTGTTATCGCTCTTCAAAGCACTATGCCCCGTAGCTTTCTCCTGCTCTGTTCTTCTGTTATAAGCCTGATAACTTTTGACAAGTTCTCTGACACATGTGATAAAACTGAAATTTGTGTCAGGGCGGGTGCTATAAATAAATTAGCAGACAGCTGGTCAATTCACAGCACAGCCCTGCAAGTCTCTGCCTATGTGGAGTGGGGGTGTGTGCCTTTCCTCCAATCAGCTGTCTCACAATGTGTGGCAAGACTCCCCTCCCACTGCTGGAACGGTAAGAGAAAATGTTAACACAATGTGCACTTTCTAAACAGTATATAAAGCTGAAAACAGCAAATATACATGTAAAACTTATGTAGGGAGATTTGTTTACTCTCTGTGTATCATCTGAGGCTGTTCGCTTCACTGGGTATATGTGAGGGTTTACATCCATTTTAAGGTTGCCTGTGGTAGAATATTGTACAGTGTATATAACCTATGTGGTATCATTTACCACAATAAAATGAAAGCTAATCATAGGGTAAAAAACTGTTATAGATATTCAAAAATGACACCATAAAATTAAAAGGTCTTTTTACAAGGTCTCCAAACCTGAAACAAGGGTTATGTTGTAGAAAGAAGTTATTAGAATCATACGTGTAGATCTAAAGGTTCCTAGAATATTTACAATATAAAAGGGCATCTGAAATCAAAGCTTAGGAATTAAGGGAGGTCTGGTAGGGGTGTTGAATAAGCTTACAGTTTGCTTTTTACAATTAACAAGAAAATCCCTTGCTGCTCCAGTTTCAAGTCACATGACACCCAGTATAAAGCCATGATCTGCAGCACCTCTGCACTATTGACTCTTCACCCATGTTGACCAACGATACCATCCGCATTGGATCACGTGACCAAAGCCAAAGAGCAACAAGATCTACTTGTGGCACACAGGTACATTTTTGGTTATTCCAATGCCCCAGCGCACCTTCCTTAAAGTATGTCTAAACCCAAGAAGAAAAATTATATATATTGCAGCTTACCACATTAATTTTTTTTTTTCTGCAACTAGGGAAAATACTTGCTGATCATGCCAGATCAATTTTCCCTGTCATTTCCTGTGCGCTGAACTGAAATCTTAATGTAATCTTCATTCAAAGCTATCTTCTGTAAACTACAAATCACCCCACCGCCCATGTATTTGAGAGATGGGTTTGTAGTCCAAAGCAAGAGAGCAGCCTAGGGTGACAAAACTGCTCCTCCATAGATTCAGTGAAGTAGTAAGTGTTGTCATCTTAGGAGAGTGTTGATCACCAGATCAAAATAAAGACTAAACAAAAACGAATAAAGCCACCACATTTTTTTGGATCGTTATGCTGCATTGTATTACATTTTTGTTTCTGGATTTAAATGTGCTTTAATTTTTATAGACAGTAGGACATTTTACTGTGTTAACCAAAGATTAATGCAGAGTGTTTGGAGAGTTTAAGTGATACCTTTTATTGGCTAAATTAAAGATACAGTTCAGGCATGGCAAGCTTTTAGGATTCCTTAGATCCCTTTGTCAGGTTTTATATATTTCTGGTTGGATGAAGTCACTGCTGGGCTGACAATTTTCCACCCAACCTCTTCAACAAAAGTTGATGGAACTGACTTTTGTCAAGCTGGGTGGTGCCACAGGAGAATCCACAGGTCGAATTTTAGCCAATTCACCAGGAACTGGTCGAAATTTGACACGGGTATGGCAGCCATTACTGTTTCATCCATTTCAGACTTAGAAGAGGCTGCAGAGAGGTGAACTGTGATCTTGATATTTTTTACTTAATTATCCTGTTGTATGCAGGAAAATACTGTCATCACAGCAACAGCTTTGTTTTATAGTTCTGAAAGATCATCTTTTGTAACAAAAACTTTTGTATTGGTAATATTATTTATTATTATTATTATACATATGTTTACCTAACCTGTGCTTTAAAGCTCATTGATTATTTAACTTGTTTAAAGCTTAGATTTAATGTTGATATTTTAATTTCCCTTATATATCCAGTAACCTATAATGACCCTGATGACAACTTCATTAATGACTAGCAGTTTGCCCGTGAGCACAGCAATGCTTCAGTTAGGTATGCATCATATATCCAGCAACAGCAAGCTCAGGATTTTATTAGTACATGTGTGCAGTCTAAATTCATTTGGCGTCACTGAGATAATAAGGTATTTGCTCAGAGAACCATCCTCCTTACTCCACATTCGCAGCAGAACTTTGCCCACTGGACAGGATACTTTGTGCCACATTCATGGCAGAACTTGGAGAGCTGTCCTGAACCATTATTGTCTTCAGCCTTTATGCGTCCACCATTCACAATCTCCGAGTGGTCCTCAAAACCGTATCCTGTCTTCCCATCAGGCCTAGAAATGTAAAGATAAGAAATATTATTAAATCCTTTTGCAAATCTGAAGCAAGTGAATTGAATATCACATTTTTGCCGAAGGATCCACATAAGTAATTCCTATGACTAGGAGTAAACCTCGCACAATTACCAACACTATTGTGAATTGAAAAGAGATAAGCCAGTATGTGTTCTATAAGTATCCTACAAAAACCTCAAAAGCCCATTTTCAAGTAAAGAGTCATCTTAGATCATAAAATAGAAGTGAACACCTGCAAATTCTGCGTCTCTTAAAAAAAAAAAAAGATTTTTTTTAAGTATTAGAATGCATTATTGTGTCCCCTTCACCACACGCTTCACCAGAATAGGTTTATTCACAAAGCATTTCAAACAGATCTGCTGCCTGTTGTAACCCATTACATTTCACCTTTCATCAGTTTACAGCAGTGAGATAATTGAAATGGAAATTCTTATAAGTAGCCATGGGAAACTGCACTTGGCTCTTTTTGCATTATACCCTAAATCAGTTAAGTCAATGAGACTACTGGATTAGGAAAAAATTAATAAAAGTTATTATATATATATTGTATACTTCCGGTAAATAACTTTAGTACTTACTGGAAGAGTTGAGAGTGCTAGGAGGTCCTTCTCATCCCCCCAGCACTAATCTATATGTTTTCTCAGTCTCCCAGTAAATATGTTCTATCAGTCAGTCCTTACACACAACAAAAACACAGCAACAAATAAATATGACTCGCTGAGGAAATCCCATTTGTACTAGGTGCCATTTAGCTGGTGGAACTGCAGTCAATGAAACTGCATATAAAATATCCAGATGTATGTTTCTCAGAGAGATTTTTTTTTATTGTTGCCATGGCCACCATATATGTATAGCTTTGCAATAAAAAAAACAAAGGCTGCCACCCTTGAAACCTGCTGCCCCTAATATGTCCCTTCTACAAACCCAGGCCTGCTGTATATTTTTACCACTTACATGTCCCTTTACAAACTTGGGCCTGATGCTTACTATTACTGCTATTATGTCCCTTCTACAATTCTGGTCCTGCTGCTTATTAGAACTGCTAATATGTCTCTTCTACAAACCAAGGCCTGTGGCCTATTTTTACTGCCAATATGCTCTTTCTACAAACCTGAACCTGCAGCTTATTATTAAAGCCTAAATGTCCCTTCTACAAACACAGGCCTGTTGCATATTTTTACTGCTTAGATATCTTCTACAAACCTGGGCCTGCAGCTTATTATTAAAGCCTAAATGTCCCTTCTACAAACCTGGGCTACTTCTTATTTTTCCTGTCATGTGCCTCTTCTACAAACCTGGGCTTGCTGCTTATCTCTGAACTCTGATCTACTACATATACAAGCCGAAGGAAACAAACTAATGCTTTAAAGTGGTTGTAAACCCTGTTACACCACTGTTACCTACAGGTAAGCCTATAACAAGACTTACCTGTAGATACCTTGAATATCTCCTAAACTTGCACAGTTTAGGAGATATTCAGTATATGAGCTGCTGCCGTTATCACCGCATGTACAGCGAAGAAATGGGCTGCTGGTGCCATTTTTCAATAGATGTGCCATGACCGGCGGCTCCCGCGTGCATGAGCGGCAGTGACGCCATCGTGGCTCTGGCCAATCACAGCAGGAAAATCTCCACGCTGTACTCGAAGGGCCAACGCCGATCCAGGGCATCATTCTAAGGTAAATATTTCATAATGAGCTAGTGTGTGAGATGCATACTAGCTCATTATGCCTTTGCCTTGCAGGTTTTTTGTTTTTGTTTTCCAAGGTTTACAACCTCTTTAATACAAAATATCTATAATATTACTTAACCACTTCCCACCCAAGGATGTCAAATATGACGTCCTGGACTTTCAGTGTGAATATCTGAATGATGCCTGCAGCTACAGGCATCATTCAGATATCCTTGTTTTCAGCAGCGATTCTGTGCACCATAAGAATGATCATAGCGGCAGTTCCGCCGCTATGATGGTTCTTACAGGCGGCGGGAGGGGACATTTCCCCCTTCCCGCCGTCATCCGGTGCTTCTCCTTGCTCTCCCGTGCCATCAGGGACCAGGAGAAAGAATCGGCCGCCGCTGGATGACGAGCATAGAGACGTCCGGTAACCAGATGGTCACCAGTCATCTCTATGACCGTCAGAGGCCCAGGCGCGCCGTTATGATCACGGTAAGCATGAGATTGTGGATTTTTTTCCCGATCTCATGCTTTCCAGCCTGGAGGAGAGATATGGGGTCTTATTGACCTCGCATTTTCTCCATAAAGAGGACCTGTCACGAATGAGTCCTATTACAAGGGATGTTTACATTCCTTGTAATAGCCATAAAAGTGATAAAAAAAAAAAAAAGCTGTAATAGAAAGTAAAAATAAAAAAATAAAGTAAAAAAAATAATAATTTGAAACGCCACTTCTAGCTTGCGCTCAGAAGTGAACGCACATGTTAGTCCCGTCCACATATGTAAACGCTGTTTTAAACCACACATGTGAGGTATCACCGCGTGCGCTAGTATGCGAGTAATAATTCTAGCACTGCACTAGACCTCCTTTGTAACTCTAATCATGTAACCTATAAAAAAATTTAAAGCGTCGCCTGTGGAGATTTTTAAGTACTGAAGTTTGGCGTCATTCCATGAGCGTGCGCAATTTTAAAGTGTGCCATGTTGGGTATCTATTTACTCGGCATAACATCATCTTTCCCATTATATAAAAAATTGGGCTAACTTTACTGTTTTGTCATTTTTTCCAAAAAAAACATGTTTGAAAAAATAGTATTTTTTGTACTCACCGTAAAATCCTTTTCTCTGTAATTCACCGACCGACACAGCTCCTCTCTGCAACAAATGGGTTGTTAGCCTTATCACTAGGAGAATACTAGGCATAGTTGTAACACAACACTCAGAACTCTTAGTTCCGCCCAGGGGGGCGGTCCCTCATGCTACAACCCCTCACCCTGCAAAGCAGCCTCAGTATGTCAACAAGCAGTATAACGCGTAAAGATAAAAGGAGGGGTGCGTGCTGTGTCGGCCGGTGAATTACAGAGAAAAGGATACAAAAAATACTATTTTCTCTTATATTCACAGACCGACACAGCTCCTCTCTGTAACAAATGGGACGTCCCCAAGCAGTGCCAAAACGAGGGGTGGGAAAAACAGCATAAAAACTTCACTCACCATGGCAAGTGGGAACTAGTGAAACTATACCCACAAAAAAACAGCAGTGCATGGAAAACCACCACAAAAAACGGTATCCTCAACAGGAGTGATCCCCAAGACCGCACCAAACTGCGGAAGTAATGCAACAGTGCATTAACATAACAGTACTGCGTTTTTCTCGAAAAAAAACAGGAATAAATATCTATTGCATATTCAATTGCAACTACATGGCCACCTGCAAAACTTTGCGGCCAAAACAGGCATCAGCCAATGCACTGACGTCTACCTTGTATAACTTGGTAAACGTATGGACAGACGACCAGGTCGCCGCCTTACACACCTGAGCGACGCTTGGTGTCGGAAGGCCCAAGACGTTCCGATTGCCCTTGTGGAGTGGGGCGTGACCAGAAAGGGGGGCACCTGCCCCTTCAAGGCATAGGCTTGTACTACAATCTGTCTGATCCATCTGGAAATGGTGGCCAACGAGACCGCTATGCCTTTCTTTGGACCAGCCACTGAAACAAACAGTGAGTCTGACTTCTGAAAGGGAGCTATGGCAGAAAAATACACCTTCAGAGCCCTAACCACATCAAGAGCGTGAAGGGCCACCTCCTTAGGGTGCTTCAGCTTAGGGCACAGCGATGGTAATACAATGTCCTCATTGATATGAAAAGCCGAGACCACTTTTGGTAGAAAAGAGGGCTGCAGGTGCAACACCACCTTATCCCTGTGGATAACCAGATACGGCGACTTGCAGGAC
Source organism: Lithobates pipiens (assembly GCF_037356315.1). NCBI lineage: Eukaryota > Metazoa > Chordata > Amphibia > Anura > Ranidae > Lithobates > Lithobates pipiens. Next base: position 480,086,021 of record NW_027507764.1, on the reverse strand, counting down.
AAGGCCACCAGTTCCGAAACCCTCCTGGCCGATGCGATGGCCACTAGAAAGAACACTTTCTGAGAAAGAGTCAACAGGGGAATCTCCCTGATATTTTCAAACGGCGGTTTTTGAAGCGCCAACAACACCAGGTTCAAATCCCATGGGGGTAACAGTGGACGCACCGGAGGGACTACATGTCGTACCCCCTGAACAAAGGTACTCTCTAAGGAGTGCAATGCCAGGGGTCATTGAAAAAAGACAGCTAAGGCTGAAATTTGCCCCTTGATGGTGCTTAATGCCAATCTCTGGTCTACTCCTTGCTGGAGAAACAGCAGGATCCTGGATATGGAAAAGGAGCGCGGATGCTATCCTTTCTCCTCACACATGGAGATGTAGGCCTTCCAGGTACGAAGATATATCTTCCGAGAAGATTTCCGTGCTTTCAACATAGTTGGAATCACCGAGTCCGACAGACCCCGGTTCCTCAACACCTGGCTTTCAAAAGCCATGCCGTTAAAGCCAGTGATGGTAAAGTAGGATAGAGAATCGGACCTTGAGATAGAAGGTCCTCTCGCAGCAGCAGTCGCCAGGGAGTGTCTGCCACCAGACGCACTAGGTCTGAGTACCAAGGACACTGAGGCCAATCTGGGGCTACCAGTATTACTGGGATCCCCTTGGCTTCCCCTCTGCGAAGCAGACGTGGCTACAGTTTCAGTGGAGGAAAGGCGTAGATCAGCTGGTACTGATCCCACAGAGCCACCAGCGTGTCTAATGGATCTCTTGTCCTGGACACAAATCTTGGCACCTTCGGATTGAGACGGGAGGCCAGCAGATCCACTTCTGGTGTGCCCCACTTCAGGCACAGCAACCTGAATATCTCCGGATACAATGCCCATTCTCCTGGGTCCAGCATCTGTCGACTCAGATAGTCCGCCTGCCAGTTCTCCACTCCCGGGATGTAAACGGCTGACAGGGCCGGTACGCATCGCTCTACCCACCGAAGTATGCGAGTGACCTCTCGTGCAGCAGCTGAGCTTTTTGTTCCCCCTTGGTGATTGACATATGCCACAGCCATGGCGTTGTCTGACTGTATCCTGATCGGACGTCCTTGAAGGCTCATAAACCATGTGTAGAGGCACAGCCTGATCGCTCTCAATTCGAGCAGATTGATTGGCAACTCGGATTCTTCTGTCGACCAGAGGCCCTGAGCCGACTGAACCACCATCACTCCACCCCAGCTGGATAGACTGGCGTCCATTGTGATCACCGTCCATTTCAGAGGAAGGAACGATTTTCTGGACTGAAGCACCGGGAACCTCAACCACCAGATCAGTGAATCTCTGACTGACTGGCTCACCTGGATCTGTCGATCCAGGGACAACTGAGATTTGTACCATTTTGTCAAAATCTCCTTCTGCAGGACTCTGGTGTGGAACTGAGCATAAGGTACTGCCTCGAAGGAAGCTACCATGATACCCAGTACTCACATGCAAAAGTGGAGCGACGACCACTTGCGGTTCATCAGCAGTTTTACCGTGGATCTGAGAGTCTGCAATTTGTCTGAAGGGAGAAAAACGCTCGCTTCCCTGGAGTCCAACAGCAAACCTAGGTACTCCAGATGCTGGGTTGGCACAATTACCGACTTTTTGAGGTTCAACAGCCACCCAAAGTCTTGCAGGGTTTGCATGGTGATTGCCACATCCTCCCCTAAGTCTGAGTTGGAAGATGCCCTCAGGAGGAGATCGTCTAGGTATCCCACGATCGCGATCCCATGTTGTCGCAACAACGCCAAAACTGGCCAGGCCAAAAGGAAGAGCCACAAACTGGTAGTGGGCTTCCCCGACTGCCGAAGGCATATGTGGACTTCCACTTTTGATGCTGAAGGCATATGGGTATGTGCAGGTACGCATCCTGGATGTCTAAGGATGTCAGGGAGTCCCCTTGATGGAGTGCAGCAACTACTGAGCGAACTGATTCCATTCTAAACCTCTGCATTTTCACAAAGTGATTGAGGGCTTTTAGGTCCAAAATCGGACGTACCCCTTCCTTCTTGTGAACTACAAACAGATTTGAGTAGAATCCCTGGAAGCATTCTGAGTCCGGAACCGGTACAATCACCCCGCGATTGAGAAAACAGGGCCTCCCGGCGAACCGGGGATACGGGTATGCTGGAGGGGAAGAATCTGAAGAAACTATCTTGTAGCCTGTGGAAATCAGATTGCAGACCCATTGGTCGGATAACCGGGAGGACCCCTGGGCTGCAAATTCCCGAAGATAACCCCCACCCGAGACATGGGTGGGGGCAAACCTTCATGTGGTAGCACTTTTATTCGCAGGCTTGTTAGGCTTGTGGTTCCAGGGACGTTTTTGACCGTCCGTGGGCATCCTGTCGGGCTAGGGGACGTTTTGTCGAAGCTCCGGGCGGACAAAAACGCCGGTTGTGAGCAGAAAAAGAGGGCCCTTGCCTACGGTGTGGCTCCTTAGCCTTCCTGGCCTGTGGGAGTAGGGTACTCTTACCACCGGTGGCATTTTTAATAATGTCATCTAATGAGGCTCCAAAAAGCCAGTCGCCAAGGAAGGGAAGATCCGTCAGGGCTTTTTTGGATGCCTGGTCAGCAGACCAGCATTTTAGCCAAATTAGGCACCTCAGCACCATAGCTGACACTGAGGCCCTGGATAACAGAGGGAGAGTATCCAGGGCTGCGTCACAGACGTACTTAAGGCCTTGCACTAGCTGGTCTGCTAGTTCCACACAGACAGGGGAGGCCTGTTGCTCTTCCAATTCGCGGTGCAAAAGTTTTGCCCACTCAGTCAGTGTCTGCGACACAAGTGCTGATGCCAATACAGGTTGCACGGCTGACCCCACAACCGTAAACAAGGAACGAGCCACTGCCTCGGCCTTCCTGTCCGTGGGATCCTTGAATGCAAGTGTCCCCTCAACCGGGATCGTGGTTACTTTATTTAACCTGGATACTGGGGGGTCCACAACCGGAGGAGCCGACCATTTTTTGAGAAGGCTTTCCTCAAAGGGGTAACGCACCGCCATGTATTTGGGGACCGAAAAAGGTCCTTGTAAATAAACTTGTCAAAATAAGTCAGATACGGGAACACCTTAGGTGAACGTGCTGGCTTGAGGGACCCAAAAGGGACCAGTACATCAGCAGAAGGATCCACTGGCTCCTGAATCTTCAGGGTATCACGCACAGCTGTGATAAGTACTCCAACAAGCGTTTTGTCTCGCCCGGACCTGGACGGGGACTCATCCTCACTATCCGAACAGTCCTGGTCAGCGTCATCTGACAAGACAGAACAGGGGTCACCAGCCTCAGCAGGATCCGAGTCTGCGTCAGAGCTCTCCCCAGAGGACGGGGGGCAGGGGCCGCTTTTTAGCTCCTTTCTTCCCACGCACTGCCTCCATCTTGGAAACTAACTAATTGAGGACCGCCGTCAGGGTGTCCATGGGTACTGCGCAGTCCGCAGGTGATCCGGTTGCAATTGCCTGGATTTCGGGGGAAGAAACACCAGTTTCTAAAGCCATGCTGACCCTACCCTGTCTGCCACCTGAAGGGGACTTGGGACAGTGACAGTCCCACCCTTGCTACCGCTGACTGAGGGGCTCTAACCCGCCAGACTCACCAATCTGAGGAGTTCTGCTCTGTTCACAAGTAGTGCCTGTAGACCCTGAGTGCTCCCAGGTGCAGAGGAAACCAAAACTGTGTCGGTGGCAGTCCGTCAGAATGATCGCTAAACGATCTGAAAAATGTGCTCAGGCTTCAATAAAATGGCCGCCCAGCATCCAGTAAACAGACAGGAAACTGAGATACACATGCAGCTGCTGGTGGAGAACACTGAAACATGCTCAGGCTTCTAAAAAATGTCCGCCAGTGTCCTGAATAGGAGAGCACTGGGAAAATGGCTGCTTGAAGCCCAGAAAGACATGCTGCCCTCGCCTACACCAAAAATGGCCGCCAGCTCCATGTGGGACAGAGACAAAATGTGACAGAGACACAGCACTGCACTGAAAACACAGCCAGATCCTCACAGGCACCTCCCGGGAGCTTAACACATAGGATCCAGGACACCACCAGCCAGCCAGTCCCCTATCCCAGGTGAAAGCCCTCAGGGATCTTACACACACACACCACTCAGCATCACATGCAGCATCCCCCCGTGAGGGGGAGGGGAGGGAAGACAGGGACAGGGGAGAGAAGAGAGGGAGGTGAGGGACCCCCGAATCGACCTCCCAGGGAATGCCCTGCTGCTCAGCCCCGCCGGGACAGGGAGAACTGTAGTTACTAGTCCTGAAGAGCTGGGAGACATTCCATTCTAGACCTACTCCTGATCAGTACAGGGTAGGCTACTGGCCTCGGCATACTGCGACGCAGACATCAGTAGCCTGGTCATATGTACGCCCCAGAGCATAAAAGCTCACGACCACCTCTGGAGCTGAGGTATGTCGTGGCCTGCCGAGCAGTAGCTGCGACCTGCACACGCTCCATGGCCAGACTGGGGAGACTACAAGGATAAGGGTATCCAGCCTGTCACCCAGCCGGCTGTTGATAGTAGATCACAGGATCATTCATCTTGCGCAAAAACCCAAGCTTCTGCGTAAAAAAGCACGGACCGATGGGCCCGCAGGGTTCCTAGGTCCTTCTCCTTTGCTAGGTAAAATAAAAGTAAGGCTGCTTTGCAGGGTGAGGGGTTGTAGCCTGAGGGACCGCCCCCCTGGGCGAAACTAAGAGTTCTGAGTGTTGTGTTACAACTATGCCTAGTATTCTCCTAGTGATAAGGCTAACAACCCATTTGTTACAGAAAGGAGATGTGTCGGTCGGTGAATTACACAGAAAAGGGTTTTACGGTGAGTACAGAAAATCCTATTTTTTACAACTATGCCTAGTATTCTCCTAGTGATAAGGCTAACAACCCATTTGTTACAGAGAGGAGCTGTGTCGGTCGGTGAATATAAGAGAAATTGCAATGGCTGCCAATTTATTCCCTAGGGCAGTGATGGCGAACCTTGGCACCCCAGATGTTTTGGAACTACATTTCCCATGATGCTTCACCACACTACAGAGTGCCAGAGCATCATGGGAAATGTAGTTCCAAAACATCTGGGATGCCAAGTTTCGCCATCACTGCCCTAGGGTGTCTGCTAAAAAAATATATATATATATATAATGTTTGGGGGTTTCGAGTAATTTTCTAGCAAAAAAATAATGATTTTTACATGTAGGAGAGGAGTGCCAGAATAGGTCCGGTATGGAAGTGGTTAAAGAAACAGTAATTTTTATCATCATCACCCTGCTGTTAAAGGAGTGTTCCCAACCCTGAATGTGTTCCTAGTTTTTATAAATGAAATGGGTGAAATTCAATTGTATCTGTTACACCTAATATTTTAGTCCTGAAACTCTTTATCCAGTAACCATTGAGTGGTTTAGCACTCCAACGTTCACCAAACACTAAAATGCACCTTTTCAGTAGCCTGGCCCTAATCCAAATGTTATCAAACCCTGTGTGGTTATTTTTGTTTTCTTATGGGGTTCTGGGTGGCACTGAAGCCTCTTCTCACACAGACGTGTGTTGGCAGGTGCAGTCTCCCACTGTAGGTAGTGCTCGACCAAAACGCAATGCAGGATGGGGAATTAGTCGTGAGAAACTTGGTTCCTCTATGACTTCCTGCGCTCAACAGGGGGAACATCTGTCCGGTTGGACGCTAATGCCCCCATAAACTTAGTGACCATCTTAGGGCAGGGCAATGTCTATTTAAGACACTGGCCTCCAGGTTGGTGCGCATTTTGTGAGTGGCAGCCAGAGTCTGACAGGGAAAGTACTAAGGGACAGTGTAGGAACTATGTCTACCTCACTTTAGGAAGTCTGCCCAGTGGGTGTGGTCCGGCCACATTCCGTCCCTTGTTGTAGATGCTGTCGGCATCTTTCAAGTTCCTATTTTGGACGCGCGTTTACTGTCCACCACACCACGCTACACAATGCTCACACTTGCAATCTTGTGGCTGCACCTCTTGCTGTACACATCTCCACAAGCAAACTCTAAGAAATCTCGCTACTGCTCATCTGACCTGTGTGTCCATAGAAGTTGGGATTGGAGGCTGCTTGGTGGAGTGGCATCTTAATGGCAATTATTTATTTTATTCTTTTCGTGAAAGGTTTGTTTTCCTCACAGACAAGCATTGTATGGTTAACTTTAGATGCTTAATTTTGAGGAAAAGAAATCCCCACAGTATAATGAAATTAAAGTATTGGCTGCTCATTCGCTCCATCCACTTTATTTCTATATATAAACAAAATACCATTGCAATTTCTATTTCACAATAGGCCTTGAACACCATCCAGTTCTCAGGCTTTTGTATGGGGAAGGCAAACATTTAATTCACAACGTTGCCCATAAACTAAAAACACAACATTGGCAGCAACGTGCCTTTAGAAGTGGTCAGTCTTGTTGCACTTAAAGTGGAACTTTTGCAAGAAAACAAAGTCCTGCTAGATGACTTCAGGCTGGCCCCATCTGCAGGTATAGCTATGTAAAACATTCAAAATAAGTACCTATACTGTTTAAAACCCATTAACATACTGTCTCAGAATGCTCTGCACATGCTTGGTTGCTCTTCATGTTTAAGCTTGGACATGTTTGTAGAGGCTGATAGCCTTAAAGTAGTTGTAAAGGCACAACGGTTTTTACCTTTATGCATTCTATGCATGAAGGTAAAAAACCTTCTGTGTGCAGCAGCCCCCCAAATACATACCTGAGCCCCCTCACAATGCAGCAATGTCCACGTGAGCCTTTCCTCTCAGGGGACTCACACTCCTGATTGGCTCCTGCTGCTGTCAATCATAGCCAGTGAGCCAATTGGGAGATGGAGGGGCAGGCCAAGTCGCGGCTTCGAGTGTGAATGGATACACACAGCCACGGGTTGCAGTAGCACTGGCGTGGTACTGAATTCGGCCTCTATGGATGCCTAATGCTGGATTCGAGAGGGCGCCTGCAAGGTAACCCCCCCGAGGAAGCGATTCTCCTAGGGGGGTTTTCAGATGTGGGGAGGAGCTGCGAGAGCCACCGGGGGACCCCAGAAGAGCTGCACAGTGGAGGCAAGTATATGTTTGTTATTTTTTTTTTTTTTACCACTTTCATTTTAAAATAGGTGGCAGCAACATGCCTCAACAAGGGACAAGAACAGGTTTAACCCAATGTAACATCCCCTCTTGTATTAACAACACTCTGTAAGCATCTGAGAACTGAGGAGAACAATGTATTATTTGTTTATGAGATCAGTGCATTCTGATTGGGGGTTGTGGTAGTTTACTCAGGGCGTGGCAGCAATTATGTGGTGCTGTGGAGAGAGGATTAGGGTCCTTTCACACGGGGCGGATCAGTTCTGATCCGCCCCGTGGATATCCGTTTGCTCAGCGGGGATCACTCCGCCGATCCCCGCTGAGCAGGGAGATGACAGGTCCGTCTCTGCATACTGCGCAGGGACGGACCTGTCACAGCGCCGCTCTCCCCTATGGGAGATCGGATGACGACGGACCGCAGTGCCCGTCGTCACCCGATCCGATCCGCAGACGGATGGAAAAATAGCTTTTTCCTCCGTTACACTTTTTCGGATCGGAGCGGGTCGGATGTCAGCGGACATGTCACCGCTGACATCCGACGCTCCATAGAGCTCTATGGAGCACCCGTTCAGGTCCGCCTGAAAAACTGACAGGCGGGCCTGAACGGGACGTCAGTGTGAAAGGGGCCTTAAAGTAAATCGATTTGTTTGCCCTGCATGGACAAAGCACAGGTTCCTTTAACCACTTCCCACTGCCCGCAAATGACGGCCGCAGAGTGGCTCTATTATCCTGACTGGGTGTCCTATGATGTCCAGCAGGATGAGCCGCGAGGGCGTGCAGCGAGGCTAACGGCAGTGCGGTGTGTCGCCCTGACACTCCGATCCCGGTAAAGAACCTATGACGTAGGTTCTTTAACATGTGAACAGCTGTGTCCAATCACAGCTGGTCACATAGTAACCAGGAAGTGACGTTTATTGGCTTGTCCCTCTATTCGCGCTAACAAGGTGCGAGGAGAGGAGATCTGATCAGCGGCTCTCCTGACGAAAGGGGGGGGAGGCGCATTGATTAGCAGTGCAGACCCATCTAGGATGACCACTAGGGATGCCAACCCATGCCCATCATGGATGCCAATCAATGGCCATTAGGGATGCCAATCAGTACCCATCAGTAATGCCCGTCAGTGCCTCAGTGCCGCCTATCAGTGCCACCCATAAGTGCCCATCAGTGCTGCATAGTAGTGCCTCATCAGTGCCATCTCATCGGTGAAGCAGAAAACGTACTTATTTAAATTTTATAACAGAAACAAAGAACTTTGCAGCTCTCACAGGGCTCAGGGAGGCCATGTACAGTGCTATTGATTGCTGAGCCAATTCCATCTTTTCAGAGATGTCCCATCATCTACCTCTGAGACCCTGCAGCATATCTCACATCCCCATAGAAGGCTGATGTTACAACGAACAGGAATCTTTACCAATTTCTTCTACTGCATTTTGTCTCTAACAAGCAATCATTCCATCACCTCCCTATACTAGTACCGGTGTTCGTAAAACTGTCATTATCCAGAAGGGATGCAATCATGCTACAAATCTATATGATGAATAATAGTTATTGCCCAGTAAGCTGGATACATGATTGATTTCCCAATCTGGAAGGAGGACAGCCATCTCTTATATTAATAGAGGAGCTCATGGGCCAAGCGTGTGCTTTTTTACTTTTAAGTAATAACAATGTTATTTGGTGACAAGTGGAGATACATTTTTAAATGTTGGTTTCTAATCATGTTCTGAATCCAATAAACTGTGTCAATTTTGTTATTGCGTCTGGGGTCACTTTATACCTCTTGTCCTGGGAAAACTCTCCCATTGTTTGAAACAGTTACAATTAGTGAGGCCAGCAGTTCCATGACTGATACAGTGGTGTGAAAAAGTGTTTGCCCCCTTCCTCATTTCCTGTTCCTTTGCATGTTTGTCACACTTAAGTGTTTCGGAACATCAAACCAATTTAAACAATAGTCAAGGACAACACAAGTAAACACAAAATGCAATTTGTAAATGAAGGTGTTTATTATTAAAGGTGAAAAAAAATCCAAACCATCATGGCCCTGTGTGAAAAAGTGATTGCCCCCCTTGTTAAAACATACTATAACTGTGGTTGTCCACACCTGAGTTCAATTTCTCTAGCCACACCCAGGCCTGATTATTGCCACACCTGTTCACAATCAAGGCATCACTTAAATAGGAGCTGCTTGACACAGTAAGGTCCACCAGAAGATCCTTAAAAGCTACACATCATGCCGAGACCCAAAGAATTTCAGGAACAATTGAGAAAGAAAGTAATTGAGATCTATCAGTCTGGAAAGGGTTATAAAGCCATTTCCAAAGCTTTGGGAATCCAGCGAACCACAGTGAGAGCCATTATCCACAAATGGCGAAGACATGGAACAGTGGTGAACCTTCCCAGGAGTGGCCGGCCGCCCAAAATTACCCCAAGAGCGCAGCGACGACTCATCCAAGAGGTCACAAAAGACCCCACAACAACGTCCAAGGAACTGCAGGCCTCACTTGCCTCAGTTAAGGTCAGCGTTCATGCCTCCACCATCAGGAAAAGACTGGGCAAAAATGGCCTGCATGGCAGAGTTCCAAGGAGAAAACCACTGCTGAGTAAAAAGAACATCAAAGCTCGTCTCAATTTCTCCACAACACATCTTGATGATCCCCAAGACTTTTGGGACAACATTCTGTGGACCGATGAGACAAAAGTGGAACTCTTTGGAAGGTGTGTGTCCAAGTATATCTGGCGTAGAAGGAACACTGCATTTCATAAAAAGAACATTATACCAACAGTAAAATATGGTGGTGGTAGTGTGATGGTCTGGGGCTGTTTTGCTGCTTCAGGACCTGGAAGACTTGCCGTGATAAAAGGAACTATGAATTCTGCTGTCTACCAAGAGATCCTGAAGGAGAATGTCCGACCATCTGTTCGTGTACTCAAGCTGAAACGAACTTGGGTTCTGCAGCAGGACAATGATCCTAAACACACCAGCAAGTCCACCACCGACCGAATGGCTGAAGAAAAACAAAATGAAGACTTTGGAGTGGCCTAGCCAAAGTCCTGACCTGAATCATATTGAGATGTTGTGGTATGACCTTAAAAAGGCCGTTCATGCTCGAAAACCCTCTAATGTAACTGAATTAGGACAATTCTGCAAAAATAAGTGGGCCAAAATTCCTCCAGGACGCTGTAAAAGCCTCATTGCATGTTATCGCAAACGCTTGGTTGCAGTTGTTGCTGCTAAGGGTGGCCCAACCAGTTATTAGGTTTAGGGGGCAATCACTTTTTCACACAGGGCCATGATGGTTTGGATTTTTTTTCACCTTTAATAATAAACACCTTCATTTACAAATTGCATTTTGTGTTTACTTGTGTTGTCCTTGACTATTGTTTAAATTGGTTTGATGTTCCGAAACACTTAAGTGTGACAAACATGCAAAGGAACAGGATATGAGGAAGGGGGCAAACACTTTTTCACACCACTGTATCTATTATGAATGATATCTATGAAGATGTTTTGGCTAATACAGAATACTGGAACTTTTCATCAATATTAGAATCCAGCATTGACCTGCAATCCATACAGCAAATTTCTACCCCACCACATTCTACTCTATGAATTTCTGCTTTCTGTTCACTATTGAGAAGTCACACAGAGGGCAAACTAAATCTACAGTAAAAAAAAAAAAAAAAAGTGACTGTTGTAAATACTATTTTTTAGATAGTTAAGCCTTGACATTAGGACAGGTGAGCATGCAATGGGTCAAACTGATGAGATAATATACAGTAATATCTAACTTGAGGGATCTCTGTTACGTGAAATGAAGGCAGTGACATTACTACAGTCAGGTGACATTGACACAATTCTAATCTTTTTGGGTCTATACACCACCATAATGGATTTGAAATTAAACAAACAAGATGTGTTTTAACTGCGAACTTTCAGCTTTAATTTGAGGGTATTTACATCCAAATCAGGTGAACGGTGTAGGAATTACAATAGTTTGTATATGTGCCTCCCACTTTTTAAGGGACCAAAAGTAATGGGACAGATTTACAATCATCCATCAAACTTTCACTTTTTAATACATGGTTGCAAATCCTTTGCAGTCAATTACAGCCTGAAGTGTGGAATGCATAGACATCACCAGATGCTGGGTTTCATCTCTGGCGTTGCTCTGCCAGGCCTCTACTGCAACTGTCTTCAGTTCCTGCTTGTTCTTGGGGCATTTTCCCTTCAGTTTTGTCTTCATCAAGTGAAATGCATGCTCAATCGGGTCAGGTGATTGACTTGGCCATTGCATAACATTCCACTTCATTTCCTTAAAAACAATTCTTTGGTTTCTTTCACAGTATGCTTCGAGTCACTGTCCATCTACTCTGTGAAGCGCCGTCGAATTACTTCTGAAGCATTTTGCTGAATATGAGCAGATAATATTACCCGAAACAGAATTCATCCTGCTGCTTTTGTCAGCAGTCACATCATCAATAAATACAAGAGAACCAGTTCCATTGGCAGCTATACATGCCCACACCATGACACTACCACTACCATACTTCACTGGTGGTATGCTTTGGATCATGAGAAGTTCCTTTCCTTCGCTATACTCTTCTCTTCCCATCACTCTGGTACAAGTTGATCTTGGTCTCATCTGCCCATAGGATGTTGTTCCAGAGCTGTAAAGGCTTTTTTTTAGATGTTGTTTGGCAAACTCTAATCTGGCCTTCCTGTTTTTGAGGCTCACCAATGGTTTAGATCCTGACTGAACCCTCTGTATTCACTCTGGTGAAGTCTTCTCTTGATTGTTAAAGAGAAAGTAAACCCTAATGGGTTTACTTCCTCTTTCATTCCCTGCAAAGGTAAAGCATAAAGGACTACTATGCATCGCATAATAGTCCATTGTGTGTCACTTACCTGACACAGGAGCCAGCGATGTCACCGCTGTCCCCTGTAGTCCGGCGCATCCATCTTCTCGCTGTCCATTCGGCGAAGCCGCGATGACATCACTCCTGCGCATGCACACGGGAGCTGCCGCGCGCGGCATATTCCCCGTTGACGGTGCCGCGCTCAGTGCGCCGTAGACAGCGGTGCCTGTCTTTCGGCAAATATCTCCTAAACCGTGTAGGTTTAGGAGATATTTCTTGGACCTACAGGTAAGCCTTAATCTAGGCTTATCTGTAGGTCAAAGTGTGTTGTAAGGGTTTACAACCACTTTAACTTTGACACACATACACCTACCTCCTGGAGAGTGTTCTTGATCTGGCCAGGTGTTGTGAAGGGTGTTTTCTTCACCAAGAAAATAATATTTTGGTCATCCGCCACAGTTGTTTTCCATGGTCTTCCGGGTCTTTTGCATTGCTGAGCTCACCGGTGCATTCTTTCTTTTTAAGAATGTTCCAAACAGTTGATTTGGCCACACCTAATGTTTTTGCTATCTCTCTGATGGGTTTGTTTTGTTTTTTCAGCCCAATGCTGGCTTACTTCACAGACAGCTCTCTGGATCTCATATTGAGAGTTGACAGCAACAGATTCCAAATGCAAATAGCACACTTAAAATTAACTCTGGACTTTTTATTTGCTCCTTGCAAATGGGATAATGAGGGAATAACACACACAGTATCTCACATTTTTGTCAATATTTTATTATATCTTTTCATGTGACAACACTGAAGAAATTACAATTTGCTACAATGTAGAGTAGTGAGTGTACAGCTTGTATAACAGTGTAAATTTGCTGTCCCCTCAACATAACTCAACACACAACACAGTTGTCACATGAAAAGATATATTAAATGATTTACAAAAATGTCAGGGGTGTACTCACTTTTGAGAGATAATGTAAATAAAACAGCTTTTCTTCAGCAAATGAAACAAACAGTCCAAGACCTATATACCAGTCCCGCACATGAGTTTTGGGGGTTCCCAACTGCTTCAGGGTACCACAAAGGCCGCAGGAGCTCAGCAAATCCATTGCCACATGAAAATATAAAATATTTACAAAAATTTAAGGGGTTTTGTGAGCTACTGTGTGTTTATGTGTATATATATATATATATATATATATATATATATATATATATAAATGTATGTGTGTGTGTGTGTGTGTGTGTGCACTGTATATATAACTAATGCAGATCATGTCTGCTTAAATAGTCAAAAATGTATCTCCATTAAAAACGCCTGAAACATGGCTAAATGCGAGTTACTGTGTTTACATGCTGTTACAGGCGTGAACATCCGTCCTGAACGCATTATTTTGCTTTCCAAAAAATTCTAAACTCAACTGCCTAGAAACTACTATAAAAACGACCCTGTGTACATGTACTGAAAATATAACATAGAGGAGCGTTTAGGGGCAGCTGAAAAAAACAAAACGCCCAACTGTTCGTAAACATCTGTTTACCAGCAGCAGTGTACATGAAGCCTAACAGTCTTCCTTAGATTATACACCAAGCGGCACATGCACAGCTCAGTAAACATTCAGGCACTGTTCCTGTGTGCAGGGATGATTGAACTCCTGTGCAGGAGTCCCATCCCATGCTTGCCAATCAAGAGGGCTGAAGAGAAGACTCTGGAGCCAATGAGAGACCTCATAGGGGTCCGACAGTTGGAACTAAGGTAAGTATTGCAGACTTTAGTTCTGCTTTAAAACATAACTGAACCCACCGACTACTGTAAACAGTTTCCCAAAACTGTTATATTCAAGGCAAGCCTCTGATCACACTTGCCAGTGTCTGCTCTCAATAAATCTTTCAAGCCCTCAATTGGCTAGTGCCCTAGCTGGTAATATGTAGAGCACCCATGCAGTGGTGGCTCACCCATAGAGGGCACACGGGCATCGTCTCCCCTATCCATGCGTCTGGCCCCCTGATCTACCTATCAGTGGCACCAGACCATGGATTCCAATGTGGTGGGGTATTTTTTTTTTACGCACCTGATTAGAGCAAGAGGCTCTAATAAGTTTCAAAAAAAGGGTGAGCTCGGAGTTTGTTTGCTGCCCCCCAAAAGAAGAGACCACCAGCCGTCATTGCATCCATGGCAACTTCAGATCTAAATACAGGCCAAGATGGTGATGTCCTTGCCTGTAAATAATAGGAAGGTTACGCTCTGCTTTCATGGTAGGGAAAGGCTAGACTCTCTGTCAGGTGTTTTTGTGTTGTCTGTCTATTTCTGTCAAAGTGATCCCTGGACCATTTTTTTGTCCTTGTATCACAGGGGTAGAAGTGATGGGCAATCTCCATGGTGGTATCAGACACCTAGAAAAGTTTACAAGAATCCTTACTCTCTCATACGATATCAAACGAAATAAAAGGGCCAAAGTCGGTCTTTAAGACCTCATGCACACTGGACGTTATAAAAAATAAAAAAAACAGTAACGTTAGCTGTCGAAAGCTGAAGCTGTAGAATGAGGTTTGCAGCATTTTTGTAGTAGGGTTTTTAAGCTTTTTGTTTAGCAAAACAATAAGCTTATGGCTCAAACACGCTGCTAAATGCAGAATAGCCATGGTTTTCTGCAATTTTTTGTGTTTTTAGGCCTTTTTACAGCTGAAAAACTCCTCTCAAAACCCACTAGTTCTGGGGGTTTTTTCCAGCTACTAAACGCCCCTACAAAAAACTGCTAATAACAGCCTATGTGTGTATGGACACATAGGATAACATGCTGGGGAGTTTATTGAATGTAGAAAAAAAGTCTGAAGCCAAAAACAGCAGCTGTAAAAATGTCCAAAAACATCTAGTGTGCATGAGGGGTAAAAGTTTGAGAAAAGTTAAGCCTTGTACACATGATCGGATTTTCCGCAGAGAAAGTGTCAGACTTTTGCCCGAAGGGCGTGTGCCTGGATTTTGTCTTGCAAATAAACGGTACACAATTGTCGGCCAGCAAACACATACGTAGTGACATACTACGAGCCGATAAAGAGGATGTTCAATTGTCAGTTGCAGCCCTTTGGGCTCCTTCTGCTAATTTTGTTTTAGTAGAAGTTTGTTTTCATTTCACATTTTTCATTTAGTTTCTGAACGGCCATTCGTCAATCAGCCATGTTGCGAAATCGGAAGAGATAGCGCGTTATTTATTATTGGCCTTGAAGTTATTGCTTTGACCCAAGTCCAGGTCCAGAAACAGGAGGAGGATTTCTTGGGCAAATAATTGGTTGCTTTATTAATCGTGACCAATAACTATATTTACTTGTGTATAAGTCGACCAGTATATAACCCAAGGCACCTAATTTTATCACAAAAAACTGGGAAATGCAGCAGCTACTGGTAAATTTCAAAAATAAAAATGGATACCAATAAAATTAAATGAACATAAAATATAGCAGACTAAGTACTGTAAATCCAAGACCAGAGATCCAGCAATGCTTGGGTGGAGCAAGGGGGTGTGACCAAGCACGGGTAAGACTGTAAAGGCTTTGTCATTGGTCACAATCCTGGAGAAGAGCGGCCGCATCTGACACTCGTCTGACAAGGATGCGGTGCGCTCCAGGTACCAGCGCACAGAAGTGGGCAGGTTCTTGCCCAGTATGGCACGGACAACACAGAGCCTGCTGGCATGCAGGAGAAAAGAAGAGAGGCGATATCAGCAGTCAGTCATCGAACTACCCACAGAGGCTGTAGGCACCCACAGATGAGTGGGAGAGACCGAACACCTGCACTGCACCGGAGAAAAGGTAAGTGGGACCCTTACTCAAGTATAAGCCAAGGGGGGCTTATAAAATGTGCTGAAAAACTCGGCTTATACACGAGTATGTACGGTATGTCATATGCCTTTGTTGCGGAAGCCCCAGGAGAATAATCCGGATGATTTTCAGAATTATCTACAGATGACGGACCCCTGCTTTCACCAACTCTTGGCATTATTGACCCCCTACATTAGGAAGCAGGACAAATGCATGAGGCTTTTATTTAATTTTTTTGGTTGAATAATGATTTGATTTGTTATATTTTCTATATTTTTGGATGCATAGAATGCACTTTTTGGTTAAAGTGGAGGGCCACCCTGAAAAAAAAAATACATAAAAAATTAGAAAAAAATCAGAAAAAAAAAATGAATTATTTTTTTTTAACTTACCAGAAATGCCTGTTGCTAGGCACATCATCCTAATCTGCCTCTTCCTCCTCCGCGGAGGTCTTCTGTCTTCTCTCCTCCGTGCGGCGTCTTCTGGGTAATGGGTCGCGCTGTGTTCTGGGAACTGTGTCCCAGAACACAGCGCGCCCCATTCACAAAGGGCTGCACAACTCGCGCATGAGCAGTAGGAAACGGGCAGTAAAGCCGCAAGGCTCCACTGCCTGTTTCCCTTAGCCAAAATGGTGGCGCCGGGACCCGAGACCGAGGGACGGGTCAGCCTCGGGCGGCCGACATTGCGGGCGCCCTGGACAGGTAAGTGCGCTTATTAAAAGTCAGCAGCTACAGTGTTTGCAGCTGCTGACTTTTAATTTTTTTTTTTATAAACCGGCCCTCCTCTTTAAGTTCTATTGGCAGATAGCATGTCTAATTTTATTTGTGTTTTACTTCAAATGACAGTTTTGGAGTAGGCAGTTACATTTTAAAAAATACAATGTAAAATTATTAAACAAAGGATTCCGCGCTTAGGTAAAGGTATAGCTACAGACTCCCCAATTAAAGACACCACGAGGTAGTGCACCAAGAACAAATAATCACAAAAAGGGAAATGGCACTGCTAAAAAAAAAAACTATGGGGAATTGCATAAGTATCACCTAATCATGACGATTTGTAAATTGATATGTGACAGTAATGTCACGTACACAGGACCGGTTTTCCGAAGGTTTTTCCGGCGGAGTTCCTGCGTACACACAATCACACCAAAGTCCGATCGTTAAGAACGCGGTGACATACAGTACGTACGAAGGGACTAGAAAAAGGAAGTTCAATAGGCAGTAGCCAATAGCTTCTGTCTCGTACTTGCTTCAGAGCATGCGTTGTTTTTGGTCCGTCGGAACAGCATACAGATGAACGGTTTTCCCGATAGAACATGTTTTAAATCTTTCCGAAGAAATCAATTCCTCTTTCTAGGTCCATCAGAATTTTCCTAAAAAAAAGTCCAATGAGGCATACACACGATCGGAATATCCGATGAAAAGATTCCGTCTGACTTTTTCTGCCGGACATTCCGCTCGTGTGTACGCGGCATAAAAGATCTATAAGAGAGTGAAAAATGTGTGAAGGTAAGTCCCTATGTAGTGTGATACAGCATATGCACGAGCCAATAAAATCAGAAAAGAAAATAAAAAACCTTATTCACACCTGGAAATTGTTAGTATACACCATGTTGATGGCTAATAGCACGTCCTAATTGCTATAAAAAAATATATATACATAGCAGAGTGACCCACTAATACCAAATATATCAAAAACGGGAGTGTGAAACAAATAAATAATGAGAGTGAAAATTAAATCGATAAATGGAAAAATATAATTTTTTGTACTCACCGTAAAATCCTTTTCTCTGTAATTCACAGACTGACAGAGCTTCTCTCTTTAGACGATTGGGTTATTATGCCACCTTCAGGAGAGGACTAGGCATTACATGTTAACATGTGATAATAAAATTAGAACTTTCTAGTTCCGCCTAAGGGGCGGTCCCTTCGGTAACAACCCCTCAGCATGCTACTGCAGCCTCAGTACGTCAACAAGCAGTATAACGTAAAGAAAAATATGAGGGGTGGGTGCTGTGTCAGTCTGTGAATTACAGAGAAAAGGATTTTACTGTGAGTACAAAAAATCCTATTTCTCTTATATTCACCGACTGACACAGCTTCTCTTTTTAGACCATTGGGACATGGTCTGCGATATTTGTCCTTTAATGGTGCTTAACGCCAATTTCTGGTCCACCACTTGCTGAAGAAACAGCAGGATCCTGGATATAGAAAAGGAGCGCGGATGCCATCCTTTCTCCTCCCACATGGAGATGTAGGCCTTCCAGGTACGAAGATATATCTTCCGAGAAGAAGATTTCCATGCTCTCAACATAGTTGGGATCACCGAGTCAGACAGACCCCGGTTCCTCAATACTTGGCTGTCAATAGCCATGCCGTTAAAGCCAGCGATGGTAAAGCAGGATGGAGAAACGGACCTTGAGACAGAAGGTCCTGTCGCAACAGCAGTCGCCAGGGAGCGCCTGCCACCAGGCGCACTAGGTCTGCATACCAAGGACGCTGAGGCAAATCTGGGGCAACCAGTATTACAGTGATCCCCTCGGCTTTCACTCTGCTAAGCAGACGTGGTAACAGCGCATCTGATGCGTCTGCCCACGGATCTCTTGTCCTGGACACGAATCTCTGCACCTTCTGATTGAGACAGGAGGCCATAAGATCCACGTCTGGTGTGCCCCACCGCAGGTACAGTAGCCTGAACACCTCCGGATGCAACACCCATACTCCTGGGTCCAGCATCTGACGACTTAGATAGTCCGCCTGCCGGTTCTCCACACCCGGGATGTAAATGACCGACAGGGCCGGTACATGACGCTCTGCCCACCGAAGTATGTGAGCGACCTCCTGTGCGGCGGCCAAGCTTCTTGTTCCTCCTTGGTGATTGACGTATGCAACAGCAGTGGCGTTGTCTGACTGGATCCTGATCAGACGCCCTTGCAGTCTCAAAGAGGATGTGGAAAAGCATAGCCCGATCGCTCTCAGTTCGAGCAGATTGATTGGCAACTTGGATTCCTTGCATCGACCAGAGGCCCTGAGTCGACTGAACTCCCATCACTCCACCCCAGTCGAATAGGCTGGCGTCCGTTGTGATCACCGTCCATCAGAAGTAGGAACGACTTCCCGAACTGAAGCACCGGGGACCTTAGCCACCAGATCAGGGAACCCCTGACTAACTGGCTCACCTGGGTCTGTCGATCCAGGGACAATGGAGATTTGTCCCACTTTGTCAAGATCTCCTTCTGCAGGACTCTGGTGTAGAACTGGGCATATGGCACTGCCTCGAAGGAGGCCACCATGAGCCCCAGGACTCGCATGCAGATGCTCGATGTCAACTTGCTGTTCATCAGCAGTTTTACCACGGCTCTGAGAGTCTGCAGCTTGTCTAAAGGGAGAAACACTCTCGCTTCCCTGGAGTCCAGTAGCAAGCCTAGTTACTCCAAATGCTGAGTTGGTACTATCACCGACTTGCCACCCAAATTCTTGCAGGGTCTGCATGGTGATTGCCACATCCTTTTCCAACTCTGAGGCAGAAGCAGCTCAGAAGTCAGAAGGAGGTCGTCTAGGTAACCCACGATTGCGATACCAAACTAAAAGGGAGAGCCAAAAACTGGTAGTGGGCTTCCCCGATTGCAAATCGCAGAAACTTTTGATGCCAGAGGCATATGGGTATGTGCAGGTACGCATCCTGGATGTCTAAGGACGCCAGGGAGTCCCCTTGATGGAGTGCAGCGACTACTGGGTGAACTGATTACATTCTGAACCTCTGCACTTTCACAAAAAGTGATTGAGGGCTTTTAGATCCAAGATTGTACGTACCCTTTCCTTCTTGGGAACTACAAACAGGTTTGAGTAGAACCCCTGGAAACATTCCGATTCGGGAACAGGTACAATCATCCCTCGATTCAGCAGGTCCCTTGCTGCCCCCAAGAGGGCCTCCCGGCAAACCGGGAGAACGGGTATGCTGGAGGGGAAGAATCAGTTTTGCGGTCAAGAGAGGAACTCTATCTTGTAGCCATAGGAAATCAGATCACAGACCCATTGGTGGGGCAGTCGAGAGGACCACCGGGCTGCAAACTCCCGAAGGCGACCCCCCACCCGAGTCATGGGTGGGGGCAAACCTTTTTGCAGCAGCACTTTTGTTCGCAGGCTTGCAGCTCCAGGAATGTTTCTGTCCTTCCGTGGTCGTCCTGCCATGCTGGGGACGTTTAGCCGAAGCTCCGGGCGGACAAAAAAGCTATTTGTGAGAGGAAAAAAAAGAGGGCCCTTGCCTACGGCGTGGCTCCTTAGTCTTCCTGGCCGATGGGAGTAGAGTACTCTTACCACCTGTGGCATTCTTAATGTCATCCAAAGAGGCGCCAAAGAGCTGGTTGCCAAGGAAGGGAAGGTCCGTCAGGGCTTTATTGGATGCCTGGTCAGCAGACCAGCATTTCAACCAAATCAGGTGCCTCAGCACCACTGCTGACACTGAAACCTTGGATAACAGGCAGAGGGTATCCAGGGACGCATCACAAATGTATTTAAGGCCTTGCACTAGTTGGTCTGCTAGTTCCACGCAGACAGGAGAAGCCTGCTGGTCTCCCAATTCATGGTGCAACAGTTTTGCCAACTCAGTTAGTGTCTGCGACACAAATGCAGATGCCAGTACTGGTCGCATGGTTGACCCCACAACCGTAAACAAGGAACGAGCCACTCCCTACGGCCTTCCTGTCTGTGGGATCCTTAAATGCAGGAGTCCCCTCTACCAGGATCGTGGTTACTTTGTTTAACCTGGATACTGGGGGGTCCATGAGCGGAGGAACCGACCAGAAGGCTCTCCTCAAAGTGGCAACACGCACCGCCTCCATCTTGGCAACAAACGTATTGAGGACCGCCGACAAAGCGTCCAAGGCACAGCGCATTCCGCAGGCAAACCGGTTGCAATTGCCTGGATTTCGGGGGAAGAAACACCAGTTTCTGAAGCCATGCTGACGCTACCCTGTCTGCCACCTGAAGGGGACTTAGGACAGCGATGGTCCCACCCTCCTTACTGCTGCTGGTTGGGGGCTCTTTCCTGCAGGACTCACCACCCCGACAGGTTCTGCACTGTCCAGAAAGTAGTGCCAGTGTTCTCTGTCAGCTCCCAGGTGCAGAGGAATCCACTGGGTCATTAAAAGCTGCTGCTAATGGTGCTGAAACTGCTCTGCAATTGCTCAGGCTCAAAGAAAATGGCCGCCCAGTGTCCAGCATAAGGGCATAAAGCAATGGAAAAATGCCCTCCGGATTACAGGAACACATGATGTCTCTAGAGAAGCTGAAAAACATGCTCAGGCTTCTAGAAAATGGCCGCCGAGACACAGGAGAGGATGCTTTCCCTTGCCCATACCTAAGATGGCCGCTGACACTGAAAAACCATGAGGGACAGAGCTAGAAAATGGCGGTGATCAGTGCTGCAGATATCACAGGCACAGCCTCACAGGCGCCATCAGGGACATGAAAAACACCACTCAGGAGACAGCCAGCCAGCCAGCGCAGCCCCCCCACAGGTGAGAGCCCCTGCACATGACACACACACACACTACTAAGCAGCCACACGCAGCATCCCCCACAGGGAGGGGGGAGGGAAAATAGGGACAGGGAGAGAAGAGAGGGAGGTGAGGGACCCCCGAATCGACCTCCCAGGGAATGCCCAGCTGCTCAGCCCCACCGAGGCAGGGAGAGCTGTACTTACCAGTCCTGAAGAGCTGGGAGACATTCCATTACAGACCCACTCTCTGATCAGTACAGGGTGGCTGCTGGCCTCGGCACACTGTGAAGCAGACATCAGTAGCCCGGTCATATGTGTGCCCCGGAGCATAAAAGCTCACGACCACCTCTGGAGCTGAGATACGTAGTGGCCGGCCTAGCGCATAGCTGCGACCTGCACATGCTCGCTGGCTAAGGATAAGAGTATCAAGCCTGCCACCCAGCCGGCTGTTGATAGCAGATCACAGGATCTTTCATCTTGCGCAAAAAGCAAAGCTTCTGCAGAAAAAACACAGATCGATGGGCCCGTCAGGGTTCCTAGGTCCTTCTTCACTAGACAAAATAAAACTGAGGCTGCAGTAGCATGTTGAGGGGTTGTTACCGAAGGGACCACCCCTTGGGCAGAACTAGAAAGTTCTAGTTTTATTATCACATGTTAACATGTAATGCCTAGTCCTCTCCTGAAGGTGGCATAACAACCCAATGGTCAAAGACAGAAGCTGTGTCAGTCGGTGAAAACTGTGCGACAAAAAACTCATATGCAAGCACAGCAAGTGAAAAACAGTGTATAAAAATAAATGTGATAAATACTCAGTCCATAAGTGAAATAATATAAAATGAGAGAAAATAATAGTCTCTTAATATTAAATATCCGTATTCCCAATAAAGTGACGCGACTTTATCTTGACTTCTGTGCAGCAAACAATAATAGTTTGTGTTTTCACTTGTATATGATGTATCGCACTAAATAGGGACCTTCACACATTTTTCACTGTCCTCAATTTACAAATCGTCATGATTAGTTGATACTTATGCAATTTCCCACAATTTTTTTGCAGCTTAATTTCCCTTTACAATGTAAAATTAACAAGGGACACCAACATAGTTGTATCTTTGATCTAAAAACTATGGGATAATGGTGTTGTGGTAACTTGCACCAAAAATAAATAACAAGCATAATAATATTATTCTTGATATCACAATAGATAGTTTGCAATAACTCCATCAGTGTCACCAGCAAAGCAGCTTCCTTATTATCCCATTAAAGAAGAAGAGAATTGTGCGCTGCATTTCGAGATTTCATAATTTGCGGCATCACGAATGTGAATTCTCCATTACTAACGTTAGTTTACAAGACCGACCGCTTCTGGCTCGTCCTTGCTTCCGAGCATGCGTGTTTGTACTTTGGACTTTTGTCTGATGGACTTGTGTACACACGATTAGAGAATCAGACAACAGACCGCTGTCCGCAAAAAATGTATAATCCTGCCATCCAGCATTTGTCCACGAAAAATCCAACAACAATTGCACGACGGAGCATACAAACGGTAGGATTTTAGCCCAACAGCCTGTCATCACACAATTCCCATCAGAAAATCTGATCGTGTGTACGAGGCTTTAGTTACAAGCATGCCTGGCTTCAGACAGCTTGAAATCACGGTCTTTACAGGAAATAAAAGTATGTGCCGATTTGTAAACTGCAAGGTTCTTTACAAAGAGGAAATCATTAAAGCCTTGTGTTGATTTAAAATCTAAAATTAAAACTAAACTTAGACTTTAATGCAATCCAAACAAATTGCTACATCTTAATTGAAACCAAGCCACACTATTCATATTAGGAATCCATCCTGTTCAGTTTTATCAAGAGGAAAAGAATTTGTAAAATGTGCCAAATAAACACAGACTACAACCTGGCATAAATGAAGGAGTATAAAAATAAATTGGATGCTTTAAAAAAAAAAAAAAAAATCCCTAAAAATATTTAAGATTAGTTCAAAGACATAGAATTTTCCTGAAATAGAGGGGATTTCCAGTCTAATAATCCTACTCTATTTTGGGAAACAGAGAGTGTCTAGTAAGTATACTTTAGCCTAAAAATACTTTCCAGCTATAAATAGGGGTTCAAGGACGGACAGGAAGATGGTGTTGTCTGTGACCTGGGACCAGCATTTTTCAAGAGTAATTTACCAAACACACTGAAGAAGTGTACCTACAGATAGGCACATCTTTCCATCTGCTCACTGATAGGAGGAAAGGATTAGTCCGATTTCACAGAACTTTTAGGAAATTAGCAGCAAGTTAGGAAATCTAAAATCATAGTCTCCTTGCTTAAATCAAAGGATGTGCATTTTGTATGAAAACTCAATTTTCCTTTGAAATTTGTGCAGACTCTTGGAAGCTAAATAAAGAGGCGGGGGACAAGGATTCCATTTACACGCTCCACGCTGCTGTCATGATTCTAAGTGATTGGAAATAGTATTTTTGTCTGTATATAATTTAAGGCAGTATACAGAGATTTGTAGGACTGGGCAAGAATATCTATACTAAAAAAGACTGTCCACCACACACAGTAATGGCGGTATCACAATCACAAGACCCCCAGAAGGTATTCAAGGATTCTATTTGCATGCACAGTATCCAAATACAAAGGAACAAGATTTATTTAATAGGCAGGTTGATTGTATCCAAGTCAATCCATCAATCCACACAATTAAATACAACCCATGAAAACTGTTGACCTTTTCTTACAGTATATGTGAACCTGCACACTTCAGCTCTTTATTCAAACAGCGAGTGGAGATTGAGATGATATACTGGAATTAGAGGTGCACCGAAATTTGGCTGCCGAAAATTATTGGCCGAAACCCTTTTTTCATCCGGACGAAAGAAAAAAAGCAGCCGATACCGAAAGGGGGGCGGGATCCGCCCCGGATGCCACCCATTGCAAGAGTGTCACCCTGGCGCACCCAGTCCTCCACTCCCTCCTCCTTGCCACGATCTCCTTGTGTCACAGAGCTGAATTGTCTGGGCCATAGTAAAAAAAGTCTCACCTCCTGTGATAGATGACACACTGATCCAATGTCGGGACATTGAATCAGTGTGACGTGATCACAGGAGGTGGGACATTGCTACTGTGGGCCGGGAAATTCAAATCCAGATTCGTGACACACGGAGATGGCCGTTCTGATCTGGGAACAGGCAGGCTACATATGATGGGCACTGGTGAGGCTGCTGGGAACAGGCAGGCTGCATATGTTGGGCACTGGTGAAGCTGCATATGACGGGCACTGTTGAGGCTGCTGGGCACAGGCAGGCTGCATATGATGGGCACTGGTGAGGCTGCATATGATGGGCACTGGTGAGGCTGCATATGTGTTAACAGTAGACTACGAGGCACCCTTGCAGTTCTGGGAAACAAAATCCTGTTGCTGAAAAGCTCATGAAGCACTAATATATCTAATAGAATGAGCCTTAACAGGGAAGGGGGGAACCCTGTCCTTTAAACAATAAGCTTAAATCATGACCTGGCTAATTCACCTAGCAATGGTGGAGCGCGAGGCAGGGAGTTCCCTGCAGGATACCTCAGGAAGGATAAAGAAGTAATCTTATTGCCAGAACAATGCTGTAGCAGAGAGGTACACTCAAACCACATTCAGGCAGTGGCGAGAACGTTCCTAGGAATGTGTGAGAGAAGGACATATGGGGGGAAACAATATCCCAATTAAGTAGGATGAAGATAACCACTGTAATATGGAGAGCCCGGGATCACCAGCCAGACACTTGTAAAAAATTAAACTGTCCTTATTGCTCTTTTAAAAGTAGGTAAACAAAACAGCTTTTCTTCAGCAAATTAAACAAACAGTCCAGCATTCTGGTACAATTAAAAAAACAGAATGGGTCAACGCCAATATACCAACCCCGCACACGAGTTTGGGGGTTCCCGACTGCTTCAGGGTACCACAAAGGCCACAGGAGCTCAGCTAAACCGTGCCTCAGTCCCAAGACAGTCCACAGTTTTGAACCAACCCAAGCTACCGCACAGGCAGGTCCTGACTCCTATCGCCTCCTTTTCAAGCTTCCCCTGAGGGTAGGTTATCACTTTTGGGACCAAAGTCCCGGTAAACAGGGTTTGGAGGCCCTTTCCAATCCAAGGTCTAATGGACTCCTACCCCACCTGGGAAATTGACATCCATCGTAAGAACCTGCTGACTCCTGCTCTGAATGCTAGGTGAAGTCTGGCCCTTTTGGTAGGCGCATGGAGTGATCCAGAGTCTACCTGCTCCATGCAGCCAGGATATTGAACTGTAATGGCCTGGAGTGAAAATGGGCATACGGCACTACCTCGAATTAGGCTACCATCGAACACAGGACCCTCACGCAAAACCTAATGGAGTGGAGTCTTCTGCACTTGCTGTGTGACAAACAAGGCTTTTTCTATAGATACTGTGGAAAAGTGTCCTTAGCGACTCAGAAATAGAAGGTGGAACATTTGCAGGATTGCTGGGTAAAGATTATGGCTGAGCTTGGGTTTGGTCCAAACTCAGAAGTTGTCACTCCCACCCACTGCTGACCACTCATCTGCGGCCAGGGCATTCCCCGCCCCACAGTTGCAGGTACACAAGGGGACAGGGATGCTCATTACATTGTTGACCTAATATGGCTATATTGGCTCATCTCTAGTTAAAAAAAAAAAAAAAAAGCATCATGTTGTAGGGATGCTTTTCTTCAGAAGGGACAGGGAAGCTGGTCAGAGTTGATGGGAAGATGGATGGAGCCAAACACAGGGCAATCTTAGAAGAAAACCTGTTATGCTGCATTCACACGACCGGACTTTTCAACATCAAAAGTCAGACGGAATGATTTCGGCAGACCATTCGATCGTGTGTGGGCTGCAGCGGACTTTTGATTTGCAAAAGTCTGACAGACTTTAGAAATGGAACGTTTCAAATTTTTCCACCAGAACTCCGCCGGACCCAGTTCCTACCGAGAAATCCGCTCGTGTGTATGCTAGTCCGACGGACAAAAACCGACGCAAGGGCAGCTATTGGCTACTGGCTATGAACTTCCTTATTCTAGTCCAGTCGTACGTCATCACGTTCCAATCCGTCGGACTTTGGTGTGATTGTGTGTGGCCAAGTCCGTTCATTCGGAAAGTCTGTCAGAACTCTGTCAGAACTCCGTCAGAACTCCGTCGAAAGTCTGTCGGACCTAGTCCCTCGAAAAGTCCGGTCGTGTGTATGCGGCATTAGAGTCTGCAAAAGACTTGAGACTGGGGCAGAGGTTCACCTTCCAGCAGGACAATGACCATAAACATACAGCCAGAGCGATCACATAAAATCCCAATAAAATAAATGTATGTTTTTGGTTGTAACATGACAAAATGTGGAACAGTTCAAGGGATATGAATACTTTTTCAAAGCACTGTATGTTGTAAATGTAATGCAGAGCTACTGCTGAAATAAAATGCTATTTCAGTGCACTCACCAAAAGCTGAACAGTAACCACACATGCATACACACAAAATCTAGAAGGGCAACAATACCTAGCGTAGTTTTCAGCATTGTAGGTTTTCTTTTTGTTAGCAGATGCAGCTGATGGCAGATTTTTGGCCAAACTCGGTGGTGTCCTAGACTTTATTGAACCTCTGAAACGACACATCAAATAGGATTACAAATGCAACATATTGTAAAAAAACATGATGTAAGAGTCTAAAAGGGAAAACAATTGAGATTAAACAACAGCCCTTCCTTGCAATGCATATTATTATTTTTTTTTTTTATGAGAACAAATTAGATGAGGTACCCATAGGTACACACAAAAGTACCAAAGCGCAGACATTTTTGCAGGTAATTGTAGTTTGGGTTGTGATATACTTAAACCTTTGTACAGTCAAGTTTTTTTTTTTTTTTCATTACTTGAGGAGAATAAAAAGAAAAATATTAGGTTTGCAAATGAATGAAGGCAAGCAGATATCAGACAACATTTCTGCTGTCAAGTCAAGCTGAATCATGTTAAAGTACAACTCCAAGTTAAAGTGTGTAGTAAAAGCCACTTTTGAACTTGTTCCTACAGGTAAGCTAACAATAGGGTTTACCTGTAGGTACAGTGAATATCTCCTTAACTTTGCTTAGGAGATATTCACTCTGGATACAGCCGGTGACTGTACTGATGCATTTGTTCTGAAGGGATGGCATACCCGTGCCAACCCTTCAGAGCTCTGTGCTGTAAATCGTGAAGAAGTGACATTATTGCGGCTCGGCCATGCAAAGGCCCGGAGCCAGCGAATCCGGAAGAAAGACCAGTTGAAGATATAATCCCTGTCAGCGGTGACAGCACACTGCTGCTGGAGGGCTTCGTTCTAAGGTATTTCATAATGTGCTAGTATGTGATGCATACTAGCACGCTATTGACTTGCAGGGGATTTTTTTTTTTTTTTGTTTAAAGGTTTTTTTTACTTACCTGTACCACCTCTATCTCGTGTTGGGGACGAGCACCCCAGCAAAAGCCGATATCTCGGGTCCTGATTGGATGGACTGATAGCAGCAAAGCCATTGGCCGAGTCTTGCGTTCTGTGTGAATAGATGCAGAAGCAGGACACGGGAGCGCGCCCGCACAGGTGTCCATAAGGAAGAGCACTTCTCTGACTGGGCACTTGAGAAGAGGAGGAGCCAGGAGTGCCGCTGAGGGACCCCAGAAGAGGAGGATCGGGGCCACTCTGTGCAAAACCAACTGCACAACTGAGGAAAGTATGACATGTTTGTTTTTTTTAAACTCTGAACCTTTACAACCCCTTTAAAGGCAGCAGTTTACAACCGCTTTAAATAGAATAGAATTTGAATTTCTGACAGGACTTCATTTTTGTGTGGATCCATTTTAAACAAAGTCACTAGTAATTTAGCTCCATCTCCAAATGCATAGCAAGACAACAATTTAAAGCAAATAGTCAATAGTTCTAGCTTCCGCCCTCTTTTTCCCTTATCTTTTCATACTCTCCTCTTGTCTGCTCTTTCTTTCTATTCCTCCTTTCTTTTCTCACTAGTTCATATTGTATGGCTTCATTTTTTTTTAAATCAATAAAATGTCTTTTGGTAACAAAAACACTAGAAAATGTTTTGGATGGAGCTCTACTTTATTGTCACTCATCTAGGTTTCTCTATTTTTTATTTTATTTCATAATTGCTTTATTCAACAGGAAAGAATAATCCAAAATGTAGACATGTACAGTGTATTACAGACATGTAGAACAGTACATTAGAAGTAACCATTACAGAGGGAGCTATACGTGACAAGAATAAAGCTATATTTCCTCTCAAGTTACCCTTTTTGTTCACTTGAAAGGTTCAGAAAGAACATTAAAAGAAAGAGCAAAGCTCAAGTGGGGAGAAAACAGGATTGGGGAAGAGGGAGAAAACAGACGGTGCTGGGGAGAGGGCCTGAAGAATTCTACAGGGAGGGAGTGGATCTGGCCTTTTGGGGAGGAGTTTTGTCTGGACATCCCCCTCCCCTCTCACTAGCCAAACAACCGGTTCAGTCTATATGGAGAAATGCTAGGGCTAGTCTCCAGTTAAGAAGTTAATAGGGTTTGATCCCTGTAAAAATACAAAGGCCTCCAGGTTTCCAGTATTGCTCATCTTGCTCCCCGAGGGTCAAGGTGAACTGCTCCATTTGTTGTATTTCTGTGATCCTAGCTTGTCACTGCGCAATAGTGGGGAGGGAGCTTTGTTTACACATTGCTGGGATGCAGACCTTAGCAGCATTGAGAAGGTATTTGAGCAATGAACACTCCTATTTCTTAATAGAGTGTCATACAATACTTAGGCTGCCAAGGTTCTTTCCGAAGGCACATCTATAAGGACCTTAGTGTAGGTTCTACAGAATTCCAGAAATCCCTCAGCTTACCCGTAAAATCTTTTTCTTTGAAGTACATCATGGGACACAGAGCCATAGTAGTTACTATGTGGGTTATAGGCCACCTTCGGGTGATGGACACTGGCACGCCCTAAATTAAAAAGTGCACTCCCTATATAACCCCTCCCACTGGTGGGAGTACCTCAGTTTTGTAGCAAAGCAATACACGTCTATACCAAGAAGGAAGGGACCTCTGTGTCCCTTGATGTACTTCAAAGAAAAGGATTTTACAGGTAAGCTGTTATAAAAATCCTATTTTCTTATCGTACATCACGGGACACAGAGCCATAGTAGTTACTATGTGGGATGTCCCATAGCAATGCCAACTGAAGGGAGGGAGACACAACAAAAGTAGGGCACCAAGAAACTAGAGAACTTATACTGCAGCCGGCAGTACACTGCGCCCAAAGGCGATATCCTCATGATCTTTTACATCTACTTGACAGAACGTGGTAAATGTATGGACTGAAGACCAAGTTGCGGCCTTCCAGATCTGAGCCATGGAGGCTTGGTGATGAACTACTCAAGAAGCACTAACAGCCCTGGAGAAGTGCCCTTTAATATGAAAAGGAGGAATTTTCCTCTTTAACCACTTCAATACTAGGCACTTACGTCCCTTCCTGCTCAGGACAATTTTCAGCTTTCATGCTGACCCACACTCACCTGTCACCACTTAGGGACCTACAGCAAGTCACACAAAATGCCCACTCTCCTAGCTGCCACAGACTGAGGGGACCCCCGCAAGACTCACACCCTGACCCAGGCACTGCACTGTGCTGCTGCTGTCCACTCTCCCCTGTGTCAGCCACGAGGTGTTCTGTGTAAAAATTGTGCTGTTCTAGACAGAAACAGTCACCCAGCACTAGAGGCAAAACAAGCTGAGGCTACTAGAAAATGGCCACCTCAGCAAAAAAATGTCTGAGGGCGCTGGGAAATTGGCCACTGGACTTCTAGAAAATGGGTGAAATGGAAAAAACTGTCTGTGGCTACAGAACAATGTCCGCAGTCCGTGCGGCGGCGTACACACCAAAGCACCACCATGGCCCAGAAACAGGGAAGAGGATGAGCGGACCCCCAACACCCAGTGCAGCCCCCTGCCAGGACTCAGAGCACCCCCGGCCAGGTACGTGCACCGCACCCTTATATGTAGTCACACTGCGGCCCATAGCATGGGGAGGAGGGAAAGGGACAGGAAGAGAAGAAAGGGAGAGTAAGAGACCCCCTAGTCGACCTCCCAGGGAATGCCCAATTGCTCCATCCTGCCAAGACAGGTAGAACCATACTTACCCCTCCTGCAGGGACTGCTGGACGCATTCCACGGACAGACCCATCACCCAAGCAGTACAGCGTGGCTGTCGGCCACGGCACACTGTGACACGGACAGCAGTAGCCCGGTCATATGTGTGCCCCAGAGCATATAGCTCACTGGCCACCCCTGGATCAGACGGGGCATGTCGTGGCCGACCCAGCGAGTAGCTAAGGTCTGCTAACACTCAATGGCCAGGCTGGGGAGACTACCAGAATTTATATTATCCAACCTGTCATCCAGCCCGGCTGTTGATTGTAGATCACAGGAATCAAAAATGCAGAAAAAATAAAAATTTCCAGGACCAATGGTCCCACCGGGAGCCAGGTCCTTCTACACTAGGCAGAAAAAAACGGAGCTGCTGGATGCATTGTGAGGGGTTATAGCTAATTGGACTGCCCCCTGGGTGGTACTGTGCAGTTTTGCTGTTTTTAACATGTTCTGCCTAGTCTTCTCCTGAAGGGGCGATATAACCCTAAGGTCAAGATGAAGATGCTGCGTCCGTCAATGAACAAAAGAGAAACCAAGGCATCTGTTCCGTACGCCATTGGATCCCTTGTCCTTGACACAAAGTTGTTGATCTTGTTGTTGAACCTGGATGCAAATAGATCCACATCTAGAACTTCCCATTTTTGACATATTAACAGAAAGATGTCGGAGTGAAGGGACCATTCTCCCCAAAAAAATTGTTGGCGACTCAAGTAGTCCGTCTGCCGATTCTCTATCCCTGGAATGAAAATTGCTGATAGGCAAGGAATGTTTTCCCAAGATAGAATATGATTCACCTCCCGCTGGGCTGCAGGACTTCTCATGCCCCCTTGGTGATTGATAGAGACCACAGCTTTGGCATTGTTGGATTGGATCCTGACAGGACAATTCCATAGTCTGAGCGCCCAGGCCTCCAGGGACAGGCATACTGCCCGAATCACTAGAATTTTGATGGGCAAGGTCATTTTTGATTTGGACAATTTCCCTTGGACAGACGTTTCTTCCAGGACTGCTTCCCAGCCGAGAAGGCTGCCATCTGTTGTTGCCACCCTCGAGGTAACTGGTAGAAAGGATTTTCCTTTTTGAAGATTCTTGGATATCAACCACCAACTGAGGCCCAGACGCACTTTGGGGGATAAACGCATTGGAAAGCCCAGAGTTTGGACCTTCTTGTTCCAAGCTGACAGGATACTGTTTTGCAGGAGTCTTGAAAGAAACTGCACATAAGGAACATCCTTGAAAGAAGCCACCATCTTTCCCAACAATTTCATGCAAAGTCGAATAGAAGGATTCTTTTTTGTTTTGATCAACTGAATCAGTTCCTTTATGGAATTGATCCTTTCCTGGGCAAAAATACCCTCTTCTGAGCTGTATCTATGATTAGCCCCAAGCACTGCAATCTCCTTGATGGTTTTAAGGAGGATTTCTCTAGCTTGAGAATACAACCTAGGTATTCCAGGTAGCTGACTACGGTGACCAAACTTTGGCTTTAAGCGGGCTACCGATTGATCTATCAAGAGTAGATTGTCTAAGTAGGCTAGTATCGTTATACCTTGAGCCCTTAACCTGGCTAAAGGAGGAGCCAGGACCTTTGTAAACACTCGAGGTGCAGTAGTTAGACCGAAGGCAGAGCTACAAACTGGAAATTAAGATTTTCTACCTCGAAGTATAGAAATTTCTGGCGAGTGGGGAAAATCGGCACATAGAGAAAAGCATCCTTGATGTAAATTGACGCCAGAAATTCTCCCCCTTGTAGGATGGAGACTACTGATTGGATTGACTCCATGCAAAAGGAATGGATATTCAAAAAAACGGTTTAGATTTTTAGATCTAAAATGAGTCCGACATCCCCATTTGGCTTTGGAACCGTGAAAAAGTTTGAATAATCCTTACTTTACCAAGGGGACCACCGATATCACTCTTTGAGACAAGAGAGGATCCAAATCTAGAAAAAGAACTTATTTTTCACTGGATCTCTGTGAACGATTGATCTGGGAAAACGAGGAGACGGGAACTCTCTGAACTCTAGTTTGTAACCTAGAGATATTGAGGAAGCCACCCATCTGTCTTAAAATTGTTCCTGCCAGACCCTTGAAAACTGTAGAAGCTTTGCCCCCCACTCAAGCAAATAGGGATGTCCCTTCATAAGGAGGCTTTAATATTTTGTTTTGTGGGTTTCCTCCCCTGGGTCCTCTTTTGGCCTTGGGACTGACCCTGCGGTTAACTTCTGATGGTGGAGGCCGTCGTGACTGCCTGGAAGCTGATGACCCTGGCACCCGGAGAAGAAGCACGTTTTAAAAGAAAAAAATGCTTAACTTCTTTTTTAACTGGTAAAAGGGAACTTTCCCCATTAGAAAATCTTTGGATATACCTATCTAGATCGTCTCCAAATAACAGTTCACCATGAAATGGGAAACTGGCCAAGAGCTTTTGCATTTCTTAAAGAACTCTTCCTCCATAGGACAGAGTATTGAAAACTTTTCTGGAGGAAAAAACTGTTTATCTGGGGGCTCCCACTCAGAATACATATGCTTTTTTTTAGCCATGAATGGATAGGAAAAGCGTGAACAGATTGAGGCTTTAGTGAACCCAAACCAGAAGTGGGCTCATCGACTGACTGTGATTATTGTCAGTAAACATGTGCAGCGGACCAATTCAGTGAGAGACTTTACCACCGCCTTTCCTGCGAACCTGATCCTTTCATATTAGGTTCTCCGGAAGAGGAGACAATAACATCTTCCTGGTCCCTTGAGAGAAATTTGTCATCTCTCAACCCTTGTTCCTCAGCATGAGGGTCCTGAGCAATGGACGGGGATCTGCTACGCTTAGTCCCACTCTGGGATGCGATTAAAGCATACATTTTTTTGCTCCAAACATTAAAATGGTTGGAGAAAAAAAAACTCCTTAGTAAGATATATACAGGGAATGCAATGCTAAAAGTAACTCAAACACTTGCCCCTTCTGCCCAGGAAGTGCTAACAGCCCCGGTGGAGTGCACTTTAATATAAAAAGGTGGAACTTTCCTCTTTAAACCATAAGCTTGAACAATCACTTGTTGAAACCATTTAGAAATAGTAGATTTCAATGCTGCCTGTTCTCTTTTAGGACCTTTAGGCAACACAAACAAAACATCAGTTTTTTTTTTTATCTGAGCAGTCACCTTTAAGTAGACCTTGATTGTTCTCACCACATCAAGAGAATGTAGTGATTTTTCTTCCATAGAACAGGGTTCTGGTAGAACAACATCCTGATTTAGATAAAAACCTGACACTACCTTCGGTAGAAAGTTAGGATGAGGATGCAATACTACCTTATCCTTGTAAATAATATGGCTCTTTACAAGAAAGAGCAGCCAACTCTGATACCCTTCTTGCAGAGGATATGGTTACCAGAAAAACGATTTTCCTTGCCAAAAGAACCAAGGGAATATGTTGTATTGGCTCAAAAAGCCTGTTTTTGTAACGCCGACAGAACTAAATTCAAGTCCCAAGAGTTCAGGGGTGATCTAACCAGAGGATTAAGCCGTGTTACCCCCTGAAAAAACTACAAACCAAAGAATGCGAAGCAAGTGGTCATTGAAACAATACTGATTAGGCCGAGACCTGGCCTTTGAAAGTACTCAAGGCCAGCTTCATTTCTGACCCCATCTGCAGAAAGTCAAGCATTCCACTTATGACATACCTCCTGGGGTGCCAACCCCTGGATTCAGCCCAGGAGACATATGCCTTCAAGACTCTATAATATGTGATTCTGGCGGATGGTTTCCTTGCATTAACCAAGGTAGATACCACTGTACTTGACAGCCCACGTTTCTTCAGAATGTGGGACTCAATAGCTAAACCATTAAATCTAAGGTAGGATTGCGAGAGAAGGTCTGGACGTGGTGGTTGGGTCCATGGGACCCATACCTCCATCCTTATGATCTCTGCATACCAACATCTCATGGGCTACAAGAATGAAGACTTCCCTTCCTGCTTGATCCTGCAAAGAAGTCTTGGACGCAAGCAGAATAGGAGGGAATGCATAAATCAGTGAGGACTGATTCCACGGGAATAGCAAGGCATCTGTTCCGCATGCTAGCGGATCCTTGACACAAAATTGTCGATTTCTTTGTTGAACCTGGACGCAAACAGATCTACGTCTGGGATCCCCCATCTTTCACATATTGACCGGAAGATAGCAGGGTGAAGGAACCATTCTCCCGGGAACAACTGCTGGCAAATCACGTAGTCTGCCTAACAATTTTCTATTCCTAGAATGAAGACTGTCGATAGGCAAAGTAAATTGTTTTCTGGCCAAGATAGCATATGATTCACCTCTCTCTGGGCCGCACAACTTCTTGTGTCCCCTTTGATTGATATAGGCCAAAAAAGGTTGGCATATGTTGTTACCACTTGCCAGGTAACTGAAGGAAGGATTTTCCCCTTTGCAGATTTTTAGTTATTAACCATAAACTGAGGCTCCAGTGCACCTTTGGAGTCAAACACTGGGAAATCTAGAGCTCGAACCCTTTTGTTCCAAGCCGATAAGATACTGTTTTACAGCAGTCTTGAATGAAACTGAGCATAAGGAACGGCCTCGAATTAAGCCACCATCTTTCCCAACAACCATTATGCAAAGCTGAATAGAATAATTCATCTTGCTTCAACCACCTTAATCAGTTCCTTTATGGTGCTGATCTACGATCAGACCCAAGTATTTCAGCCTTCTTCATGGTTTTAAGGAGGATTACTCTAGGTTTAGAATTCAACCTAGGTTTTCCATGTAGTTGAATGTGGTGACCATACTTTGGTCTAAGCGGGCTACTGACTGGTCTATCAAGAACAGATCATCTAGGTAAACTATAATCATTATATCTTGGGCCCTCAATCTGGCTAGAGGAGGGGCCAGAGCCCTTGTAAACACTGAAGTAGCAGTAGCTAGACCGAAAAGCAGAGCTACACACTGAAAATGAAGATTTTCTACCTTGAAAAGTAGATATTACTGGTGAGTGGGGAAATATGCACATGGTATGCTTCTTTGATGTCGATTGACGCCAGAAGTTCTCCTCCTTGTAGGATGGAGACAACCGATTGGATGGACTCCAATGCGAAAAAAGAGTGTATATTCAGGAATCGATTTAGATTTTTGAGATCCAGAATGTCCATTCGGTTTTGGCAGTGTGAAAAAAGGTTTAACCAAAACCCCAACCCCTGCTCTTACATGGGGAACACCATGATCACTTCTTGCTAAAAGATGGTCCAATGCTTGAAAGAAAGACTTCTTTTTCTCTGTATCCTTAGGAAAGTTTGATCTGAGAAAACAAGGAGACGGGAACTCTTGCAACTCTAGTTTGTATCCTGGAGCTATTGAGGAAGTCCCCCATATGTCTCGACACTCTTACTGCCAGACCCTTGAGAGCTGCAGAAGTATTCCTCCTACTGAAGCGAGCGGGGGCGCCTCCTCATAAGGAGGCTTTAGTATTTTGTAGGTTTCCTCTCCCAAGATTTATTTTGTCCCTGAGGTTGACCCTGAGGATTACCTGGAGGCCATCGTGACTGCCTGGAGGCTGATGCCCCTGGCACAGGACAAGGAGCTTGTTAAAATGAAATATGTTTACTCCTTTTCTTAAATGGCAACGGGGTACTTTTTCCACTAGAATTTCTTTGGATGCACTACAAAAATCATCCCCAAACAGCCGTTTCACCTCAAAAAAGAAGACTAGTCAGGAGCTTCTTGCATGGTAATTAGTGAAGGGTGCGAGTCCTGAAGAATAGAATCTCTCATAGCAACTATTGCAAACATAAAACTGCTAGTAGCTTGCTAGATCCTGGGCCTGCTGAACAGGATAACCTTGAACACCTGTTTAAACTGGTCCCTCAACGATTAACCAATTACTGTCAGCGCAGGCTGAGACACTCAACCTGCCAGGGAAAGAAGTGTTTTGTTTTTTTAAAGGAATTCCAATTTTGTATCTGTTGGATCTCTAAACATTTGAGAATTGTCTGCCAGACAAGTCAAACGTTTATTCACAGAGGATATAGCAGCGTCAATTGCTGGCATACCCCACTTTTAGTGAATTTTTTCCTCCATAGGAAAAAGTGTGAAAAACCTTTAATGAGGAAAAATGCTTATCTGGGTGATCCCACTCAGATACAAAAAGCTTTTCCAGCAATGAATGGACAGGAAAAGCATGCACCGCTTGAGCAGGTTTTAGCGAACCCAAACACTCAGTTAAGGGTACATAAATGTGAAGCGGACCATTCAGTAAGAAATTGCACCATTAATCTTACAGATTATGAAGCTGATCCCCCCCCCGCATTTGACCCCTCAGAAGAGGAGTCATCAGCCTCTTCACGGTCCCCTGAGGGAATTCATCTTCTCCCGCCCCCAGTTCCTCAGTTTGAGGGTCCTGGGTAATGGAAGAGAACCTGTCACATTTACTCCCACTCTGGGATGCAATTAAAGCTGCTAACCTTTTTTCCAATCCTATCACGAGGAAATAGGAAATACCTTTTTAGTAATATAGACAGGGGCTGCAGTGTTGAAAACAGTTGCAACATTTCATGGCCCCGATGCTCACTCTGACTAGCCACCCCCTCTCAGGAGAGGATGCCTTTGTAGAGAGGAGTAGGCTTTCCAGAGCTTGAGGGAGACCCTTCTAGCCCTTTTTTGGGGGCATTTTAACCCCCCCTTCTGACCATAGCCCGATGCACAAAAGCAGAGGTACTACCAGAAGAAATCGTATCCACTATTGAGCAAGAGGCCAGACACTGCTGCTGCTTTTAATGCTCAGCCGGATGCTATTAGTAAATGTGCCAGGAGAATGCCTGTGTCGCCAACCTCTTACATGCCCCTTTTTTCTATTGTGTCCCTCCAACAACTGCACCCAGCAAAAATTGAGCTTTTAAACATACTCCTGCGTTGGACGACGCCAATGCCACGCTAAACCCTGCCCCTTCCAAAACATTGCGAACTTTTCAAAAGAGGGTTTTCCCACACGAGCGCTGGCCTCCGATCCGATGGGATCGGCGTGTGTGGGGGGGGGGGGGTGGCGAGGAGACCTGTAACAAGCCACCATGCAGAGGCGGTGAAAAAAACTGAGCAGCATCGCTGATCATTTTTGGCTTCCCCCTATGCAAGAAGAGGGGGGAGAGATTTGTCCAGGTGGGGGGGGAGGTGTTTTGTGGAAGAAAATCCCCCCTCAATCTTACCGGAGGTCTGAGCTACTAGCCGGAGGGAAGCCTGCTGCTTCTGTAACACAGAGTGATCTTTGTGGAAAGCATGACAAGGTACCTGCGTTATACAGCCCCCAGTGGTGACTCTTAGGAAGGAGATATTTCATAAGAAAATTAAAAAAATCATTAGAAAGCTCCACTTACCTTTCCTGCCGCAGGGTTTTCTGTGGTAAAAACCAACAGACCCAATTTTCACCTCTCACGGTGGGCTCCGTTACAAAACCTTCAGGAACCGGGGACCCCCGGGGAACCCACACTACTGGACCCCGTAAAGCACGCCACCAGTAAAAACGTTATGGCTGAAAAAAGCAAAGTACTGGATTCCAGAGTCTAGCTCTCTAAAAAGAGAAGCTTTACGGGCTAAACCTCGTTTCTTCTGCCACAAGGCCCGAGTACCATTCAATTGGGCCTGAAAAGACACTTTGAATGAATTCGGCTACATAGCTAGCCCCAGCAAGGATTGCTCCAGTGGAGCTCAGCTCAGCACAGCACATCTTTACTCATGACTAACACCTTAGACACTGGCAAAAAACTGAGGTACTCCCAGTAGTGGGAGTGGTTATATAGGGAGTGGACTTCCTGTCTTAAGGTGTGCCAGTGTCTAGGAAATTTCAGCCGCTGAAACATATCGGCTGAAAATGTCCCTTTCGGCAAAAAGCCGAAAGAGAATTCCTGACAATACTGGCACCGAAAATTGGGTGGGGCCTGGGCAGGGATCCGCCCCCGCCCCTGGTGCTGCCTATCAGGAAGACTTTCTAGATCGTAGAAAAGAGGAGAGACGCCGCCGCCTGTTTCATTATAGCGCCGAGAACATCGCAGCTTTCATTTCAATAGCTGTGTGTTCTCGGCGCTATAATGAAACAGGTGGCAGCTCTCCTCTCCCTTCACTGGCTTCAATGGGGACACTGTCTGCACTACTGGGGACACTGGCTGCACTACTGGGGACACTGGCTGCACTACTGGGGACACAGGCTGGGACACTGGCTGCACTACTGGGGACACAGGGTGGGACAGTGGCTGCACTACTGGGGACACAGGCTGGGACAGTGGCTGCACTACTGGGGACACAGGCTGGGACAGTGGCTGTGGCTGCACTACTGGGGACACTGGCTGGCTGCATCTGATGGGCACTGGTGAGGCTGCATTGATCTCTTGTGTCATGTCCGCAGTCTCTGACCATTTCCTGTACCATGTCCCCAGTCTCTGACCATCTCCTGTACCATGTCCCCAGTCTCTGACCATCTCCTGTACCATGTCCCCAGTCTCTGACCATCCCCAGTACCATGTCCCCAGTCTCTGACCATCCCCAGTACCATGTCCCCAGTCTCTGACCATCCCCTGTACCATGTCCCCAGTCTCTGACCGTCTCCTGTACCATGTCCTCAGTCTCTGACCATCTCATGTACCATCTCTGCAGTGTTTGATCATCTCCTGTACCATCTCTGCAGTCTCTGACCATCTCCTGTACCATGTCCTTAGTCCCTGACCATCTCCTGTACCATGTCCTTAGTCCCTGACCATCTCCTGTACTGTGTCCTCAGTCTCTGACCATCTCATGTACCATCTCTGCAGTCTCTGACCATCTCCTGTACCATCTCTGCAGTCTCTGACCATCTCCTGTACCATCTCTGCAGTCTCTGACCATCTTCTTTACCATGTCCTCAGTCTCTGACCATCTCCTGTACCATGTCCTCAGTCTCTGACCATCTCCTGTACCATCTCTGCAGTGTTTGATCATCTCCTGTACCATCTCTGCAGTCTCTGACCATCTCCTGTACCATTTTCTTAGTCCCTGACCATCTCCGGTACTGTGTCCTCAGTCTCTGACCATCTCCTGTACTGTGTCCTCAGTCTCTGACAATCTCCTGTACCATCTATGCAGTCTCTGACCATCTCCTGTACCATGTCCTCAGTCTCTGACCATCTCATGTACCATCTCTGCAGTCTCTGACCATCTCCTGTACCATCTCTGCAGTCTCTGACCATCTTCTGTACCATGTCCTCAGTCTCTGACCATCTCCTGTACCATGTCCTCAGTCTCTGATCATCTCATGTACCATCTCTGCAGTCTCTGATCATCTCATGTACCATCTCTGCAGTCTCTGACCATCTCATGTACCATCTCTGCAGTCTCTGACCATCCCCAGTACCATGTCCCCAGTCTCTGACCATCCCCAGTACCATGTCCCCAGTCTCTGACCATCCCCAGTACCATGTCCCCAGTCTCTGACTGTCCCCTGTACCATGTCCCCAGTCTCTGACCGTCTCCTGTACCATGTCCTCAGTCTCTGACCATCTCCTGTACCATCTCTGCAGTGTTTGATCATCTCCTGTACCATCTCTGCAGTCTCTGACCATCTCCTGTACCATTTTCTTAGTCCCTGACCATCTCCGGTACTGTGTCCTCAGTCTCTGACCATCTCCTGTACCATCTCTGCAGTCTCTGACCATCTTTTGTACCATGTCCTCAGTCTCTGACCATCTCCTGTTCCATGTCCTCAGTCTCTGATCATCTCCTGTACCATCTCTGCAGTTTCTGACCATCTCATGTACCATCTCTGCAGTCTCTGACCATCTCATGTACCATCTCTGCAGTCTCTGACCATCTCATGTACCATCTCTGCAGTCTCTGACCATCTCCTGTACCATCTCTGCAGTCTCTGACCATCTCCTGTACCATGTCCTCAGTCTCTGACCATCTCATGTACAATCTCTGCAGTCTCTGAACATCTCCTGTACCATCTCTGCAGTCTCTGAACATCTCCTGTAACATCTCTGCAGTCTCTGACCATCTCCTGTACCATGTCCTCAGACTCTGACCATTTCATGTACCATCTCTGCAGTCTCTGATCATCTCCTGTACCATCTCTGCAGTCTTTGACCATCTCCTGTACCATCTCTGTAGTCACTGACCATCTCCTGTACCATTTCCCCAGTCGCTGACCATCTCATGTACCATCTCTGCAGTCTCTGATCATCTCCTGTACCATCTCTGCAGTCTTTGACCATCTCCTGTACCATCTCTGTAGTCTCTGACCATCTCCTGTACCATGTCCCCAGTCGCTGACCATCTCCTGTATAAAAATATTTTTAAAAACAGTCACTTTCGGTATCTGTGTTGTTTCGGTATCAGTTTTCGGGATCAAGGAAGATTTATTTTCGGTATCGAATTCGGCACCAAAAAACCCATTTGGTGCATCCCTACCTGGTCCATCACCTAAAGGTAGCCTATAACCCACATAGTAACTACTATGGCTCTGTGTCCCGTGATGTATGATAAGAAAGAGTAGGTTTCTTATTTGGTCATACCTGTCTTCTGATCAGGCTCATGCATTCCACAGGTATGCTTAACAAACCCCCTGACCATTTATTAAGTCCACTGATCATGCCTGGTCCCCACAGAGAGCAAATGTGAAGTAAGGGGGTCCAATGGAGCACGACATAGATCCATTAATACCTGAAAGCTATTTTGATTACACTTTCATTAAAGAAAAAAAAAGAATTACAATTTTTCACTGAACGCATAAGCTGAGTAGAGCAGAATATCAAGATGGTTCAAATCTCGACCAGTTCAGCAGGGACCAGCCAGGATTTGAACCATTTATGACCAGGCTTATTGTACCATAGTCGATCCAACGATCGACTTTGGTTCAACCAGCATGTCAGATTTGTACAAGACATTATTAACAATAATCCATGTGTTCTCCCACAATAGCTCCATGGGAAGGCATTTTCTCAGTGTTGATGGGGGAACTGAGCAATTTTCTTTCCTGCAGCCGTGGTGGCAGGAAAAAAAAAAAAAACACACCATCTATGGCAGGCTTTAGTGTGACCTTTGTTTAGCTACAGATTATGCTGGATTTAAGGAGACTCTCTCACCTTTGTCCCCCCACCCACTCAAAGCATACTCTGGGTTCCTTCCTCCTACTCTTCAGGTGCCAATTTTCAGCACGCCAACTGGATGATCCGGCTCAAACACTGCTTGGGAGGAGGTCATATGCCCAATCATACCTGACCTAAGTTCTCTGTCAGAGAAATGGAGCTGCAGGGGACCTCTGTGATAGGTAGGTGAAGGTCTTTCTTACAGGAAACATAACTCTTTTGTCTGAATGGGCAAAGTGACATTCTATTTGTAGAGTAACTGTTGCCAGATCATTCAACAATGATCAAAAGATTATATATACTTTTAACATATTTTCTGCATGTTATTTACCTGTTACAGCCTCCCTCCTGCAGGCACCCAAAAGTCCAGAGACTGCTGTAGCCACTGTCATCTTGGATAGGATGTCAGCAGCCCCAGCAGACTCTAAGCTGTCACTCAAGTGGCATTCTATAGCAATCCTCTTAAGCCAGCCACAGACTGATTGAATTTGACTGGTTCAGCTGGAACCAGCCGAATTTCAATCCATATATGGGTAGGCTGGTGGTACTGAAGTTGATCCATTGATCGACTTCAGTACAACCTGCCTGCCTGTTTTTCCCGTATTATTACTGCCGAGGGCTATAGTCAACAGCAATAATCACCGTATTCTGACGGCAGGCAAACCTCTTGCTGTCAGAATACAATAACGCAGCGGGAGGGATTCAAGCTATTTTCTTTCCTTCGAACCATGTGAAGGAAAGAAAATTGCTTAATGTATGGCTTGCTTTACTATTCAGTAAGATTTAAGCAGCCCATATGTTAGCAGGCTGATGGAAATCTCCTGCTGTACTATTGTATTTTGCTTGCAGGGAGCCTTTCCCGCCAGTAGAATACAATAATCAATGTTGCTGGATATAGACAGAAGCACTGATTGTCGGGGATAAACCTGACCGGTTGATTGTTAGATGAACTTGTGTACGACCAGTTAGCCCATACATGGATCACAATTTAGTTGGTCCCTGCTGAGCCTGCCATATTTTGATCCATGTATGGCCAGCTTTAGAGATAGAACTGTTCTGTAAACTATAATATTAACAGAATTGTGAAAAAAAAAAGGCAAAACTTCCTCTGGGCAAAATTCAACAGGTTCTCTGTCTGAACTGATAAGCCTCAAACTCAAGAATGTTGTTCCAGGCCAAACAATGCTTCCACTGTATACTAGTGACACTAGTAGGTTTGGTCATTCAGGAAGTGTTCACCTCCCACACTAAAAACATCAGTGTGTGTGTGTGTGGCCAACACAAATCCTTCTGCCTTTGGTCTGCAGATGCTGCTGTTGTTTTTCAGGCCGGTAAATGCCATAAATCTCTGTGGACTGACAAGCCAGAATACACTGACTTGCAGACTCAGAACATGGGAAAGATTTTATCTCTACTGATATGTCTGCAAAGAATTAAACCAGAAATCACATTTATTAGAGTCCGGTCCTTCTATAGAAACATAAAAAACAGTGGTTGTAAACCCAAATCCTCAAAACATTATTTTGCACAATTTAGTAAATATTACTGTTATAATCGAAATAACATTGTGTGTACCTGTGCAAAATTAAAATGCAAAAGTTCACCTGCAGAAAAAAATTAGCATTTTTTATTGTTTTCCTGCAGGAGCCTGGAAAGCTTTGCAACCCTGATCAACGGATCAGGGGTGCAAAGTCGGGTTTCTGCAGACAAGCCTGAAGCTTTCAGGCCATACTTTCGACATGGGCTGTTTACAAACTACAGGGCTTGTCAATGAACCGTGAGATCGATTATCAGCACCCCCACAGTCCATTTAGAACAACAAGCTGTCAGACACAGTGGCCGACAGTAGTTGTAGTCTATTCATTTACAGAAAACTGTGACTGAATGATGCGGATGTGTGGGCAGAGCCCCACATGGCCATTCTGTTTTTGAATTGTGACAGTGTGTTTAGGGAGAAGATCCCCCACCCACTGTCACACTGAGGTGGGAAGCAGGGGCAGAGGCTGCAAGAGCTGGAACAAGTTACATGTTACACCCTAAATACAGGTGGAACATGTATCATGTTTTGAAAGGTGAACTTATGTTTTAATCTTCATTTGGTTGTAGTCTTTGTAAATCAGCCGATCTGTGGGAGTGGCATAGCTTGGGTGGCGGATACATTTTCCATTAAAGGGT
Source organism: Lithobates pipiens (assembly GCF_037356315.1). Taxonomy (NCBI): domain Eukaryota; kingdom Metazoa; phylum Chordata; class Amphibia; order Anura; family Ranidae; genus Lithobates; species Lithobates pipiens. The sequence continues at coordinate 480,042,267 of NW_027507764.1, read as the reverse complement.
TATTAAACCTTTCTTTTTTTAATTAAAATAACAAACATGTCTATATTTACCTGCTCTGTGCAGTGGTTATGCACAGAGCAGCCACGATCCTCTTCTTCTGGAGTTCCCCACCAATGCTCCAGGCCCCTCCTCTTCTGAGGGTGTCCCCACGGAAAGCCGCTTTCCATGGGGGCACCCGTGCGTGCTCGCTCCCGAGCCGCCCTTTGCTCAACCCCACCCTCCCATCACAGAATTTAACTGAGATCAGCCACTGTCAAATTGCCCAATGAGGAGAGAGACAGCGGCTCATGCCCGTCCCTGGATCAGACCAGGCTCAGGTAAGAAAAAGTGCAGCACAAAAGTTTTTAGAGAATTGCCGACATTTATAGTATGCATTAAGGTGAAAATCCTTAAGGATTTAGAACCACTTTAAGGCTTCAAATTAGAACTTTAGGGAAAACTTTTTTTTCATTTTGGATAGAGTAAGTGAGGTTTATAACCCTGCCAGATTTTTTTTCACCATTTGTGTCCCTATTGCAGAAATTTCTCTTCACTTCCTGTCCCATAGCCAAACAGAAAGTGAGAGGAAATCCCTGCAAATAATGGTCCCAATTGGAAGATTTTGCCTCTATTACATTTCTGGGGACAACTCAAACTTTGGGATTTTCTATGATATTGTCAAACAAGACAAATGAAGAGAGTGAATCTCCTTAATGGGGGGAAAAAAAATAGCAATAAAAACTGACAAGTGTTCTAATTATTTGATCCAGAAGCTAAACAAAAAAAGTTTTGCCTTTAGTTATACTTTAATGCAAGGTTGCAGACTATCATTTCTCAGCAAAGAAATCTGTGTTCTTGGATTTCCCTGGATTCTATAAACCTGGATTTGAACCTGGACCAGTGGCGGAATTATAGGGGTCGCCAAGATCGCCATGGCGACCGGGCCCCTTGCTGCAGGGGGCCCTTGAGGGCCCCCTGTACTCTTCCCTAGGAGGGGAGGCTAAGAGGAGCTCCTCGATCATCAGCCGAACTGAAATCGGCACTGTGAGGGAGCTCCTCACATTAGGGTAAAGTGTGTGCTCTTTGTCTCCCCCTACAGTGCAGTACCCGGCAGGTAGGGCCAAGGTACTGTAAATGTCTGCCGTTTTTTTTTATAAGACTATCTACTGCATTTGTGTTTATATGTGTGTGTGTGTGTGTGTGAGCATGCGTGTATGTACGTGTGTGTGTGTGAGCATGCTTGTATGTATGTGTGTGTGTGTGTGTGTGTGTGTGTGTGAGCATGCTTGTATGTATGTGTGTGTGTGTGTGAGCATGCTTGTATGTATGTGTGTGTGTGTGAGCATGCTTTTATGTGTGTGTGTGAGCATGCTTGTATGTGCGCGTATGAGCATGCTTGTATGTGCGCGTGTGAGCATGCTTGTATGTGCGCGTGTGAGCATGCTTGTATGTGCGCGTGTGAGCATGCATGTATGTGCGCGTGTGAGCATGCATGTGTGTGTGTGAGCATGATTGTATGTGCGTGTGTGTGTGTGAGCATGCATGTATGTGTGTGTGTGAGCATGCTTGTATGTGTGTGTGTGTGTGAGCATGCTTGTATGTATGTGTGTGTGTGAGCATGCTTGTATGTATGTGTGTATGTGTGTGTGTGAGCATGCTTTTATGTGTGTGTGTGAGCATGCTTGTATGTGCGCATGTGAGCATGCTTGTATGTGCGCGTGTGAGCATGCTTGTATGTGCGCGTGTGAGCATGCTTGAATGTGCGCGTGTGAGCATGCATGTATGTGTGTGTGTGTGAGCATGCTTGTATGTGTGTATGTGTGTGTGTGAGTATGATTGTATGTGCGCGTGTGTGTGTGTGAGCATGCATGTATGTGTGTGTGTGAGCATGCTTGTATGTATGTGTGTGTGTGTGTGTGTGTGTGTGTGTGTGTGAGCATGCTTGTATGTGCATGTGTGTGTGTGTGTGTGAGCATGCATGTATGTGTGTGTGTGTGAGCATGTATGTGTGTGAGCATGCATGTATGTGTGTGTGTGAGCATGCATGTATGTGTGTGTGTGTGTGAGCATGCATGTGTGTGTGAGCATGCATATATGTGTGTGTGTGTGTGTGTGTGTGCATGCATGTGTGTGTGTGTGTTCATATATGTATGTGTATGTATGCATGTGTATGTGCGAATGTATGTGAGTGTGCATGTATGCATATGTATGTATATGAATGTGCATGTCTTTATCAGTGGTGGTGCATCCAAAAGGGTGCACAGGTGCCGCCCCCTCTCTCCAGCCACCCCCTCTATGACCAATGGATAGATTCATGCATAGCATAGCATGAATCTATCCAGGGCCACCGCTGCCACCCCCATATTTAGGTGTCTGGTCCCTTTTGGGGTGCCGGGCGCCTGAATTACAGCGGCGGGGGGCGTTTTTGCAGCACCTGATTAGAGCCATGGGCTCTAATAGGCTTCAAAATAGGTGAACTGGGAGCGCCATGCTTGACGCTCTCAGTCTACCCAGGTGTGTTAGAAAAGTGAATTAATATTCACTTTCCTAACACTGAACCGCCTCTCCACCAATCAGGTGTGTGGGTCTGTTACCCATCACCTGATTGGCTGAAACGATATGCGCAGCTATTGGACACCTATCAGGAGGAGAGGACAGGAGATGAGGATGGCAGGAGATGCATGGCCGTTACCCGCTGCCCCACCAAGACAGGGTAAGTGGTGGGCAGACAGCGAGCGGGTGGTGGGGATTCACAGTGGCAGCATTTGATGGGCACACCAACAGGATTTGATGTGCACAGTGGCGGCATTTGATGGGTACACTGGCAGCATTTGATGGGCACACCAACAGCATTTGATGTGCACAGTGGCGGCATTTGATGGGTACACTGGCAGCATTTGATGGGCACAGCGGTGGCATTTGATGGGCACAGCGGCAGAGTTTGATGGCCACAGCGGCAGAGTTTGATGGCCACAGTGGTGGCGATTGATGGTACAGTGGCTTTAATTGATGTTTTTTAAATCGGTTCCTTTATATGCGGCCACCCACTTGGGACTGGGCCCTGGTGTTCCACCATCGGGCTCGGAGAAAAGAGCCCTGTCCGGATGTCGGGGGGGGGGGGGGCCCTCCAAGGTTTCCTGCATCGGGGCCCTGAAGGTTCTAGTTACGCCACTGACCTGGACCTTGAAGGTTCCAAAGTGTCTTTGGTGGGACACAACCTTCAAATCCTGTGTCTAGATTTTACTGGATGCCTGCAGCCTGTATTAGTACACAGGTGTGAACGTTCTGTATATACCGAAGCCTGAATATAGCTCAAGGCTCCCAGCTTGGAGAAAGCTCCCATATTGGAGACAGGAGGTCTCAACCAGGGGTTGGAGGTGTCCCAGTCAGGAGTCAAGAGACAGTAGGTCTCCACCAGGGGTTGGAAGTGTTGTCCCAGGAGTCAGCGAACCTCCTATCCAGAGGCCAGGAGTGAGCTGTGCAACAGGGCATGGTGTCTAGGGGCTAAATGAGCCAAGTGAACCAGGAGAGCTGGGTAACACAGTTAGAGGGACTAATAAGGAGAGCAGCGGTGCTGCTGACAAGGAAGCCAGGTGGCCTGACACTTTCAATTGACTTTTCATGCTGATGGCGGAAACCTCTGTGTGGGAAACTGATTTCTATGCAAACTGTTCCGTTCTGTTTAATAAAAGTGTGTTGCCACTCTCTAAAATGCAGTAAGACTGGCTTAACTCATTGGAAAATGCATCTGTTGAATGGAACATAATCACCCTAACAATACAGGACATTAGAACCTAAACAACAGCTACAGATACCTATAAGGGTAATAAAGCTTTAGGCTGATTTCCATACACCCACAACCTGAACTGCTGTGGAAGAAGCCTTGTCTTCTGTCTGACTAAAATCAAAAGGCTTGATATCCACCTTACATAATATAGAAGAAAAATTCTGGTTGACCCCTTTTAGACACGTCTCTAATCCACAAGCCCAGGTGACTTAAGGGAATAGTTGAAACGAGAATGGCTACCTTTTCATGGTTATTACGTGGCTTAGCGGCACTACTCTTTTTCCTGGGGACTTTCCTGAGAGAAGCACAACCTCTCATTGGGGGGATAAGAGGTTGTGCTGCTCCAAGGGAAGTCCCCAGGGCTCCCTGCTTGACTCGAATCTCCTGATATATACCTCCATTATTTGGTTTCCATTCCTACTGATCCCCTAATCACAACCTCTTACATATATTCTCAGTCCCACTTTTGTTTTGGATACACATCGCCCATACAGATATGATTTCCCTGGTTATGTTCTATTCTGTTCTGACCGATACTTATACAATTCGATGTTTGGCAAGCTCTCCGAGACACCCTTCCTCCTGGCAGCAGTGTTTTGGTAGAAAAACGATTGATGCTTGTAAACGCGTGTAGCTTGTGTAGGCATGTTGGGCGTCAATTTCATTGGCCAGAATAATAATTGATTTTTTTGTTCCTAAACACCTGCTTCCCACCCCAGAGTCCTGATCACAGGTGCAATTCTTTTGCAGTGGAGAAACTTAATAAATGTACTACCCCCCGCAAAAATATGTGCATTTACTTTTCTTTAACTTCCCCGGCATTATTCCGGGCAACCCCGAGCCACACTTGGGATCACATTGCAGGATCCAGGCAAAGTTACTTACCTTATCCCCAGGATCATGCGATGTCTCCCCACTGTGTGTGCGAGCTGTCCTCCACTTGATTCATCACAGCGCCGAGCTACGTTCCCTGCGAGCGTTGTGACGCACAGGGACGGAGCACGGCGCCAAATTCAAAAAGTGAAACACACACTATACATATAGTACACTGTAATTTACAGATTACATTACTGTATCAAATTATTTCACATCCCTTTTGTCCCTAGTGGTTTGTCCAGTGCCCTGCATGCAGTTTTATATTATAAATACTGTTCTTTCTGCCTGGAAACTGGAAATTGTCCATAGCAACCAAAACCGTCCCTTTACATCAAAAGCGGTTTGATGCTAGAAAACGGCGATAATAAATTAAAATCACTTGCAGAATTGAGCAATAGTGATTTGTGGGGAGATCCGTCAAACAATTCTTCAACTGAGCAAATGTTTGTGTTTTTGATTTGATTACATTATTGAATAACTTTTATTATTATTATATTATTATTAGTTATTATTTATAGTTATTTATTATATTATAATTTATGATTTTCTGTTTCAAACTTTATCATACCTGGGATGTCTACTAGACTCTGGTTTGGACCGATTTACATGAGTTATTCCTAAGAATTACAGGCCTACAATATAAAACGCTAAATTTCCATGAAAAACAAATATACCGCTTTGAGCATCAAAAATCTGAAATAATCATACCGCCAGGGAGGTCAATAACCACTGTTCATTTTTTACTATATAAAAGAAAAAAAATGTTTGCTTACATTTTCCTTTCATTTGTTTGAAAAAACGATCCCACAATTATTGGTGATCAGTAACAATTATTGGTGATCAGTAGCATTTTAACTCCTCCGACCTGACTGCAAGAGGTTGACATTACGTCAAATCAAACTTTTTACGTATCTCAAATGAAAATATTCCATTTATGAATGTATTATTAATTACAGAATTGCTTTAAATTGTGTTTTATATCTGCTTGGAGTTCAACTTTAATGTCATCTTGGAAGACGTGCACAATTTTAAAACTCCAACTATATTTCCCATCAGCATTATAAGTGTGACCATGATACAGCATCATAATGCTGTTTTCTAAAGCCAAGCTGTAATTGAAATTAAAACTAGCATATCATATAATATTACCGTACAGGAATGAATCAGTGAATGACTAAAGAGCAGCAGATTGTTTCACACACCAATTAAACCATCACATCTTCAGCTGGGGCTACCCGTGGGGTTTTCAATGCTGGTTAGTCCAGATTTAACTCCTAGTTAGCAGCTGCTTCATTTGCAAAACATCGATTTTGACATTTTAGCATTTTCATAGCTCCAGCCCTAAGAGTCCTTTCACACTATATTAGAGGCTGGAAGACTGCTAAATCACCGCTGGGATTGGGAGCAGAAAGAGCTGGAGGACTTCAGTGCTACTGCTGTGAACTTGCGGGATGAATTGTTTCACAGTGATTGCAGCTACAGAGGTCAATAAGGACATGTTTTAAAATTAATATACTGCCATAAAAAATAATGAAACATTTAAATCTCTATAGCTAGGCCACAGTTAAACTTAAAGTGTTTGCAGACCCTCACATATAAGACCCCTTTCAAACTGAAGCGCCGCTAAAAGATCGCTAAAGCACCAGTCATTTTTAACAGCGCTTTTTGGGTGCTAGCGGGGCGTTTCTGTTTTTTTTTTTTTTTTTTTAAATCCTAAAAACACCCATGTTGCGGCAAATCAATTCTAAGTTTTGGAAACGCGCCCATTCATTTCAATGGGCAGGGGCGTTTTTGGAGCGCCTTTTACAACTCTCCAAACCCACCCCAAAGATTCCGTTTGCCTGTTTGCAGGACTTTTTCTTTTTTTGCAATCGCACCACCCGAGCGTGAAAGCACTCATGCAAATGAATGGAGGCAGTTTTCAGGTGCTTTTCAGAGGCTTTTTTAGCGCTAAAATGCCTGCAAACCGCCTCAGTACGAGTCTTATACCCAGTGAAATGAATAGCCTCAGAGGATACACAGAGATGAAGCTAATTTTCTTACATAAGTTTTACATGTACAGTGAGAGAAAAAAGTATTTGATCCCCTGCTGATTTTGTACGTTTGTCCATTGAAAAGAAATGACCTGTGTATAATTTTAATGGTAGGTTTATTTTAACAATGAGAGACAGAATAACAAAAAAATCCAGCAAAACACATTTCAAAAAAGTTATAAATTGATTTGCATTTTAATGAGTGAAATAAGTATTTGACCCCTTTGCAAAACATGACTTAGTATTGTTGGCAATCACAGAGGTCAGACGTTTCTTGTAGTTGGCCACCAGGTTTGCAAACATCTCTGGAAGGATTTTGCCCCACTCCTCTTTTCAGATCCTCTCCAAGTCATTAGGGTTCCGAGGCCAACGTTGGTAACTCAAACCTTCAGCTCCCTCCACATATTTTCTAAGGGATTAAGGTCTGGCGACTGGCTAGGCCACTCCAGGACCTTAACGTGCTTCTTCTTGAGCCACTCCTTTGTTGCCTTGGCCGTGCGTTTTAGGTCATTGTCATGCTGGAATACCCATCCACGACCCATTTTCAATGCCCTGGCTGAAGGAAGGAGGTTCTCACCCAAGATTTGCTGGTACATGGCCCCATCCATCGTCCCTTTGATGTGGTGAAGTTGTCCTGTCCCCTTAGCAGAAAAACACCCTCAAAGAATAAGGTTTCCAACCTCCATGTTTAACGGTGAGGATGGTGTTCTTGGGATGATAGGCAGCATTCCTCCTCCTCCTCCAAACACTGCGAGTTGAGTTTGATTTTGGTCTCATCTGACCACCATACTTTCACCTAGTTCTCCTCTGAATCATTCAGATGTTTATTAGAAAACTTCATACGGGCCTGTACATGTGCTTTGAGCAGGAGGACCTTGTGGGCGCTGCAGGATTTCAGTCCTTCACGGTGTAGTGTGTTATCAATTGTTTTCTTGGTGACTATGTGTCACGTACCTTCTAGTATCGAGCCCGGATTGCGGAGAGAGGCCTCCCTTATGACTCCCACTACCGGTTTCCTGACAATGTAACAGGGAACACAGGAGTAAGGAGGGGTACAGGTGCCTGGCAGGATCAACAGATGGGTAGGATGGGTAGGTGAAGTTCAGTGGAGCAGGTAATCACAGTGAATGGATCAGCAGGTAGTTTATAGCAGATAACACAATTCAATGGAGTAGGTAACTTGATGATAAGCAGTGCAGGAAAGTAGGCAACTTGTAGCAGATAAACAGTGCGATATACACAAGTACTTGCAGCAGATAAACAGTTCAATATGAGCAGGCACTTGCAGCAGGTGAACAGTTCAATAAGACAGGTGACTTGAAGCAGATGAACAGCGCAATATGACAAGTGGCTTGAAGCAGATAAACAGCCCAATATAAGCAGGTACTTGCAGCAGATAAACAGTTCAATATGAGCAGGCACTTGCAGCAGGTGAACAGTTCAATACAAGCAGGTTACTTGCAGCAGATGACACAGTTCAATATAAGCAGGTTCACCTTTAGCAGACGGATGGTCAAAGCAAGCCGGGTCGGATATCAGACAGGAAACGAAGTACAAGGGAACAGGCAGGAGAATCGTCACAACAAGCCGGGGTCGGGTGAAGGCGGATAGCAGATGGGTCAAAGGCAGGCCGGGTCAAACAGGAACAAACACTACGGATCAGGTCTCACAGGTATAACGCTGTAGAGCAGACAGCAGAGACCATTAGCCAGAGGCTAGTTTAAATAGGCCGTTTGGCGCCAACACGGATGCACGCACGCGACCGCGCACCTGCGTACGAACGCTTGCGCGTTCGTACGATCCTGCGTACCTGCGACGATCGTAAATCAGAAGACCTGGAGGTCAGTCTCTTCATGCGATTTTCATGACACTATGGTCCGAGCTGCCTTGAGATAATTGACAAGTTTCTCCCGTGTAGTTCTGGGCTGATTTTTCACTGTTCCCATGATCATTGAAACTGCACGAGGTGAGTTCTTGCATGGAGCCCCAGAGAGAGGGAGATCGAACTGTTGTCACCCTCTCACCAAGCTGCTTCAATCTACTTTGTCCCCAACATCCTTGGGCAGCACTTTGGTCTTGGTCATGGTGGAGAGATTGGAATCTGATTGATTGGTTGCTTCTGTGGACAGGTGTCTTCTATACAGGTAGCTTAGGTAAACTGAGATTAGGAGCATTTACTTTAAGTGAGCACTCCTAATCTCAGCCCGTTACCTGTATAGAAGACACCTGGGAGCCAGAAATCTTGCAGATTGATAGGGGATCAAATACTTATTTCACTCATTAAAATGCAAATCAATTCATAACTTTTTTTGAAATGCGGTCTGGACATTTTTGTTGTTGTTTTTTCCCTCACTGTTAACATAAACCTACCATTAAAATTATAGACTGACCATTTCTTTGTCAGTGGGCAAATGTAAAAAATCAGCAGGGGATCAAATAGTTTCTTCCCTCACTGTATACAGTACCTGCTGTCTTCCCCTTTTCTACACTCTTTGAAAAGTGCATATTGTGTTAGAAATCTTTCTTCCTGTTTCAGCAGTGGGTGAGGAGTCTGGGCTTACACTGTGCAAAGCTGATTGGGGGAAAGGGACATTCCACACCTCTCCCCCCCCCCCCCCTCCACAGAGCTGTGGTCTCCATTTCAGGAACTACAATTCCCATCATGCCTAGTCATGTCTGTGAATGTCAGAGTTTTACAATGCCTCATGGGATGTGTAGTTTTGCAACAGCTGGAGGGCCGTAGTTTGAGGAACCCTGGAATAGACAACCTCTCTGCTTGGAATCTTCCTGACACTAATTTTCAGCTGCTGTTATCTCATGTGTTGGAGAGCTTGTCAGAAGTGACTGCTGATAAAAGAGGAATGGAGCACCAGAGAGAAACAGCACTTAGAGGACGTCACTTAGAGCTTTGGAGAGAAATAAGTAAACACTATAGATATATGTGCCTTTCATGAATGGGGTTTACAACCACTTTAAGGCTGTAACCTTGCCAAATGTTTAATTAGATTGTAGAGTTAAAAAATATAACAGTCATTTGGGGAACCGCTTAATCACAGAGAGTGTACTTCAAGCAATTAATGAAAGAAAGATTAAAGCTGGCCATACATAGATCGCAATTCAGCCAGTTTAGCAGGGACCGGCCGAATTTCGATCCGTGATTGGGCAGCCGGGTTGTACAGAAATCGCCCAGCAGGTTACCAGAAAAAGAACATGCACCAATAGAAGGAGTGCCAGACAAAATAATAAAAGGTGTCCAAGTTAGTTTATTGGTTTGTACAAAAAACACAGTCAATGTGTTTCGCGGGCAAGAAAAAATACCCCCTTTTATCAAGACTACAACAAAACAAAATATTATAGAAACGTTATTATGACTGGTATAATGATACAGTAAGTCTAATAACATAAAAGGGGGAGTGTTTTCAGGCCCCCAAAATGTGTTGGCTGTTTTTTTCAGTGCAAGCTAAAAAAAACGAATTTCGACTCTTGATCCTTCAATTGGTGTGTGTTTTGTCTGGTAAGCTTTCTTTGCTATCTGCGTCCTCACTAGCGAGATTCGCCCCTCTATTTTTCCTGGAAACTTATTCAAGGAGACAGCAAGTAAAGCAGAATCCAAAATATAAAGCTGTCACAACCAGCGGTGAGGGAAGATCATCTAATGGGGACAAATGTTCACGTAACAATTCTCTGTGATGGAAATTCTGTTCCCCATCTTCGGACCGCAAAAATACTCTGATACTAATACCAATTCCTATTCTTTTCAAAATGAAACCATTGTATTTACATACACTTTAAAGCTAAACTCAAAGCAAATGTTTTTTCCGCATGCAGTGGGGCTCTTCCCACACTGCATGGGTTAACTGCTTGTTTTTCTCGAAGGGTTCGGGGAGCCTAGAAATACTCATCTAATCCTCCGATCCTCTCAACGCCCCCCCCCCCCCCAGTCCCTTCAGCTCCTGCACCCTCCCCCCCACCCCCCCCCCCCCCCGCGGTCCAGTGGTCTTGGTGCGGTGGACTGTTCCCGACATCAAGATGCCCATAGACCTTCTCTGGGTGTGAAGATGTCAGGAACAGTATGATGTGGGGGAAGTACCATTTTCCACAGGATGGAAGGATCAGGTGAGTATAGGCGCTGTGTTCACCCCTAGCCAAAACGAGCAGTTAACCCATGCAGTGTGAGCACAGTCCCACTGCAAGGGGAAAATAAAAAGTTGTCCAAAGTTGGGCTTTAGGGATTTCATAGATTTGAGATCAGCACACAAGATCATGTCTTATTAGACATCGAGGCTTGAAAGCAGTTGGGAAAATATCGATCTGATAGGCTACTAAAACATTGTAAAACTGCCTTGTTTCCTTCAGTGACAATGGTGTCTGCTCCCTGAGAGATGGACACAGATCATTTCTGGGTGTCTTCTCTGATGCCGATGGGCATTCACATTTCACATGCACATCTACACCAATCCCCACATCTTTCTATACTTACTTGTTAATTGGGAGCAAGTCATTAGATCTTGGGTTGGAACTGTCTGTTTTAGGGTTACCATTATTCAGGCTTTGTAAATCTCTTCCTGTCCGCAGAGGTGGGCCTACTCCACCAATTTTACTAGTAAAAAGAAAAGGTGGAGCGGTTTTATTTGTTGCCATTATCTGTAAGTGTGCGATAACAAAACTAAACCATGCAAGTGAACGCAGAAACATAATGGTTCCCTTTAAAATGACTTGATGTCATATAATAAGACAGATGAAATGCTAGGGCTATGTGTAAAGTGCTTGTACCTGATATTACTACAGTAAACCCAAATACAATTCCTAAGGATTACTGTTGTTCATGCACAGTCATTACTAAACCACCCAACTCCCTGTCTGGCGTGTTAAGTTTTTCTCATTGATAGATGAGCACGGCCTAGTAGAAATGTGATAATAGAGCTTGTGTAGCAAAGCTGGAAAAGCAGAAGTGAGAGCGTTGACCTTAGCAGCCACTATTACAGACTCCGTGTAAGCTGATTCTAATAGAATTTAATGACTGAATTATATCAAGGAAGCTCAAAGTGTTACTAAACCCAGAACCTGCATTCACTATATCTGGTCTCCCACAGTACACAGAACATGGAAATTCAATCATATTAGCAAATATAAACTGCTAAACACCTTTTCTCATCAGTAGTATATGTCTTGTGACTTCTATCAGATCCCCATTAAAGCTTGTAGGACGAGTTTTTATACTGCACTGGCTGTCCTATCAGGATGCAGGACCCCTGGCCCTTTGTCTGGACAGTGCTGATTGGCCCTGTGCTGATCAACTCTCTAGCAATACACACCAAACTGAGCATGTGCAGCCTGACTCCAGTAACTGTCTTATCAGGACATATTCTGGAGTCAGTGGAAGAAAAGGGGGATCTGTGCATACAGGATCAAACAGCCTTTTTACACAATGCAGAGGATTAACTCCTTAGGTGCCACATTGAGTATAACAAGCATGCTTTACTGCATAAACAGACTGGTTTTACTGTTGTGGGTTTAGTAACCATTTAAAGGCTCATTCACACCAGAATGTGCATTGTGATATGCATCAAGACCCACATCACAACGCATGTGAAATCACTCTATATCTGTTCTGTGGTGCACGGCAATGCAAAGTCCAATACCACATATACAGTGCTGCAATGCACCTGTCTAAACCACTGGCAACAAAAGTGAGTACACCCATACCTAAGTGAAAATGTCCAAATTGGGCCCAAAATGTCAATCTTTTGTGTGGCCACCATTATTTTCCAGGACTGCCTTAACCCTCTTGGGCATGGAGTTCACCAGAGCTTCACAGGTTGCCACTGGAGTCCTCTTCCACTTCTCCATGACAATATCATCGAACTGGTTAGAGACCTTGCACTCCTCCACCTTCCATTTGAGGATGGCACACAGATGCTCAATAGGGTTTAAGTCCGGAGACATGCTTGGTCAGTTCATCACCTTTACCCTCAGCTTCTTTAGCAAGGCAATGGTTGTGTTGGAGGTGTGTTTGGGGTCATTACCATGTTGGAATACTACCCTGCAGCCCAGTCTCGGAAGGGAGGGGATCATGCTCTGCTTCATAGTGTGTCACAGTACAAGTTGGTATTCATTGTTCCCTCAATGAACTGTAGCTCCCCAGTATAGACAGCGCTCATGCAGCTCCAGACCATGACGCTCCCACCACCATGCTTGACTGTAGGCAAGACACACTTGTTTTTGTACCTGTTTACCTTAACACACGCTTGACACTATCTGAACCAGATAAGTTTACCTTGGTCTCATCAGACCACAGGACATGATTCCAGTAATCCATGTTCTTCGTCGCTTGTCTTCAGCGAACTGGTTGCGGGCTTTCTTGTGCATCATCTTTAGAAGAACACTTCTTGTGGGATGACAGGCATGCAGACCATGCAGTGTATGGTCTGAGCACTTACAGGCTGACATCCCCCACCACCCCTTAAACCTCTGCAGCAATGCTGGCAGCACTCATTCGTCTATTCCCCAAAGACCAAAGGCCAACCTCTGGATATGACGCCGAGCACGTGCACTCAGATTTTTTGGTAGACCATGGCGAGCCCTGAGTGTAACCTGTCTTGTTAAACCGCTGTATGATCCTGGCCACCACGATGCAGCTCAGTTTCAGTGTCTTGGCAATCTTCCTATAGCCTAGGCCATTTTTATGTAGAGCAACAATTATTTTTTTCAGATCCTCAGAGAGTTCTTTGGCTTGAGGTGCCATCTTGAACTTCCAGTGACCAGTATGAGAGAGTGAGAGCGATAACACCAAATTTAACACACCTGCTCCCCATTCACACCTGAGACCTTGTAACACTGAGTCACATAACACCAGGGAGGGAAAATGGCTAATTTGTTGCCAGCGGTTTAGACATTAATGACTGTGTGTTGAGTTATTTTGAGGGGACAGCAAATTTACACTGTTAAACAAGCTGTACACTCACTACTCTACATTGTAGCAAAGTGTCATTTCTTCAGTGTTGTCACATGAAAAGATATAATAAAATATTTACAAAAATGTGAGGGGTGTATTCACTTTTGTGAGATACTGTGTATTATATTATATATATATACATACACATACATATATATATATATATATATATATATATATATATATATATATATATATATATATATATATATATATATACATATACACACACACACACACACACACAGAGATGATACGTCTCCCACTAGGGAGACTTATGGTCCCTGTGTGTTCTGGTTGTCACCGAGAAAATGATGGTATATCTAAGACTACAAAGTTGTCACCAGAACAAAAGGAGAGGATATATACAGTATGTCCAAAGGGGACACCTGTAATGCCCTGTACACACGGTCGGACATTCCGACGGATTTTGTGCCAAACTTGCATACACACGGTCGGACAATGTTGTCGGAAAATCCGATCTTTCTTAACGAGGTGACGTACAAATGTACGTCGGGACTATAAACAGGCCAGTAGTCAATAGCTGTGGTCTCTTAATTTATTCTGACCATGCATGGCACTTTGTCCGACGTGTGTACAAACGATCGGAATTTAAACGATCGGATTTTGTTGTCGGAAAATTTTAGATCCAGCTCTCAAACTTTGTGTGTCAGAAATTCAGACGGAAAAAGTCCGATGGAGCCCACACACGATTGGATTTTCAGACAACGCGATCCGATCGCACATTTTCCATTGGAAAGTCTGGCCGTGTGTACAGGGCATTACAGTGACAACTGTCTCAGAGGGGAAGCTCTAAGAGGCTTTGTAGAAATTTCCTTTGCCATTCCACATGAGAAGAATCCTTCCCAACAGGACAGACAACAAAAAAATAACACAATTTTCTCTAAAACTACAACTTGATTAAAAAAATTCTTCTCTCCTCTGCTCAAAAGTAACACTGCAATTATATATAACCTGCCCCTGAAAAACTGCACAGGACTGAGGACGCAGGGGTCACAAATAACACATATCGGTTGAATCAAAAGCCAGCCTGGTTTACAATGAATATCCTGCTAATTTGGTTGCCAATTTGCTTGGCGAATCCCCATCATTATATGTATTCCTTTAAAATATCCTTGTTTTATTCATTTTCAAGAAAATAAGACCCCATCCACACTAGGGCCACGGCCGCGTTAGCGCTAAAGCACCACTTGTTTTAGTGGCACTTTTGTGCTGCTTTTCAGCTGCTAGCAGGGCGCTTTTAACCCCAAAAAAGTGGTTAAAAACTCCTGTTTTGCAGCACTTTCAAATTGCTTTTAAGGCAATTTGAAAGCACTGTATATAGCGCTCCCAACCCGCCCCAAAGATGCTACTTGCAGGACTTTTTTTCCCGTCCCGCAAGCGCACCGTCCCAGTGTGAAAAGGCACACTGGAATGAATGCGAGGCGGATTTCAGGCGCTAAAGTGTCTGAAAACCGCCCAGTGTGCAAAAAATAAAACAAAGAAGGAAGAAGAGAAATAAGGAAAACCGCAGTTGATTCAAACTGCAGTGACCGCCGAACACTACGTGAAATGTGAGGCTACACACTGGAGGCAGTGAATCATGCAAAAGCATTGTTTATGTTGTCTTCAATAAAGATATTTTTAGCCAGCAAAATCATAACAAAATACAAAAATAAACAGTTGATCTGGCAGCAATCTAGTGATAAACATAAAATATTGATTAGTCACCACAACCCCTTGACCATTTTATGATGAGAGTTAAAAAAAAAATTGAATTATCAAGTCTGGTAGTTAAAGAGTGCCACCTAGTGGACTGAGGGAAACAAAGCATTTTCTTAATGGATAAGTTCACCTTTGTACAAAAAATAAGGGGGGGGGAGAGGGAGGGGGGAGGAGAAGGGGGGAGGAGAAGGGGGGAGAGGGAGGGGGGAGATAGTCGGCATCTGCAGCAGGTTACATGTTCCACCCTAAAATCAGGTGGAACTTGTAACATGCTCCCAAAAGGTGAACTTATCCTTCAGCTCCGGAAGGTTTTACCCACTTCCTGACCAGGCCATTTTTTGCGATACAGCACTGCATTGCTTTAACTGACAATTGCGTGGACGTGTGACGATTTACCCAAATAAAATTGATGTTCTTTTTTTTCCCACAAATAGAGCTTTTTTTTGGTGTTATGTGATCACCTCTGCACTTTTTTTTTGCGCTATAAACAAAAAAATTTTATTTTTTACTTTCTGCTATAAAACATTATCAAAAAAAATTTTTTTTTCTTTAAAAATCAGATTTCTTCATACATTTGGGCCAATATGTATTCTGCTACATATTTTTTGTAAATAAAATCCCAATAAGCGTATATTGATTGGTTTGCACAAAAGTTATAGTGTCTACAAACTGCGACATTGGGGTGGACAAATTGGATAAAAATGCACGGATTACTGTATAAATGACACTGGCAAAGAAAGGGTTAACACCAGGGGCAATCAAAGGATTAAATGTTCACTAGGGAGGTGCTTACTGTGTGGGGCAGTGTAACACTGAGGCCAGGTTCACACCTATGCGAATTAGATGCGGGTTTCTCCGCATCCAATTCGCATAGGTTCACATATCTCCGTTGCTGCTGCGGAGCGCACTGCACAAAAACGCTGTGCGTCTTTGGCTCCGTTTCGGGGCCGAATTCAGGCATAGAATCGGGGAACTGGGACACACAGCGCTCCTGTGTGATCCACAGCGGGTTATAGTGTGAACCCGGCCTGAAGGAAAAGAGAGATCCATGGTTCAGCTTAGCTGAATCACAAGATCTTTCCCTTCCTGACAGATCCACTATTTGCCTTGTTTACACAAGCAGACGGCTGATCCGTCTCTCCTGTGAATGATCAGTAGGTTGCGCTGGCCATTGCAACCATCGAACGCGCTGATTGGCTCCCACTGCATCACTCTCATCACAGCAAAAGCAGCATTCTGGCGGTGCACACACGCCCAAAACTGCATGCACAAAATCACATACCTGTATGTGATTTTGGGCAGCCAGGCCGCACTGCCACAGTATATATATGCGGTGGGCGGTCCGGAACTGGTTAAAGTGTATTTCCATTTTTGCAGCCAAATTGGGATTACACCTAGTTTATATTTTTTACATGTCCCCATTCACATAGCATAACTTTAAAAATATAAAAAAAAATTGCAGCTTAATTTTTTATATTAAAAGCAAACTTCCCACCCATCCATGTCTCTATGTCTTATTTTGTTGAGAAATCAATTTGAAAATCACCCCCCCAGTATTTCCGGCTGTGGCCATTTGAAGTAAGGGCAAATTATTCATGTAGCATTTACTTCCTGGAATCCATCTTCCCTTCGTTCAGGCATGCATGCAGGGGAGTGTGCTAAGCTGAGAAAACCCATCCCCCCCCGAAGACTCCTGGGATGTATCACATCATTTACCTAGGCAAGAAACCAGGAAGTAACTCAAGGAATGTAAAAAAAAAGAAGAGTTTAACACAAGTAAATATCAATGCTTTCCTATCCATTTAAAAATGCTGGCAGCATAAGGATTAAAAATAATCAATGTTGCCTGGGAGAGTAAAGTTCCACTATAACCCTGTCTGTGCTGTGCAGGCAGATCTTCATTATCCAATGTAACTAGATTCTGTCCTATGAAAGGGTTAAATATTTATGTTAATGAAGACAGACTTGGGACACACTCTGACATTGTTCTAAAAACCTTGCAACCAGCAACATCTAAAAATATTAACCACTTAACTGATTGCTGACCGTATACATACAGTGGCAAGGCGGCTCTCCTGGGTCTGTACAAGATCCTGCACTTCCGGGTCTGGGGTGAGCTCCGCTGCCATGTCCGCCAAACGTTCGGGACACATCACACAGTGTACACAAGCACAGGCTAGGCACCCTATGAGCGCCCCCTGACGTTAACTCCTTCCCTGCCAGTGTCATTAGTACAGTGACGGTGCATATTTTTAGCACTGATCACTGTATTGGTGTCACTGGTCCCCAAAAACTGTCACTTAGTGTCTAATTTGTCCCACTGCAATGTGGCAGTCTCGCTAAAATCGCTGATTACTAGTAAAAAAAAAAAATTTTAAAAATTCCATGGATCTATCCCCTATTTTGTAGACACTGTTACTTTTGCGCAAACCAATCAATATACGCTTATTGGGATCTTTTTTTTTTTTTTAAACCAAAAACACGTAGCAGAATACATATTGGCCAATTCGATTTTTTCCATTTTTTTTTATCAGATATGTTTTATAGCAGAAAGAAAGCAATAGTTTTTTTTTTCTTCAAAATTGTTGGTCATTTTTTGTTTTTAAACGCAAAAAATAAAAACTGCAGAGGTGAATAAATAGCACCAAAAGAAAGCTCTATTTGTGGGAAAAAAAGGTCATAAATCTTATTTCAGTACAACAGCACACGACCCGGCAATTGTCAGTTAAAGTAACGCAGTGCCGTATCGCAAAAAATGGCCTGGTAATGAAGGGGGGTAAACCTTTTGGAGGTCAAATGGTTACTTAAAGACCGCCCCTAGCAGTTTTACTTCTACAGGGTGGCTCTTCTGTGCAGAATCACACATTATTTTTCATAGATATATATATATATATATATATATATATATATATATCTCACACACACACAAGCACGCACACACTGTACGCCTGCAGGGGGCGTGCACACACTACCGATGGGCCGCTTTTGCTGTAATTGTTGACAGCAGAAGCCTTTCCACTGGTGCTGGGCACTGGATGTCCGCCGGCACCCACTGATCGGTGGTAAAACACACAGAACGAGGATTTTATACATTCAAAATTCATTGCGTAGTATGTAACCACTCATGTGTATGTGCATCTATTTAACAGCTCTTTTGCATATGGTTTACCAATGCCTGTTAATAGGAAATATTAGCAGGCATTGGTAAGCTGCCAAGTTGACATATATATATCTATTACGTTTATGGCCCGTGTATGTGTAGATATATGAAAATACTTTTTTTTATCCGTTTTATATTATTGTTACAAATAAATAATGTTTACCAACCACTCTACCTCCACAAGTCAATTGCATCATTTAAAGTCCCACGTTCCCTTTTTCTTTTTATGTACCCGGGATGGAGGTGCATATAATGTGCCTCATTTAAAGTCCTAAACTCCCCCCTATAAAAAAAAAAAAAAAAGACGCACACTGTGTGAATGGGAACACATCCCAAACACATAGAAGAAGAAGGTTTTAAAATTTGACTGCAATAGTGAAGATACAATTGAAATCACACAAGATATACACAGTCAAGTTTGCATGCAAGTTCATCTTGGGGGGGGGGGGGGGGCGATTCAATGAGACATTTGGGACACATTTCTGGACTGGTGGACGATTGATTGAAAGGTCGATTGAAAGGACCGCCACTTCCACGTAAAGATCATTTATTGAATATAAAAGAGAAGATAGAAAAGTGACGGCAAAATGATACATGTTTTTGTAATTTATTTTTTGTCTTGTTTTTTGTTTGTTAACTTGAAGCTAAAGTACGGCTTCTATAAATGTAAGAGGGGGTGAAAAGGACAGGCATGGTCAGCGTTCTTGATAAATGTCCATACAGGTCCAGCCAGCTGATTAACCCCCTCTGCACTGGAAGATTATGATGGACAGGGGGAAGACTATTTCTACCAAATCAGGAGCCATCAGCACAAGGGACAAATCACCTTGATGTTAAGTAATGTCCCTTGTGCTGATTTCTTTTTTTTTTCTTTTTAACTAAACTTAGGCTTTAATATTTCATTTAAACTTTTGATCTAAATTGTCTGGGACAGAACTGTTCTATAATTGCCAGGAATGTGAATGATTCACATGCTGGATCTGCTTAATTACATTGCCGCTGAAGATTGTTACACTCTGTATATTCCCAGCCAAAACAACAGAATGAACAGTTCATTTTGTTCCATTTCCTTTTGTATCACCGCCAGGCTTTCCGTTTCATTATATAACCTGTCAACATTTTTACAATTACATTTTGTTAACCGCTTGCCGACTGCCTCACACCGATATACGTTGGCAGAAGGGCTCGTACAGGCAGAATCACATACCTGTACGTTGCCCTTTAAGAGGCGGCCAGCAGGCGCACGCCCGCGGCAAGCTCCGTGAGTCGGATTGCGGGTCCCGTGGACTCGATCGCCGCAAGGATACCCACGACCACCTCACGGGGAAGAAGAACGGGGAGATGCCAATGTAAACAAGCATCTCCCCGTTCTACCTAGTGACAGTGTCACTGATCTCTGCTCCCTGTAATCTGGAGCAGAGATCAGTGACGTGTCACATGTAGCTCCTAACCCCTACACTGCCAGTGTCATTTACACATGAATCAGTGCATTTGTATAGCACTGATTGCTGTATAAATGACAATGGTACCAAAAATGTGTCAAAAATGTCCGATGTGTCCGCCATAATGTCGCAGTCACGATAGAAATCACTGATCGTCACCATTACTAGTTAAAAAAAAAAAAAATTAATAAAATTAATAAAAATGCCATAAAACTATCTCCTATTTTGTAAATGCTATAACTTTTACACAAACCAATCAATAAATGCTTATTGCGATTTTTTTTTAACCAAAAATATGTAGAACACATATTGGCCTAAACTGAGGAAAAAAAAATGTTTTTTTATATATTTTGGGGGGATATTTATTATAGCAAAATGTAAAAAATAATGTGTTTTTTTCAAAATTGTCGCTCTTTTTTTGTTTATAGCGCAAAAAATAAAAACCGCAGGGGTGATCAAATACCACCAAAAGAAAGCTCTATTTGTGGGGAAAAAAGGGCGTAAGCCACGTCGCACGACCATGCAATTGTCTGTTAAAGCGACGCAGTGCCGAATCGCAAAAAGTGGTCTGGTCAGGAAGGAGGTAAATTCTTCCGGGGCTGAAGTGGTTAAAAGATATTGGATTGGAGTTACAGTAGCAGTGCAATGGTGAGCGGCACTCAGAGAACTTTTTTACCCATACGATATTCCTTACAAGGATTAAGTTTTATAAATATTTTTCACCTATATTCCCCCACCATTAAAGTGTTACTAAATCCACAACAGTAACATCAGTCAGCATAGGCAGTAAAGCATGCTTGTTATACTCACTGTGGAACCTAAGGGGTTAATCTTCTGCATTGTGTACAAAGGCGGTTTGATCCTGTCTTCTCTGATCCTTCCCTCCTTCCACTGTCCCCAATATATTTCCTGGTAATACAGAGCCAAGGGGTAGGCTGCACATGCTCAGTTTGGTGTGCATTGCTCAAGAGTTCTTTTTTTTTTTTTGGAAGAGTGCATGTGATCAGCACTGTCCAGACAGAGGGGTCCTGCAACCTGATAGGACAATCAGTGCAGAGCTATAGCCAGTCACCGATAGACGTCACAAGACTGCTATATACTGCTGATGATATAAAGTATTTAGCCGTTTATATTAACTAAAATTATTGCATTTCCATGTTCTGTGTACTGTGGGAGATCAGATATAGTGATTGCAGGGTCCTGGGTTTAGTAACACAATAAAAAAAATGACAGCTCTGGCATTAAAATACTAGCTGGCTTGGGGTACCCCCTATAAACTAACTTGCTGCAAACCTAGTGATTTTCCACTGAGCTACAACAGCTGATAGTGCCATAGTCTGAATGGGAGGCAGGTGTTGCGCGGGCAGACCATTTGTGGCTATTGGGATGCAGAAGCTGCATGGGCACAGCCACTCATGTCAATCTGACATCTGTGCGGATTAGTGGCCCCAAACGCAGGCTTCCTGCATTTAGGGCCACTCACACGTGCGACTGTCCCAATGGTGGCCATCTTACCCTCACTCGGCAGTCAGCCAAGCTGGGGAAAGGACCCGATCGCCTTTGCCGCTACCGGCAGCTCCGGTAAGCGGCGGAAACCACCGAAGCGTTGCGGGAGGCCTCTCCCGCCACCGATAAAAGTGATCTTGTGGCAAATCCACTGCAGAGACCACTTTTATCTGAAAGCAGACCGTCCGCTGTAGAAGAGTATACCGGGGTTATGGCAGCTAGCTGCTGCCATAACAGCGATATTCCTCTTCAAAGTGCTGCCATATAATGGAGGCGGGTGGTTTAAAGAGGAACTGCAGTCTGCTCACATAATTGGTAATAAAAACATCTTGGCCATTCTGAAGCTTCCCTCCAACCACTTTGCATATTATTTTATATATACTGTGATTCTGTACTTGCCAAATATGCTGCAGAATTCTCCCCCCACTGAGTCTGGCTGCATCCATTTTAACTGTGGGCAGCTGAAGCTGCTGCCTGTTCACTTCCTGGATTTACACACACACACACACACACACACACACACACAGAGGCACACCTGCAGCTCTGATTGGCCCTCTTATGACTCATCCTCCCTCCCTTCCTGGCAAACTTTCACATGAGAGGGAGAGCTGTGCATGAGGTCATAAGCCTAGGCTTTTCACCAGATAAGGAACAGGAAGTGGGCTGTATAAGGGATTTACTGGTAGAAAAAAAAAACAACAAGGGCAGAAGATTTAATAGATTGAAAGTGGAATAAATGACTGAAGTTCCTTTTTTTTTTTTTAAACATTCCATGCCTTGATGAAGGTGGCACTTCACTTTATTCTGGCCTCCAAAATGCCTAGAATAAAAGTATGAACTAAATTGGACTGTTTTATTGGAATACGTTTTATATTTGGACTCCAACCTGAGGAGTGGTGCTATTCTTGTTTTTCATATCCCAATCAGAGGAGGTCCGGAGGTTGCCTGAGCAGTACCTAAAGTATCCCGATACACCTTATTCCATTATAACCCATGGGTGTAAACCCCATTTCGGGATTCATTGGCACAAACTCGCCTTTAAAACCTTTTAAAAAGAAATCTGACAGGATTTGAATGCTTCCACACTCTATTTAAAGATATAGATAGAGATATATTATATATATATATATATATATATATATATATATAAATAAAAGAATTGTAATAAAAACGAAACAAAAATAAATTCTATAAAATAATATAAAATTAAAAACAAAACCTACTTACACTGTCCACCCTCAAACCCCGCCCCCCCCCCCCCCCAAAAAAAAAAAAGTCAAAAAGACATTGAATTGAAAAAAAAAAAGAAATAAGAATAATTTGTAAAAAAAATAAACAATGAATGACACCATCCACTGCCAAACCTCCATCCCACCCCACCAGTAAGAAGCACTGTGAAAAAAAATATAAAAAAATATAAAAAAAAGTAAAATTGTAAAAAACAATAATAATTGTAAAACAAATAACATAATAAAAGACAAAAAACTGACACCATCCACTAAAAATAAATATAAAATTGTAGAAAACTATAAAAAAAAATCTGGTCAGAGTTGATGGGATGATGGATGGAGATGGATGGAGTCAAATACAGGGCAATCTTAGAAGAAAACCTGTATAGCCAAAGCTACGATAGAATGGTTACTTTAGATCAAAGTATATTCATGTGTTCAAATGGCCCAGTCAAAGTCCAGACCTAGATAAAATTTGAAGACATCAATGTATAGCTCAGTCACCTGCAGAGGGGAATGGCCTGGCCCACAGCTTATTGAAGTACACAAAAAGTGGGATATTGAGTTAGAGATGAGTTTTGGAGGACGCTCGAGCTAATCTCTAAGGCTCCATGGAGGACGTTCAAAAAAGGCTTTCTGGATGTCGGATTGCTGGCAGGAAAACGCGGCTTTAAAAGCGCATTTATGCACCTTTTTTAGCGTCAGTGTTTTCAGGCTTTTTTTTTTTAATTACACCCAACTTACATTCAGCTCTGCAATGTAAAAAACGCTGATAAAAGTGCTTTTATGACCGTTTATGTGCATTTTACAGCGTTTTTTGTGTTCAGAAGAACTGCTCTTGAACACGATTTTAGTGCGTTCAGACAACAGCCCATGAACTCCCCTGCTGATAAACTTCAAAAAATTTCCATATGTGCATGGACACATAGAACAGCATAGAGGGGAGATTGAGAGCTGTTTTAAAAAAAACAAAAAAAACGCTCAAACTCCCAAAAACAGAAATGTATCAGCTTCAGTGTGCATGAGGCACAATAGTAAGTTAGTAATAGGGAATAGATGGGCTGCAAGAAGACCACAGGCAATACTGAATATAGGTGTTAGGGTGGACTTCCACTTCAAAAATGATTGTAAACATTCACCTTGTAAGTCCTCTTGCACACAATACTTCTTTTTGAGCATCAACTTGTTTTTTTTTTTTTTTTTTTTGTATACATTTGCAAGCATTTGTGTTTGTGCAAATTCACGCGCACAACTTATTCTCACTTTTTTGTTCTGAAGAATATGTAAATGGCCATGTGCGCGAATTCGCACACTTTTGTGCGCAATCACGCATATTTGCCTGCATTAGGCATAAATTACTGACCAAAAATGCAGATTTTTCTTTTCTTTTTTTTTTACTGAAGAATGCACGGCTCTTGTTTACGCCCCTGTGTGCATAAGCACAATTAATGGGCTGTATTTTAGCTCAGTAAAAAAAAACCAAAAAAAAAAAACCCTGTACTCAGCTTTTACAGCCCATTCAATTTAAAACTGAAACAAAAAGGCAAAACATTTGTGTATAGATATGAAAAAAAAAGTCACATTAGAAATACCTTTTTTGCCCTTTTTTTATAAGTTTGTAAGTGATCACATTCCCCCTGCCCCCTCTGTTCTCAGCTGCATAAGAGCTGGGGGAGGAGAAACAGCAGCAGGCTGAGTTTACCAGTAAGTGGCGAGGGGGGGGGGGGGGGGGGGTTGTCAGGACAAGTCTGTTCATTGGAGGAGAGCAGGCTGAGTTCCCAGTACAGCTAGAGAACTGACCACAATGTGTTCTCCTGCTTAGCGTGGTCAGTTTTTACTAGGAAAGCAGAGGGACTGGCAGGGAACCAAGGGATTTCACACAAAGGAAGCAATACAAAGAGAACTGGATCTATCTGCTTAGTTAATGTGGTGCACGCTACTTCTCTAGATTATTGGCACAGGAAGATTGTGATAAGATTTCATAAATGCGTGTTAGTATTAGGGTTACAGAGAAAGTTAGTATGGCGAAGCCTAAGTCCCCATTCACACCTGAGTGTAGCGTTTTCAGGCAGAAAATCTCACAAATTTACCACGATTTAGCTGCGTTTTTACCACTTTTTTAAACCGCAATTTTGTACAAGTCAAAAGAGTCACCAATGTAAAGAGCCGAAAAACGCCAAAATCTGCCTAAAAAACTAAAAAGTTCCAAAACTTGTTTGAGATTCAGGCGTTTTGGGGCTTCTGGCTTCAGGCATTTTGGAGTGGAGATGTGAACGATCTCCATAAAGAATTTTTTTTTTCCCCTCCAGCATTTTGTAGCTTCAGGCTTCAAGCTATAAAACGCTCAAGTGTGAATGGAGCCTTAGGGTAAGGCCCCTTTCACACTGCCGTGACTTGAATGTCACGCGGGTTTGCCACGATTTCAGGGAATGCCCGTGTAAACTTGAGGTCTGTGGACTTCAGCTCACACTAAAGTCGGACCAAAGTAGTACAGGGACTACTTTAAAGTCGGTGCGACTTGAAATCGCACAGATATGAATGGTACTCGTTGGAACTCATGGGGTAAGACTTGTCATGTGACTTTGCAGTCCCAAATCACAGGACAAGTGGCACAAGTGTGAAAGGGGCTTAAGTTCTCTTTTTCAGCACCAGCAGCTCTGCACACAAAACTACAGGCACAAAGATCCCAACACCTGAAAAGTAATGTACCATCCAGATACAGAGCTGTAATAAGTGTATATGAAACTGTATTACCTGCCACGATATTTGATTACCAAGAATAGCTTACTGAATTTTCAAATATCCCCACCACAGTGCACAGGCGGAACAGCGACAATGCTATTCACTAATGCAGCTTTCCGGGGGCATCTGTCACTGATGGAGTATGAGGACACTGCTGGCCGCACTGTGCAATGTAGTGAAGCCTGAATGGCATACATCAGGTATATACATTCCGTTCATTTTCCTTCAACTAGCTGATCGAACAAAATAAAAAGGCAGATCCCTGCATCAACACAATGATGTATGATGCAGGAATATCTCCCGCTGTGCGATCGTATTCTAACAGGGGACTCTATAACCCCCTCCGCCAGGATACAATGATCAGCACTCACAGTCATTGGCTACAAGCACCGATCTAATGCTGGTTTTCCAGCAAGACCGTTATGTGATGAGATAATACTAATGGCCTAATAGCACTTTTAATGACAGATCAATATAATTCAGGGAGCAAAGGCAAGCAAAGCCATCATGTTATATTCATATCATAATATATCAAAACGATCGGCATCACCTCACCCAGCTTCCACTAAAAGCTTCTGAATTGAGTGCTCACTTAATCCGTTTAACCTTACCCTGTTTGTGGAGATGGTATGGCAGGATTTTTGCTTGCAGGGGAAGACGGCTGATAACGATTTATTGCTGTTCCACTGCCCGATGCTAGCTTTGCTGAAGGTATACCTAAATAAAAGTATAATGCAAGGACATAAGTATACAAAAAAAAAAATAACCAATTTTAAAATATATTGTCTCGGATGAAGCTAAAAAAAATGATGAAGCTACAACAAAAATGTATTTTTACTTTTCACATGATGGAGGTTTTGAAATGTTTAACAACTGCTTAAAATAAACTTGCTATAAACTTGGGCAATTATAAAGAAGTACCGTATATAGTGAATTAAATAGAAAATAAAGGTTACTGTTAGGGTCCTTGCAGCGGTTTATCACAGATTTTGGACTTGAGTTTTTTTGCACTATGTATATTATATTATTATGGCCGACAAAATTAATTAAGTCATTTAAATGCATGATATTAATAAAAAATTGAATCAAGTTAACATTAACATAATACATTTATTAAAATTAAATTATAATATAAATTATTATATATATATATATATATATATATATATATATATATATATATATATATATATATATATATATATATATATATATATATATATATATATATATTATAGGCACTATTTTTTATGGAAATCTTTTCATTTTTGTTGCATATACCGTATGTCTAATTGTTTTTTCACATTATATATTCACATTAATTGCACTACTGTGAAATGTAGATTTTGATTGTATTTTATTTCACCCATTTTATATAATTAAGTATACAGTGAATAAAATACAAAATAAAGGTTACTGTCCTTGCAGACGGGCAGTAAGCTTACCACCCTCTGAAGGGTGATCCAAAATGGATCTTATTTCAGAGAGAGTGCACCTGCCTGTTTTTTTTTTTTTTTTAACTGCTAAACATCAATTTTACTGGGCAGTTGCGGGGCAACCCCATTGATCTCAAAGGGCAAGTCTGACAGGTGGTGCCACCTGTCAAATGCTGAAGCCAAAGTTAAAAATCCCACGATGTGTACAGCAGTGTCAGGCTGTATTGTTAGAATTTGGGTAATCAACCTCCCATGTGAAAGAGCCCTTTATAAAAACTGCATGTCAAACATTTTAGTAGATCCAGGCAGCTGAAGAGTAAGTGCATATAAAATCTCCATGTGTTAAAATGATCGGTCTGAACATACCCAACAAACTCCTTTTCCTGTGACCTGGGAAAAGTGTGTGTGCCACTCAGGCTCGATAGGGAGAGGGTATGTAGACACTGCATCCGCAGCTGCTGCTAGAGTGCTGGCAGGGTTTGGAAAGGTTCAAGAAAGGAAAGGTGCCCCTGAAAGTCTCACATCTATGATGTCCTGCTGCAATGAATGGCGTGGCAACCTCAGCTTGGACTCCGACCAGGCCATGTCCCAACGCGTTTCACTCCACCCATGGAGCTTAGTCATGGGGATTTTTTTCCTCTCAACTTCCAGTTTTAGTTGTAAGCAATACAAGTAATGCACCACTCTGCTCATACTACATTTCCCAGGATTCAATGCACCTGGAGGTTCTACTGAGCATGCATGCTCATTGCACTTTGCATTGGACGGTACAGTGTGGGCCAAGATGTCATCAATTGGCAGTTTTCTGTGTTAAGTGCCACTATGGATATGTCAGTGCATATTACTGTAGTCTTTTTGGATACAAGCACAGGAGGGAGGCTATGTTCCACCCACAATAAGAAAGCTGGAGCTCGGGAGATTGGAAAACCCTTTTGTGGATGTGCTGTCTGGCAACGCCATTAGAAGGGACAAAGACAAATACATTTTGAAGGTACTGGATTTTTGCCCGCATTGGCTTTAAAGCCAATTCCCAAACTTCTACTATAATAGCCAAATATATCCCCATTTGCCCACACCTCCTCATTGGTTCTTTAAAGTAAAACTAAAAGGCAAACATTAATAGAATCTAATATTAGAAAAAAAACTAAAAACTAAAGGGCATACATTTTTGTGTTTTGGACAGAGTGGAGAGGTATTAGAACACCTGCCAGGTTTTTATTGCTGTCTTTACCCCCATTAGGGAGAGTCTCTATTCATCCTGGTGACTGCTATCTCCAAATCAGGACCATGGTCTCCAGAACAGAGGAAATCCTCCAAAGGGAATACTAGTTTTGTTGTGACATTCATGAAATTCACTAACTTTGGAGGGGTGGCCTCTCTTCCTGACGTGGCTATGGGACAGGAAGTGAATGGACATTTCTTCAAAGGGATTAAAGCCATAGATGGTGCAACTTTCTTTCATGCAACCACGAGTTACCACAAGAAAATTTCTCGATTCCCCCATCAACACAGAAAGTATTGATGGGGGAATCCCTTTGGTCAAGCTATTGCGTTCTCCTGGAGGTGGGGGGCTTCGGTGAGGGCAACAGTCTCTGCTGGGAGAAAACACACACACACTCTGTGATTTTTGCTAGCAGCGTTAGCCACTGGCAATAAGTGCATGAAAAATCCGAAGTGCTGGTTTTACCAGAGTTGATCGATTGATCAACTTGGGTAAAATGAACCTGTCCATACATGGTCCCTGCTGAACCGTCTGAAATTGGAAGCATCTATGGCCGGCTTTAGATGACAAAACACCTGACAGAGGTTACAACCCTCCCTTACTCAATGCAAGATTTAAAAAATAAAATGTTTTCCTTTAGTTATACTTTATTGTAACTGGCAACCTTACTGACATGTAGAGAGAGACATTGGGGTTTGGGGAGATGGGAACAAGCTTGAGTGATTTTTAATGGCTATGTTTAATAATTAGTCACTACATAACTCGCCCATTTTTTAGAAACAAGGTTTTGTAAAGGATTTGAATACAATTCATATATGAATTGGTTCATATGTCAGGGAAACCTCAGAAGAGCATATATTTAAAATGAAGGAGTTACGGCAGGGTGCCATATTTAGAAAGAAACAGAAATATTCCTGGCCACTAATCTAACACACAACTATCACTATTCGCTATTTTGCTCAAAATAACACATTGATAGGCTGCACAGATGAGGTAGGTATACATTTGTCAAATAAATTAACTTTTGGTCAGATGTTGTTGCATAGTTTTTAGGGAATCCAACTTCTCAGTGATATGTCCCATCCACCAACAATTGTAGTGACCCTTTTGCATGCCTGCTACCCCCATGTTCATAGAGACAGTTGAGGCATCCCTAGAGGTGTCGTCTGAGATAAGTTCTCAGCTTGTCTCCTCAAATGAATGTCCTATCTGCAGCAGCCTAGACCTGGCCATAAATGAGTCGTTTTTCTTTTTTTTTGTTTAGCCAGCAGGCGGGAAAAAAAAAATCAAATTTCTCCATTTACATAAGTCCCCCCCCCCCCCCCCCAGGACATTGTATTCCGACAATGGGACACTCCACTCACTGTCATATTACACTGATCAGTGGATGCAGCAGCTGATCAAAAACAGTTTTACAAGCCAGTTTCACAAAAGTCCATCTAATGGTCAATTTTTGTCAAACAGAGCTGCCTACATATTGATCAAAATCAGATGATGGATTTTGATCCATCATCTATAATCAGCTTAATTCTAGGACAAATTTAAATAGTATAAATCTTCAAATTAGTCTTTATTTTTTAAATCTTAACCACTTGCTGCCCGCCATATAGCAAAATGACGGTGGCCAAGTGGTTGTAATATCCTGACCGGACGTCATATGACGTGATCAGGATATTAAGCCGCTGCGTGCCCCCGGGGGCGCGCATCGCGGCGATCGTTGTTGCGGGGTGTCAGTCTGACACTCTGCAACTACGATCTCAGTAAAGAGTCTCCGACGGAGACTCTTTACCACGTGATCAGCCGTGTCCAATCACGGCTGATCACAGTGTAAATAGGAAGAGCAGGTGATCGGCTTTTCTTCACTCGCGTCTGCCAGACGTGAATAGAGGAGAGCCGATCGGCTGCTCCTCTGACAGGGGGGGTCTGTGCTGATCGATTGTCAGCACAGCCCCCCCGAGGATGCCCACACTGGACCACCAGGGACACCACCAGACCACCAGGAGATGCCCAGCACCAGGTATGCCCCCTAGACCACCAGGGATGCCAGCCAGTGCCCATAATGAATGCCAATCAGTGCCCATAATGGATGCCAATCAGTGCCCACAATGGGCATCACTGATTGGCATGCATTATTGTTTGGCACTGATTGGCATTCATCCCTACAAAACATTAAATTGCAATGCCGCCTATCAGTGCCCATCCTAGCCACCTATCAGTGCCCATCCTAGCCGCCTATCAGTGCCCATCCGTGTCGCCTATCCATGCCCATCCATGCCACCTATCCATGCCCATCTGTGCCGCCAATCCATGCTGCCCATCCATGCCAATCCGTGCCACCTATCAGTGCCACCTATCAGTGTCTGTGTCCCATATCAGTGTCACCTATCAGTGCCGCCTATCAGTGCCACTTCATTGGTGCCACCTCATCGGTGCCCATCAGTGCCGCCTTATCAGTGCCCGTCACTGCAGCCCCGTCAGTGCCCATCAGTGAAGGAGAAAACTTACTTATTTACAAAGTTTTGTAACTGAAACAAAAAAACTTTTTTTTTTCAAGATTTTCGGTCTTTTTTTATTTGTTTAGCAGAAAATAAAAATCCCAGAGGTGATCAAATACCACCAAAAGAAAGCTCTATTTGTGGGAACAAAATGATAAAAATTTAGTTTGGGTACAGTGTAGCATGACCGCGCAATTGTCATTCAAAGTGCGACAGCGCTGAAAGCTCAAAATTGGTCTGGGCAGGAAGGTGTATAAATGCCCAGTATTGAGGTGGTTAAACACTAATCCTTAGATGTCTATATTTGCAGGATATTATGAATGTACAGCAGTGCTGTATTGGCAAGGCTTGGTTTGTCAATCACGTTGAGGACATTATGTTGTACAGTCCAGACTAAATCATTTAAAACACTGCTGTGACATTGAAAGGTAGGTGGAGGAGTATTCTCCCCCTGTCATGGCCCTCAGTCTTGCCTGGCTGTCATACTGGCTTCAACCTGTAGCAACTTAAGACCCGTACACACGGTCTGACTTTTTGACAACAAACATGCAAATTAGCTGTTTTAAGGCAAAATCCAACCGTGTGCACGCTCCATCGTATAAACTTTTTCAGTTTTCAATGGACAAATGTTGGCTGTGCGAACAGACAAACTTTTCGACAACATAAGTCCGATGGAGCAAAGTCTGATCGTGTGCACAGAAAACCATCAGATTTTACAAACACGCATGCTCAGAACCAATGCAAAAGATCAGACAACAATACAGAAGTTGACCAAAGGTGGCAGTAAAGAAAAGAAAAACCATGTGATTTGGTGAAAGTTGGCTGAAAAAGTCTGATCGTGTGTATGTTAACAAGTTCACGCCCCACGCCCTTTGTACAGAAATCCACGGGAAAGTTTGTTTAAAGTCCGATCATATGTATGAGGCTTTACACAGCAGGCAAAGCCAGACTTCTAGATATGCTTTACCGTTGCAGGTCAATGGCTCACAAACTGATGAAGTCATTGGATGAGCATGATAGAGATATAAATAAGTCATTAAAAGGTGGTCTCCCCTTTTTATTTTTATTTTTTTTATTTTTAGCATAGGTGTTCTGTGCACTTGTAATGAGGTCTGGTTTACTTCATAATGCAAAAAGAAATGTGCAAAGTGCAGTACCCACATCATACAATCGGATTTCAAGTTTAGTTAAATCAGTGTGCCAGCCACAAATACATTTTTTTTTTTTTTTTTTTTTTAACAGTCAGCAGATACAAACACTGTAGCTGCTGACTTTTTTTTAATAAGGGCACTTACCTGTCCAGGGAGCCCACAATGTCAGCCCCCGAGGCCGTTCCGTCCATCGGATCGGGTGCAGGCGCCATTATTCCAACTAAAGGAAAGCAGCAGGGGAGCTTTTAGGCTTCACCGCTGGTTTCCTACTGCACATGCGCGAGTTGCGCAAGTCTTCCTGCGTGGCCCCGTCATCCTCTGGGACACACATAGGTCCCAGAAAGCAGCGGGGGAGAAGAGGACGTGATGCACTGGGCCGCAGCAAGACTGGAACATAGTACACAAGGTACTTCATAAAAGGCAAGTAAGAAAAAAAAAATTATCCAAAATTGAGTGGTGCAGTGTTGTCTTTTCTTTAAGACAAAGTTGTAAAAGTGCTAAAAACACAGTTTTTTTTTTTTTACCTTTATGCATACAAAAGGTAAAAAACCTTGTGGCTTTACAACCACTTTAAGTTTTGCCAAAAAAATAAAAAAAAATGGAGGCGGATTGGTTTCTATGCAGAGCTTCACCAGATTATGCACTATCCAGTTTTGGCAAATCACAACCATACAATGCAATGGCCTAGGTACTTTAGCCTATAAGAGTGGAGGTCTACCCTCTGGTGGTTCTAGATCTAAAGTTCAGAGCATTGAATCAAATAAATTGTCCCAAATTATTCATAGCAACCTAATGACCACATGTCGACAGCAAGACCTAGCACTCCCAACGTCCTGAACTGAAATGTTCTGATTTACTGAATGAGAACCAATAAGGAACTGCGCTAATATTTCTCCATGTATCACTGTCATGCTGGTAATTTGTATGCATAGTATTCATACCTGAAGCAAGTTTGCCAATATTAGGAGGTTGTGGCAAACGAGAATTTGTTGAGGACACAGACGCAGGGGAATTCGTCTTCATAAGAGCAGGGGGCTTGACCTGAAAGAAATAGTTACACACAATTGGTAAGTACGTACCGACAGTACGCCTACAAAGAGAACAATGGGTAGATGAAGTCACTTAAAGCCCAGCACTCCTTTCTAACAAACCTGGTAGGGGAAAATCACCAATGGCACAAAAAAGTTTAGGACCTAGCTTAACTAAAGGCAAACCTGTTTTTTCGAGAAGGTCTAGAGAGGAATTTGCCTTTTTTAACGCCTTTTGGTTTCACAGACTGCTGACGTTCAGTCTGTATGTTAGATACAGATATAGGTGTGTATATGGTAATCCATCAGCTTCAAAAGTGTGATGCATTGATATTTATTTGCTGAAAAACATATTGCACTGAAACATTCCATAAAAGAAGAGCATTTGCACGCTATACTGTAGGAATATCAGACATTCCTGGCAGAAAAACATTGAAGGTGGGCTGTATAGCACTTGTGCGTATCTGAACATGCTTGTGTGTATTTGCATGTATGTACACATTTGTATAAACATTTTTCTAGCTTTATTTTAAACCAGGGGTTGTGGTGTATGCATCTATTTGCACGTAAAGATACTGACGGGGCAACAATGTTTTTTTTTTTTTAATTAGCATTTAGAAAAAACTACAAAAATCCACCTGTATGCTTAATGCTGCATTTTTAGGAAGCAGTGTGCAACATATATTTATGGTATCAACTTTAAAAGGATTAATTCACTTTTTAGAAAAAAATTAATAAATAATAATAATAATAATAATAAAAATTTGCAGGTAAAAAAAAATGCATTTTTTTTTTATTTCTTGTTTTGAGCCTGTAAAGCATTGCACCAACCATCTGTAGATCGCTGGTGCCATGCAGGTCTCCAGCAGATCTGCCACTGTATGACCCTTTTCACCCTGGGGCGCTTTGCAGGTGCTACAGCGCCAAAAATAGCATCTGCAAAGCGCCCTGAAAGAGCCGCTCCCGTGTCTCCAATGTGAAAGCCCCGAGGGCTGATGTAAACATTATGGAATAAGAGTGATTATTGGTTATGTAAGCAGCTTGTTATCAATATTTACATAGCTGAAAAATTCACTTGTGAAAAGTGTAGAATCTTCTTCAAAAAGTGTAATTAATTTTAAAAGAGTACAGTATGTGTCAGGATAGAGCTGAAGCTAACAGAACCTTTCTGAACATCTCAGACAAAAAATATTCTTACAGTGGCTAAGTGGTTAGCACTTTCACCTAGCAGCATTAGCGCCATTGTTTCTAATCCCAATCACGTTACCTGCCTGGAGTTTCCTCCAGGTACTCTGGTTTTCTCCCACACTCCAAAGACATGCTTGTAGCTTAACTGGCTATTGTCTAAATTGACCCTAGTATGTGCATGTAGTAATGAGGGTTAGGGACCTTAGATTGTAAGCTCCTTGAGGGCAGGGACTGATGTGAATGTCCAATGACAGGTCTTCTCTACCCCTCCCACAGACTGATGTAAGGCTCAGGGGCAGGAGGGTGGGCTCAGTGACAGGGGGGTAGGATTACCAGTCTTTAATTACATCCCCCCATGACAGGTCCTATTTACCCCTCCCACTGACTTGTTTAGAGGCAGGAGGGCGAGTGGGATTACCAGTTTATAATACCCTCCCAGCATGACAGGTCCTCTTTTCCCCTGCCAGTGACCGCTATATGGCTCAGGGACAGGAGGATGGGGCAGGTTTAGGAACATGGGGTGGGGTTACTATTAACATACCTGCCTCCTTCATGCTGTCACTGTCCTGGCAATGGCAGCCCCTGTCAGTTCCTCTCCCACATTTCTGGACTATCATGGCCTCCCTCTGCCCCCCCTGCTCCGCTTGCTTCGGGGCAGTGTACTGAGCACTATGGATTTCAGGCTCTGGATGAATGCAGAATATAGTGGGGAGTCAGTGCTGAAGCTCCTGAGGTGCGGCCATGACAGGCTGGACAGCGCACTCACACAAACCTGGCAGCAGGGCCTGGATAGGAGAGGTGGCATATAGAGGAACTGATGCCCTCCATTTCCTCCTGCAGTTGCTGAATGCCTCTCATATGCAGGTATATAGGGGAGCTGCACGGGCCCCCTGAAGCAAGGCACCAGGTCACAATTGGGACCTTTGCAACCCCTGTAGGTACGCCCCTGATTATTAAGACTCAATGTAACACATTGTGGCTAATCAAGTGCAGCAGAAAATCAGTGTACTCTGACAGAGCTGGGTCCCGTTTTCGGAATATAATGTCCTAATAGGGAGATTTCTCCATCCACCTTGTTTGTGTGCACTGTATGTGCATGTTCTACACATTGACGTGTCTACCCGAGAACAGCCATTCACTTAAAATAGTAGCTGTATGCAGCACCCCGGGCTCCTGAAAGTGCCACGGATCTCACACCACAGCATACATGAGGTCTAAAAGTAAAGTGGTTCTTCTGTCTATAGCAATGGAGACTTTATGTTTTTGCTCATGACTTTCCTATCACTGATCCAATTTGTGCCTACTTGCTAAAAACATTTAGGGTCAATGCACACTGGAGTTTAGAGTTTTGCCTGTAGAAGCATCTCAATGTTATTCTATGTGTCCGTGCACATTAGAATGTTTAGAGGCAGAAAAAAAAAACCTTCTGTCTTGCATTTTTTAAAGCAGTTTTCAGGCAGTTCTAAATGCCTGTACAAAAACGCCCTACGCAAGTTTTTTTCTGCAAAAATAACTGGTGTTTTTTTTAAGCCCAGTATGCGTGGACCCCGGGCCTGGGTTCACACTAGGGCTCCGCATCTAAATCTCAACCCATTAACGCAAACCGTTTGTTAAGTTAACAACACACAGCAATCGGTTTGCAAAACAATGCAATTTGTAGAATCGGATTGCATGGGTGTGAACATCAATGCGATCCGATTCTGGTACGAATGAGAAAAAAAAACTTACACCAGTTTGGTGCAAATGCAGTGCGATTTGAATCATACAAATCCATGGCTCCAATGGCACCCCAGAGAGACCACATGTAATTTGCAAAGGAATGTGCTGCGATTCCTGTACAAATTACATGCGATGCCCCGCACCACAGTAGTGTGAACCCGGGCTGAAGCCGATTTACTAAAGACATTGAGAATGTTCACACATTACATTGTATGAATATTCACTTCAACTATCCAACAATGTGCAGATGAAATAAGTCAACATGGATTTGTTTTTCACACAACTGGAAAACTGAACTGAAACCTCACACAAATTTATTATGTGAACATTGTTAATCTTTTAGTAATCAGCCTCATACTGTCAAGTTAACTGGCAATGGCCTAGCTGGCCAGTAGAAAGATGTATGGTTTACCATTTTGGATACTGTGCTGTATGTTTTATGGAGCTGTGTCCAATGTGAACTGGGAAGCAGTACAATCGATTGAAGCCCTTGCTGTCTTTACTGTGTAAATAATCATTATGTTGTAAACTTTCCCCTTTGGAAACCAGCAGCTGGTGATTCCTAATACCAGAGATCAATGACAGCTTTGGTCCTGCATTGACAAATGAGAACCAATGAGAGTGGTTCTTGATCAGGTGATCACTATGTCAGTCATGAAATAGTGATCACGCGCAGAAAATAATAGCTTTCAGTGTGCAAATGAACTTTCAGGCTGCAATGGGATCTACAAAGCAATATGTTTAACGCTTGTAATTGTCAGATACAGTTACAGTATTGAAAAGGTATTAAACATTTCATAAAGAAAAAAATAGAGTATGATTTTAAATAAAACAATGTACCAAAAAAAAGCTGTCCTTGAAGCAGAACTTTATTCATTAGGCTAACCTCAGGAGACTGTCCCAAATGATTAGAAAGCACTAAAAACAAGTATTTATTAACTATTTCAGCCATTCTGTGAGAGAACAGCGTGAGTAGCAGCTGAGAAAGCAGTGTGCTTGTAGCTAGTTGTTATTTTTTGGTTGGTTTGTTAATATGGATCCCATGATGAGGGTGTGTGAGGAAATGCTCCTGATGTTGCTTTTGCTGAGGCTCCAAAGTCATACACAACTGTGTGAGAGGACCAGAGTTCATCGCTACTGGGCACATCCATTGATGGCTCAATGCATGTCCACAGGATACTTTTCTAATATGTATGTTCAGCTGTGTAATTACCCAGAGAAATTTTTTAATTTTACATGCATGTCAACTGCCACCATTGAGGTTCTCTTGGAAAAGGTTAGACTAGTCAAGAAATGTAAACTGCCAGACATTAGGGTCTGAAGCTCAATGTGGGAGTCATCAGCTTAAATTCTCAATGGTTGACGGGTGAGTGAAATTTCTATTCAACTTCAGCATCAAGTAATGCAAGTTGTGTATTGTACAGCATAATTGGCTGATGAGGGGAATATCACATGGTATATCAAGCTGGCATACAGTGATAATTGAGTTTTTGGTGTGTTTTTAGCATTCTCCAGGCTCAAAAGTAATAGATAAAATGTTTTCCTTTAAAAACGTTACTAGACGAAAACACACCTAAATGTGGACAGCTGCATTTGAAATGCCTCTAAACTCAGCTTCCGAACGCATTTTTTTGGGTTCCAAAAATGCCTCTAAACGCAACTGCCTAGAAATGAATATAAACGAACCCGTGTATATGTATTGGTAAGATAACATAGAGGAGAGTTCAGGGGCAGCTGAAAGAAACGCCCAACTGCTCCTAAATGTCTGTTTACCAGCAGCAGTGTACATGAGGCCTAAAGATGCCAGCTAAATCGCCTCTAGTGGCTCTGATTTGAAGCACAGTGCCGATAATAGAAAGAAAATGAGCATGTGCAGAATAGAGAGAGTGCATTACTGGATTTTAAGCAGAATCGACCCTTATTTTTAATGTTTTACATAGCTATACCAGCCTGAAGTAATCTAGCAGGACACATTTCTGACTAAAGTTCCACTTTAAACATATATTAAAATGAATACAGTCATTGTCAAGTTAACACTACAAAATTTGGCTTGGGTATCTAGGTTTCAATATCCTCTGGTCATGAAGAAGTTACAATCTAAAGTGACCATAGAGATGCATGCGGCAAGAAGACAGGACAATGACACTGCAGCCTGTTTTTTCAAACTCAAACACAAAATTGAATTACCTGAGAGCGTGGAATCGCTTTTGCTTTCGTATCTCCACCTAATTTGCCTTTATTGGTTATGCGAGCAGCTTGTTCTTTGCAGAAGCCGATGTGCCTGTCAGCCGCGTTCTCATTAAACCTCCTCTGACAGTATGGGCACTGGACATAATCTAGATCAAATAACCAAAAAAAATAAAAAATGCAATGTCAGTTTCTATTAAAAGATTGTCTTAAAAAGAGAAGCTCCAGGCTCCTTCAGAAAAAATAAGTCAGCAGCTACAAATACTGTAGCTGCTGGCTTTTAATATTTGGTGTCGTCACCTCAGCCAATTGTTCAAATCGTCCGCCGCCATCTTGGTTAAGGGAAGCCCCGGCAGTGAAGCCTTGTGGCTTCACAGCCGGTTCCCTACTGCGCATGTGCAAAGCGAGCTGCACTTTGTGAACGGCCCAGTGGTAGGGGAAGGAGGGAGGCCAAACTTCCGGATGACTTTGCCGCAGCAAAGTCAGCCAGAAGTGGGAGTGGGTACCTGTCAAAACCAGGTACCCGCTCCCCCCAAGAAGGAGACAAATAGGTGGAGCTTTCCCATTTTGGGTGGAGCTCAGATTTAAGTAAAAACAAGAAACTCACACAGATTCTTCCAATAAAATACACATTATATAGAAGGTTAGTACCATTAAGGTGGAGAAGACCAATTTAAGGGAACAAGTTGCAAACATTTCTTTAAGCTACACAGAAGCATGCTTAATAAAATAGAGCAAATCATATTGACATGAGCAATTCCATAGGAACCAGATTTAAAGGACAACTTTTACTGCTGTATCACTACATGCAGTCCCCCAGTTACATATATCTGACTTACAAGCGACTCCTACTTACAAACGGAGGGAGACAACAGGAAGCGAGAGGAAATCTACCCCTAGGAAGGGTTTTGCAGTCGGAATAAACTCTGAAGGTTTTTCCGACGGAGTTCCGACAGAATTCCGCTCAAGCTGTCTTGCGTACACACGATCACACCAAAGTCTGAACGTCAAGAACATGGTGACGTATGACGAGTCTAGAAAATGGAAGTTCAACAGCCAGTAGCCAATAGCTTCCATCTCGTACTTGTTTCAGAGCATGCGTCATTTTTGGTGCGTCGGAAAAAAAAGCATACAGAGGAGCGGTTTTCCCCAATAGGATTTTTTTCCATCGGAAAAGCATAGAGAACATGTTCTAAGTCCGTCTGAATTTTCAACGGAAAAAGTCAGATGGGTCACACACGGTCGGAAAATACGATGAAAAGCTCCCGTCGGACTCTCTGTCGGAAATTCCACTTGTGTGTACGTGGCATTAGAGTTATCATGGGAAAAAGGTGTCTGCACTTAGGCCCCTTCCACACTGGGGCGCTCAGCGCGCTGACGGTAAAGCGCCGCTATATTTAGCGGCGCTTTACCGTCGTTTTAGCGGTGCTGATCGGCCGCTAGCGGGGGTTAAAATTGCCTGCAAAAGGGTAAAAACCGCAGGCAAAGCGCCGCAAATTGCCGCTTTGCAGGCGGGTTTGGAACGCTGCCCCATTTTTTTCAATGGGAAGGGGCGCTTTAGGAACGGTAAATACACCGCTCCTACAGAGCTCCAAAGATGTGGCTTGCAGGACTTTTTTTGACCGTCCTGCAAGCACACCGCTCCAGTGTGAAAGCCCTCGGGGCTTTCACATTGGAGTGCACGGAGCGGGTCTTTCAGGGTTCTTTGCAGGCGCTATTTTTAGCACCTTAGCGCCTGCAAAGTGCCTCAGTGTGAAAGGGGCCTAAAGCTTTATCACCAATCCTTGTATCCACAACAACCCAACATTTTTACCCTTCCCTATGATATCCCAAAAAATTTAAAAATGTTTTTTTTTGGCCGGAGTTACACCTAAAAATTGACCTGTTCCAACTTACATACAAATTCAACTTAACCACTTCAGTACTGGCCACTTTCACCCCTTTCCTGCCCTGGCCAATTGCGCCATCATTTAACGCTATACCCAAACTAAATTCTTACAATTTTATTGAGACAGATAAAGATTTTGGTGGTATTTAATCAAAACTGGGGTTTTTTATTTTTTGCTTTTTTATTTTTTTTAAGTTTTCCTTTGTTTCTGTAAAACAATTTTGTAAATAAGGACGTTTTCTCCTTCACTGATGGGTACTGATGAGGTGGCACTGATAGGTACTGATGAGGACACACTAATATGCAGCAGTGATGGGCACCAATATGCAGCAGTGATGGGCACCAATATGCAGCAGTGATGGGCACCAATAGGCAGCACTGATGGGCACCAATAGGCAGCACTGATGGGCACCAATAGGCAGCACTGATGGGCATCACTGGTGGGAATTGATGATGGGGCTACACTGATAATCACTGCACTGATTATCAGTGCAGACCCCCCCCCCCCCCCCGGTCAGGAGAGACGCTTATCGGCTCTCCTCTACTCATGACTTGGCAGCATGACTAGAGGTCAACCGATACGGGTTTTTCTCTGGCCAATGACGATATTTAGAAATCGCTGCGGCAAATGGCCGATATATGATGCCAATTTTTTGGGGCCGATATGTTAGGCCGATTTATTTTTAATTTTTTTCCCTTCATCTCATAAAATCTAATCTAGCTTTTGGGCTAAAAATAGTGCCTGTAAAGTACCTGCAAAACAGCTCCCCTGCAGTCTGTGTGAAAGTCTGAGTGGTTTAACACTGAGGCGATGCGCTGGCAGGATGTTAAAAAAAAAAGTCCTGCAAGCAGCATCTTTGGAGCGGTGTACACCGCTCCTCCACCACTCCTGCCCATTGAAATTAATGGGCACCGCTGCCGAAGTGCCTGCAATGCGATTTGGCAGCGGCGCTTCATGGGCACATTTAACCCCTTCCTCGGCCAGTGGCTGGGTTATAAGTGCCCTGCTAGCAGCCGAATAGCGCCGCTAAAACTAGCAGCATTTTACTGTCAACACTGTCAAAAGCAGCCTTCAGTGATACAGAAAATTTCTTACATTTAAACATTTATTAAACAAAACCAACCTCCAATCAGTTCACTTGTATGTATCATTTAGATAAAAAAAAATATATATATATATATATATATATATATATTAAATACACAAAAACAGGTAATAACTAAATGGGCTAACTTTACTGCTTTAATCATTGTATTTTTTCCAAGAAAATTGCATTTGAAAGACTGCTGCGTAAATACTGTGTGACATAAAATATTACGACAACCGCTATTTTATTCCCTAGGGTCTCTGCTAAAAAATGCAGAAAATACAGGATTTTTACTTGTAAGCAACAAGTGTCAGAATTAGTCTCTAAATTGTTAAACTGAGAACTCTACACAGGGAGTTCAGTCCATTGAAGAAAAAACATTGCATCTCTTTGATCTTTTCTTGGCAGACTGCCCAGTGAGGAGGAAAGTCCTCCACAGATTAAGTTCAGGCAACTTGCATTGACTTCTATTACAGAAGTCATTTGCAAGTGGCGCTGAAGATATAATCGGCCTTTTTTATTAGCACAATCGGCTTATGCCGATTAGTTAAAAACCGCCAAATATCGTCCGATATATCGGTCGACCTCTAAGCATGACTAGAGGAATACTGATAACCAGCACTTCCTAGTAACGCTGTGATCAGCTGATTGGACATAGCTGATCACATGGTAAAGAGCCTACGTCATAGGCCTACTGATCGCCGTGGTGCACGCCCCTGGGGGCACATATTACATCATATGACATCCAGTCAGAACGGGAGCGTCATCCCCCGCCCGTCATTGTGCTGGGCAGGAAGGTGTTAAGAACAAACCCACAGACTCCATCTTGTTTGTAACCTGAGGACTGCCTGTAAACTGTTCTAAGAAGAAAGTCTGCGGGTTTCTTACCTGGATCATATGAAGGTGGGGGTGGAGGTGGAAGTTCTCCACCTTCCTTTATGATTTTGTCGAGTCCTTTAGCAGCTCGAATAGTAGCAATGAAGTCTTCATGCTTCCTCCTCCAGTTGGATGCCTTCTTTGGAGGTTCTGGCTGAAATACAATTTGACAGCGCTGCTATATCCAACATGATACACAGTCTAAATGGTGCAGCTGAATGGCAACATAACAATTCCATCGAAATCCAAAGCCAACATGTTAATAAAAGTATGTTGTTATTTACTTATTTTTTTTGTAGTCAATTTGTGTATTCAATTAATTGTTTTGAGTGTTTTTGATAAGCTCTGAATTTTGAATGAAATATTTGGAGTAGGTTGGTATCTGTTGACCTGTGCTAGGAGTGGTCTTTAATTCGTATTTACTTTTTATCTAGTGTGGATTTACATAAGGTTATAATAAAAGTATTTTACCATTAAATTTGTAAAACTGAAAATTCTAACAGTAGTGGTTGGTATTCAGACAAACCCTTGTTAAAAATATGTGGCAATCCAACATTAGATGCAACTAAACAATGAATGCAATAAAACCTGAGCACTTCATTAACTACAATCTGGTAAAACACATCCAAGCAACATAACTCCCTGATCAGCCATAACATTATGACTACCACCATAACATTATCAGTAGGTCCCCTTTTGCCACCAAAA
Source organism: Lithobates pipiens (assembly GCF_037356315.1). Taxonomy (NCBI): domain Eukaryota; kingdom Metazoa; phylum Chordata; class Amphibia; order Anura; family Ranidae; genus Lithobates; species Lithobates pipiens. The sequence goes on along the minus strand of NW_027507764.1, from coordinate 479,999,847 downwards.
CAGCCCTGACCCATCAAGACATCCACTATGAAGACTCATCGAGACCCAGTGGGACTCCACTAGAAAAGCATCACACTGCCTCTGCCAGCTTGCCTTCTTCCTATGGTACACCCTGGGTGCCATCTCTTCCTCAGGTAAGCGACACACACGCCCCCAGCTATGTACATTTAAAGAAAATGTGATTCAGACCAGGCCACTTTCTTTTTTTTTGTTGCTTCATGATCCAGTTCTGATGATCACATGCCCATTGTAGGTGCTTCTGGTTGTGGACATGGGTCAGCATGGGCAGCCTGACCGGTCTGCGGCTATGCAGCCCCATACACAACAAACAGCCATGCACATTGTGTTCTGACACCTTTCTATCTGAACCAGCATTAACTTTTTTAGCAATTTGAGCTGCAGTACCTCTTCTATTGGAATAGACCAGTGTTTCTCAACTCCGGTCCTCAAGGCACCCCAACAGGTCAAGTTTTCAGGATTTCCTTCAGATGAAACTGCTCTGGTAATTACTAAGTCAAGTGAAACTGATCACCTGTGCAAAATGATGGAAAGCCTGGAAACATGACCTGTTGGGGCGCCTTGAGGACCGGAGTTGAGAAATACTGGAATAGACTATATAGGCCAATCTTCCCTCCCTGCGTGCATCAATGAGCCTTGGCTGCCTGACCTTGTGGCCAAGAGCTGCAGGTTTGGAGTTGCTCAGAACCAGTCATCTAGCCATTACAATTTGGCTCTTGTCAAAGTCCCTTAAATCCTTACACTTGCCCATTTTATCTGCTTTCAGCACATAAACTTCAGGGAAAACATGTTTACTGGCTGCCTAATATATTCCTCCCACTTTCAGATGCCATTGTAACAAGACAATCAATATTATTCACTATACCTGTCAGTGGTCATGATATTATGGCCGATTGGTGTAATATATATTTTTATATATTATATATATATATATATATATATATATATATATATATATATATATATATATATATATATATATATATATATATATATATATATATATATATATATATACACACACACACACACACACAATTAAAAAAAATCAGCACAAGGGTTATTACATAGTTACATAGTAGGTGAGGTCAAATCAAGTCCAACCTATGTGTGTGATTATATATCAGTATTACATTGTATATCCCTGTATGTTGTGGTCGTTAGGGTGCTTATCTAATAGTTTCTTGAAACTATTGATGCTCCTCGCTGAGACCACCGCCTGAATTCCACATCCTTGCCGCTCTTACAGTAAAGAACCCTCTATGTCGTTTAAGGTTAAACCTCTTTTCTTCTAATTTTAATGAGTGGTCACATGTTTTATTAAACTCACTTCTGTGAAAAAGTTGTATCCCTATTGTTGAGTCACCAGTATGGTATTTGTATATTACCTCAAATACCACAAATGTAGGAGGAGATGGACCTTTCAATAATCTCCTTCATAAATCCTTTAAAGAAGGGATTGTTCCGGGATCCCTCAAACAAGGCATCGTCAAACCTCTGCTAAAGAAACCTAACCTCGACCCTCAGGACCCAAACAACAGTAGGCCGATAACAAGCCTCAAAACCCTTTTTCCAAGATCATGGAGAAAACGGTAGTACAACAGATACAACACCACCTGGATACACACAAACTCCTGGACCCGCTGCAATCAGGCTTCCGCCCGGGCCATGGAGCAGAAACAGCACTCCTCAAGATATGGGACGACGCCCTCAAAGCAGCAGATGACAGAGAATCATGTCGCCTGGTACTGTTGGACCTCAGTGCAGCGTTTGATACAGTAGACCACAATACTCTACTCATCCTCCTCACAGAAGTAGCAGGAGTCACAGGCTCGGATCTTCAATGGTTCACGTCCTTCCTAGGAAATCGGTCACAGACAGTGAAACTAGGAGAATTCACCTCTGAAACCCGGGCAGTCGCTTGCGGAGTCCCTCAAGGATTGCCCTTGTCGCCAGTCCTCTTCAACATATACATCCGCCCACTCCTCAAAATCATCAGATCATCAGACCTCTGCTTCCACTTGTACGCTGACGACACACAACTTTACTTCCGTATCACCGGACAAAGAGACCATCATTAACAACTAGAAAATTGCTACACTTTGATAGAAGACTGGATGACCACTAACTCCCTCAAACTCAACGAATCAAAAACAGAGCTTCTTATCCTACACGCAACCCATAATTCCCAAACCAAGACCCCCTGGACACCACCCACCATCTTTGGGCAGACCATCTCCCCAAAGACCAAGGCCAAGAGTCTCGGGGTAATTTTTGACTCACAAATGTCAATGGATGCTCAAATAAGAGCAGTAGTCAGTGGCTCTCACCATCTGCTCAGCCTGCTATGCAGACTCATCCCTTTCATCCTAAAGAATGACAAAGCAGTGGTAGTTGGAACAGCCATTAATTCACGACTTGACTACGCAAACTCCCTTTACATAGGATTACCCCAATAAAAACGTGCATGCTTACAACTTATCCAAAACATGGCAGCATGGCTGATAACAGGAAAAAAACTCTAGGAATCAATCTCCCCTTCCCTGAGGAGCCTACATTGGCTAACCATAAAGAATTGGATCACATTCAAGACCCTCTGCCTCACCCACAAATGCATGCATGGAGACGCTCCTCAATACCTACTTTAGAAAATAAAACACTACACACCCAACCACAGTCTTCAATCATCTAACAAAAACCTCCTCCTCGTTCCCAAATCCCGGTACAAATCAAAGGGGGAACGGAGATTCGCTGTCCAAGGACCACGGCTATGGAACGCTCTACCAACCAACATCCGCTTGGAAGAAAACCACCAGGTCTTCAGGAAAAAACTCAAGACCTTCCTCTTCTAGAAGCTGGACAACAAAGCTCATTACAGCGCCTTGAGGCGATTCAGTTAGCGTTGTGCACTATACAAATTATTTCATTAATTCATTCATTCAATCTATCCATCCTCCATTCATAAAAGCTGTGAATGAATGGAGGAGATGGGAGGAATAGGCAGTCATAGTCGGGCACTCTTAAAGAGTACTTTTTAGAGCTCCCTCAAAAGATTGCTGCTGTGGGAGCGGAGGCATCAGAGAAGGACAATTTCTGCTAAACCAGGACACAGAAGCACAAGGAACACACATCTAATATCCCTTGTGCTGATATTTTTAAATGTAAGCTTAGGGTTTAACCCTTCCTAGTTCACCTCTGAGTTAAGAAACACCGCTCCTTATGCTATGGAGTTGAGGAAGTGTTATGTAGCCCTAAGCCCACGTACACACGGTCGGAGATTTTGCCAACCAAATCCGTCGGATTTTGCCCGTCGGATTTAGTCTGACGGATTGTGTCCGAAACTGTTGCATACACACGGTTGGGCCAAGTTGGCAAAAAATCTGATCTTTCAGAACGTGATGACGTAATTTCTTTACGATGGGACTACATTCAGGCTAGTAGCCAATAGCTTTGATGTAGGAATTTGATCTGAGCATGCAAGGCACTTGGTCCAAACAAAATGCTCTACACATGATCGGATTAGGTCCGTCCGGCCCAGTTGGTCGGGAAATATTTCCAACATGTTGGAAAATTGGGTCGGACGGAGATTCGGACGGAATCAGTCCGATGCATACCACACACAGTCGGATTATCTGACGACACGGTCCGATAAGACTCATTCCGACAGATTCTCCGACCGTGTGTACAAGGGCTCACACTTCCTGTCCTAGGGTGACAGCACTTCCAAAACATATAGTATAGTAAGTGAGTGTTATCATCCTAAATCAGAAAGTGTATTACGGACAGAATCACCAGGTGAAAATAAAGGAAAGAAAACGAAGAAAAAAAAAAAAAATGAAAGCGAAACGCAGACACCACATCTAAAAAAGGTAAGTAAGCTGCAATATGTTACTTTTTGGTTGTGGGTTTGGATACATTAATTCCAATGTGAAGTCACTTACCCTTGGTTTTATTGGTTTGACAACTGAAATTTCTGTTCCCTCGGCTCGCTGTCTGCTGGAGTCAAATGTTTTTCTTTTTTTAATGGCTGCTTTTTGGCAAATTGGAACATGTTTTTTCTGCCAAAAAAAAAAAAAAGTTTTTAAAACGCACATGATTTATATACACACACACACACAAGCAGGAAAGTAGTCAGGTAGACAATTTTTTATGCAAGAGGCTGAACACTAAACCACGGCATAAGACCTACCCGCTGTCAGTTTGTGAGCTGCTGCACATTCAGATAAAATGAAAGTGTCTGTAAACTGTTATTGTTATATAAAAAAAATTAAATAAAATAATCAAATAACACGCTTATACTTACCTGCTCTGTGCAATTGTTTTGCACAGAAAAGCCCCAATCCTCTTCTTTAGGGGTACCCCGTCGGCACTCTAGGCCCCTCTTCATCGATAGCATTATTCTGCCCGCCCCCCGCTTGATTGACAGCAGTGGGAGTCAATGGCTTCTGCTGTTATCAATCTGTCCAATGAGGAGAGAGACATTGGCTGGACCCACTACGCTTGTGCACATCACTGGATCTGATCGGGCTCAGCCAAGAAAAAGGCGGGTCTGGGGGGAGCTGCAGCACAGAACGTTTTTCACCTTAACGCATAGAATGCATTAAGATTTAATTTAAAGTATAACTAACTAAAAGGCAAAACTTTTAGTTATTTTTTTAATTCTTATTTTTTATTTTTTTTGTTTTGGATAGAGGAGAGAGGGGTTAGACCACTTGACATTCTTTATTGCTGCATGTGTCCCTGTTAGGGAGATTCACTCTCTCTATATTTGTCCTATTTACCACTATTACAAAAAAGTGAAAGAAAATCCCAATTTTTGGGTTGACATCAGAACATAGAGGGGACATTTTCCAAAGGGGACACTAGTTCTGATGATCCTGGTGTCACAAAGGGATTCCCTTACTTTGGAAGGGTTTCCCCTCACTTTCTGTTTTGGCTACACAATAGGAAGTGAAGGAAAATCTCCCCTATGGGACACAGAGGGCAAAGAAAACCGACAGCGGTTATAAAGCCCTCCCTTACGCTACCCAAAATGCAGAAAAAAGTATTTCAGAAAAAAATAAAAATAAATGTTGTTGCATGTTAACGAGGCTTCTGAGAGCTGGAGGTACCCATCATGATGCAGGAAATGTCCAACCACTTTATGTCATTAATAATACAGGACTGTCAGAAAAAGAAACATGCACTCACACAATGACCAACTAGAATGGGGTCACTGGTTTTCACATACCATTGAATAAATGTCTTGGACTCAAATCTGTGCAACTACATTGAAGTATAGGTTAGTATGGTTGTCAACTGTGGCCACTCCGAGTAGAAAAAGCCCTGGCATTAATGGGAGTAAACAATGCCATGTCATTGGTTTTACTGGGAAGAATAGTGCCCCCCCCCCCCTGTTGGTATCAGGGAAGGAATAGTGCCCCATTGTTGGTGTCAGTGGGAGGAGAAATGCCCCAATGTTCATGCCAGTGGGAGGAATAGTGCCCAAAGGGGTGAATAAGGGCAAGCTAATAAGGGCCTCCAGCCCGAGCCGCAGTTTTGAGACCATTGCTCTAAAGCAACCTTTCTCAACCTATGTACCTTAGAGCAGTGGTTCCCAACCATTGAGCCATGGCCTCCCCTCCCCCAGGATTCAAGCAGCAACAGAGCCCTTAACATCCCACAATACCTCCCAGCTCCCATAGTGACCCACCGTGCACTCATGCTCCCAAGAGCCCAAAGCTTTCACAGTACCCCCCCCAATCCCCCACAATGCTCCCCAGCCCCCTTCAGAAACCTCATCCCCTACAGGGCAACCAAGTCTACTGCAGAGTCCCCTAACCCACTCCACAACTCTTATCCCCTGAAAGTGACACCAATCCCCACCCAGAGCCTTCCAGCATTATTCTTTACTGTTGGAGCATGGAAGGTTTTTTAAGAATTTACTGAGCCCTTGTCTTAAAAAAAAAAAGGTTGAGAACCACTGCTCTAGCAGAACTAATTTTTAGGCTCCAGGAAGTCCTATTGATACATGAGCATGATCAGTAATTTGTAGAGATTTTTAAATAAAAGAAAGAAAAGGAGGGGGGGGGGGGGGTCATCTTACAACATTCGCCTGCTATACAAGACAAAAATCTTAATATAAAAGAGAATAGTAATATTAGGTAGCTATCAAGGAAACACATCATGAAAACTGTAGTGTCCTCTTACACTGGTGGTCAGAAAAGAACTGTTCCCCTACACGAACGGTCAGTGAAGAAGTAATCCTTAAATTTGCAGTCAGTGAAGAAGTAAATGCCTACATAGTAGGTCAAGTCCAACCTATGTGTGTGATTATATGTCAGTATTACCTTATACTGTATATCCCTGTATGTTATGGTCGTTCAGGTGCTTATTTAATGCCTTGTACACATGGTCGGAAATACCGACGGAAAAGGTCCGATCGGATTATATTGTTGGAAAATCCGATCGTGTGTGGGCTCTATCAGACTTTTCAGAATTTCGATCGGACAAAGTGCCACTAATGCGCAGACCAAATTATGAGACCAAAGCTATTGGCTACTAGCCTTTATGTAGTCCCGTCGTAACGAGCGCCATCACGTTCCGAACTATCTGATTTTCCGACAGCTTTGTCCGTCCGTGTGTATGCAACACTAGTTTAGGACAAAATCCGTCTGAAAAAATCCGACGGATTTTGTTGTCGGAATGTCCGACCGTGTGTAAAAGACATAATAGTTTTTTGAAACTATCGATGTCCTCTGCTGAGACCACCACCTGTGGAAGATTCCACATCCTTGCCACTCTAACAGTAAAGACCCCTCTACGTAGTTTATGGTTAAACCTCTTTTCTTCTAATTTTAATAAGTGGCCGCATGTCTTGGTAAACTACCTTCCATGAAAAAGTTTTATTCCTATTGTGGGGTCAACAGTACGGTATTTGTAAATTGAAATCAGATCCCCTCTCAAGCATCTCTTCTCCAGAGAGAATAAGTTCAGTGCTCGCAACCTTTCCTCATAACTAATATCCTCCAGACCCTTTATTAGCTTTGTTGCCCTTCTTTGTACTTGCTCCATTTCCAGTACATCCTTCCTGAGGACTGGTGCCCAAAACTGGACAGCATACTCTAGGTGCGGCCGGACCAGAGTCTTGTAGAGCGGGAGAATTCTCTCTTTAATCCTGGAGTTAATCCTTTTTTTAATGCATCCCGATATTCTCTTTGCTTTGTTAGCAGCAGCTTGGCATTGCATGCCATTACTGATCATCTACTAGGACCCCCAGGTCCTTTTTCATCCTAGATTCCCCCAGAGGTTCTCCCCATAGTGAGTAGATTGCATTCATATTTTTGCCACCCAAATGCATTATTTTACATTTTTCTACACTAAACCTCATTTTCCATGTAGTTGCCCGCCCCATTAATTTGTTCAGCTCTTCTTGCAAGGTTTTCACATCCTGCAGAGAAGTTAGTGCCCTGCTTAGCTTAGTATCATTAGTAAATACAGAGATGGAACCGTTTACCCCATCCTCCAAGTCGTTTATGAACAAATTAAATAGGATTGGTCCCAGCACAGAACCCTGTGAGACCCCACTACCCACCCCTGACCATTCTGAGTATTCCCCTATTTACCACTACCCTCTGAACGCCACCTTGTAGTCAGGTTTCAATCCATGTACGGTCTGATACGGTATGGTCCATGCCAATGGACCTTATTTTGTACAGTAAACATTTATGGGGAACTGTGTCAAATGCTTTTGCAAAATCCAGATACACCACATCTACTGGCCTTCCTTTATTTAGTTGGCAACTCAAATCCTCATAGAAGGTTAATATATTGGTCTGGCAAGAACAATTCTTCATGAATCCATGCTGATTACTGCTAATGATACCTTTTCATTACTAAAATCTTGTATATAGTCCCTTATCATCCCCTCCAAGAGCTTGCATACTATTGATGTTAGGCTATCTGGTCTGTAATTCACAGGGTTTTGGGTCCTTTTTAAATATTGGTGCTACATTGGTTTTTCTACAATCCGCTGGTACCATTCCAGTCAGTAGACTGTCAGTAAAAATTTGAAACAATGGTCTGGCAATTACTTGACTGAGTTTCCCAGTACCCTCGGGTGCAAGCCATCTGGTCCCGGTGATTTATTAATGTTAAGTTTCCCAAGTCTAATTCTAATGCTGTCCTCTGTTAGCCATGAGGGTGCTTCCTGTGATGTGTCATGAGGATAAACACTGCAGTTTTGGTTACTAAAGCCCCCCGATTCCCTCGTTAAGACTGAGGACAAGAATAAATTCAATACCTTGGCCATCTCCCCATCCTTTGTAACCAGATGTCCTTCCTCATTCTTTATGAGGCCAATATGGGCTGTCCTCCCTTATTTACTCTTTACATACTTAAAGAATTTCTTGTGATTTTTTTTTTTTTGCGCTATGTGTCTTTTGTGTTCTAACTGCACAATTACATTTTTTGTTGCATTCTTTATAAAGTCTGAATGCTGATGATGATCCCTCAACCTTGCATTTTTGAAGGCCTTCTCCTTTGCTTTTATATGCATTTTTACATTGGAGTTAAGCCATCCGGACTTTTGTTCGCTCTTTTAAATTTATTACCCAATGGAATGCACTGGCTAATGCCCTTATTTAATATGCTCTTAAAGCAAAGCCATCTCTCCTCCATGTTCTTTGTTCCTAAGATTTTATCCCAATTTATGCCTTCTAGCAAGGTTAGTAGTTTAGGGAAGTTGGCTCTTTTAAAATGCAGTGTCTTTGTATTCCACGTATGTTTCCTATTTGTGTGATATATACTGAAGCCAATTGATCTGTGATCACGGTTTCCTAAATTGCCCCGTATTTCCACTTCCGTGATCAGGTCTGTATTGTTGGTAATCAGTAGATCTAGTAACGCTTTATTTCTAGTTGGTGCGTCTACCATGTGACCCATGAAATTGTCCTGCAAGACATTTAGGAACTGGTGAGCCTTAGACAAATGCATGGTTCCCTCCGCCCAGTCTATGTCTGGATAATTAAAATCCCCCATTATGATAACACTTCCCATCCTTGCTGCGAATACAAATTGTGATAGGAGGTCCATCTCCCCCTCCTCCCTAAGGTTAGGGTGTCTATAGCATACTCCCAGTATTATTTTTCCCTTAGTTTCATCCCTTTGGAGGGATTCCACCTCCTCCCTAGCTTTTTTTAAGGATTACATCTTTTATTGTATGTCAGTAAAAAAAGACCCCTTTTACTGTAATTGTAGGTGGTAGATAAATCTGCTACTGCACAATGAACCCTGAAAAACCTCAGGAGAAACCCTAGAGATGCACAGAACCATGTTTGAGGAAGCCTGCTGTAGAGAATCTCCCATTTTTTTTTTTTTTTTTTTTTTTATGCTTGCTTCATTCTTGATGGAGAAATACTTCTTTGAAGTCAGTATGACAAGATCTTTATTCACCAGCAGTGATGGGAAGAGGAGTCTGCTGGACACTTTACATGTAAGTGTGCCCTGAAGAACTAGTGGGGGCGTTGCGTTGATCCATCACCCAGCACAGAGATAGCCACTTGGGATTAGCACAGGAAATGCTGCTTCAAGCACAGTTAACAGGCATTGCTTCCCGATAAACAGGAATAGAAAGGAGGCTGGGGCACTTGCCCCATTCTTTTAATAAAAAAATGTGTGCCCAGAGAACAGCTTCAATCCCTTGATGCCAGCGCCTCCCAGCCCTTTAACCACTTTCAGACCGGACCATTTTGCTGGTAAATGACCAGAGGTCTTTTTACAATTTGGCACTGCGCTGCTTTAACTGGTAATTGCGCGGTCATGCAATGTTGTACCCAAACAAAATTTGCGTCCTTTTCTTCCCACAAATAGAGCTTTCTTTTGATGGTATTTGATTGCCTCTGCGATTTTTATTTTTTGCGATATAAACGTAAAAAGACCGCAAATTTTGAAAAAAAATGATATTTTCTACTTTTTGTTATTAGAAAAATCCAATAAACTCAATTTTAGTCATACATTTAGGCCAAAATTTATTCAGCCACATGTCTTTGGTAAAAAAAAAGTCAATAATTGTATATTTATTGGTTTGCGCAAAAGTTGTCACATCTACAAACTAAGGTACGTTTTCTGGAATTTACGCAGCTTTTAGTTTACGACTGCCTATCTCATTTCTTGAGGTGCTAAAATGGCAGGGCAGTACAAAACCCCCCCAAATGACCCCATTTTGGAAAGTAGACCCCCTAAGGAAATTGATAAGTGGCATGTTGAGCCCATTGAATATTTTATTTTTTTGCCTCAAGCGATTGAATAATGACAAAAAAAAAATTTTTTTTTTTTTTTTTTACACAAAGTTGTCACTAAATGATATATTGCTCACACATGCTATGGGCATATGTGAAATGACACCCCAAAATAAATTCTGCTGCTTTTCCTGAGTATGGGGATATCACATATGTGGGACTTTTTGGGAGCCTAGCCGCGTACGGGGCCCCGAAAACCAAGAACCGCCTTCAGGTTTTCTAAGGGCGTAAATATTTGACTTTACTCCTCACTACCTATTACAGTTTTGAAGGCCATAAAATGCCAAGATGGCACAAAACCCCCACAAATGACCCCATTTTAGAAAGTAGACACCCCAAGCTATTTGCTGAGAGGCATGTTGAGTCCATGGAATATTTTATATTTTGCCACAAGTTGCGGGAAAATTACAAACTTTTTTTTTTTTTTTTCCTAAAGTTGTCACTAAATGATATATTGCTCACGCATGCCATGGGCATATGTGAAATGACACCCCAAAATAAATTCTGCTGCTTCTCCTGAGTACGGGGATACCACATATGTGGGACTTTTTGGGAGCCTAGCCGCGTACGGGGCCCCGAAAACCAAGCACCGCCTTCAGGCTTTCTAAGGGCGTTACAGTTTTGAAGGCCATAAAATGCCAAGATGGCACAAACCCCCCCCCCAAATGACCCCATTTTGGAAAGTAGACATCCCTAAATTTAGGGGTACACTAGTGAGACTAGGTAATAAATGGCGGGTGCCCTGAAACTATAAAAAAATAACTAACCAACCAGCGTCACCTGTAACAGTTATATGGTGATCACTGGTGAAAGGGTTAACTAGGGGGCAATCAGGGGGCTTTATGCGGTAGTATATGGGGGTCCCTGGCGCTATAAAAAGCTGCGGCGAACCTAAATAAATACCTACCTGCCTAACTAGCGTCACCTGTGACACTAATACAGCAATCAGAAAAACGATCGCTTATTAGGCTGGGTTCACACTGGAGCGATGCGGGAACGCCACGAATCCGCGGCGGGTTCCCGCATCACATGCCTCCCGGCGGCAGTTCACACTGCCCTATGCGAACTGCTGGGAGTGTCAGTGAAATGTTAATGACACCCCCAGATCAGTTCGCATATCGCAGTGCGATCTGCAAACTCGGATCGCATGGTGTGAACACCCATGCGATCCGATTCTGCTGCGGACCAAAAAAAGGGTCCCGTGCGAGTTTGCGGCGGGTGCGACACGAATTCAGCCATACTATCTGTATGGCTGAACTCGAATCGCACAGAGATCGGATGTGATTTGCACTGCAGTGCGAATCACATCCGTTCTCATAAACCGCTGCAATGTGAACCCAGCCTTAGTGACACTGGCGACGGGGGGTGATCACGGGGTTAAACCTTTATTGGGGGGGTTAGGGGGTACCTTAGAACTAAAGGGGGCTAACCCTAACTGCCCTAACAGTTATTACAGTCACAAATGACACCCGCCGGGTGATCAGGGGGTTAAACCTTTATTAGGTAATAAATGGCGGGTGCCCTGAAACTATAAAAAAATAACTAACCAACCAGCGTCACCTGTAACAGTTATATGGTGATCACTGGTGAAAGGGTTAACTAGGGGGCAATCAGGGGGCTTTATGCGGTAGTATATGGGGGTCCCTGGCGCTATAAAAAGCTGCGGCGAACCTAAATACCTACCTGCCTAACTAGCGTCACCTGTGACACTAATACAGCGATCAGAAAAACGATCGCTTATTAGGCTGGGTTCACACTGGAGCGATGCGGGAACGACACAAATCCGCGGCGGGTTCCCACATCGCATGCCTCCCGGCGGCAGTTCACACTGCCCTATGCGAACTGCTGGGAGTGTCAGTGAAATGTTAATGACACCCCCAGATCAGTTCGCATATCGCAGTGCGATCTGCAAACTCGGATCGCATGGTGTGAACACCCATGCGATCCGATTCTGCTGCGGGCCAAAAAAAGGGTCCCGTGCGAATTTGCGGCGGGTGCAGCGGGTGCGATGCGAATTCAGCCATACTATCTGTATGGCTGAACTCGAATCGCACAGAGATCGGATGTGATTTGCACTGCAGTGCGGTGCGAATCACATTCGTTCTCATAAACCGCTGCAATGTGAACCCAGCCTTAGTGACACTGGCGACGGGGGGTGATCACGGGGTTAAACCTTTATTGGGGGGGTTAGGGGGGTACATTAGAACTAAAGGGGGCTAACCCTAACTGCCCTAACAGTTATTACAGTCACAAATGACACCAATGCAAAAAAAAAAAAAAATGACATTGGTGTCACTGTGACTGGGGGGCAGGGGTAATTGGGGGGGTGATCGGGGGGGGTGTGAGTGTGCCTGGCATGTTCTACTGTGTAGTGTCGTGTTGGTGCAACTCACCGATCCTCTCTCCTCGGTGTCGGAACGAAAAATACCGACACGGAGGAGAGATTACATCACTTCCTCTCCTGTGTTTACATTACAGGAGAGGAAGTGATGCGACGAAGGATTTCTATTCGTCGGGAGCGATCGCGAGGGGGTGGCCATGAATGAATGGCCGCCCCCTCATCCCGGATCGCTCGCGAACGAATACCGACCGCCGCAGGCACCGGGCGGGGGCCCGATCGGGCCCCCGACCCGCGGGAAGGCAAGGACGTACATGTAAGCCCTTATGCCTGCCCGTGCCATTCTGTCGACGTACATCGTCGTGCGGCGGTCGGGAAGTGGTTAAGATGCTTCAGATACCAGGAAGTGGGGCAGGATTTCTGATCATGTATACAAGAAAAAGAACTGCTGCTCCAGGTGTATAAACATAAGGCTCATGGAAGTATCTTGCAGAATGCTAGCTCTGGCCTGCCTCAGTGGAAAATTTGGAAAGAAAGAAAGAAATGGCTGCACATCCAGAACTTCCGACTGCCTTTTATTTTGTTTCACAAAGATAACACCAAACACATCAAAATGTTGTTACGTAGATGCGTTTCACACATACATCTTGTGCTTAATCATTAGTGTTATCTTTGTGAAACAAAATAAAAGGCAATCGGAAGTTCTGGATTTCCAAATTTCTGATCATGTGATTGCCATTATTTGCTGTCACATGATCGGCTTTTTAGTTAGCCGTGGGTAGCTGTGCCAGGATTGTGCAGGGTGTGCGCTCTCAGGACAGCTTTGTTTATCGTTAGGTATGCATATATGCTCGTTAAAACCCACGAGAGGCCGCCTTTATGCGTATGGCCGGCAAGAAGGAATTAAAGAGAATATATAGTGTTCTTAATGTTTTTAGATATACATGTAATGAATTAATGTTTTAAAAACCTTATGTCCTTACAAAATGTGTACAATTGCATCTGTATGCTTATACCAAAGTGAACTGGTCCAGTGAGAAATATGGGAGCTGCAATTGCAGGTCGTGTTTTTATAGGTGTAGAGTCCAATGATGTTAGTCCAATGATGTTATCTATAATCAACCCGAAACAAGGATGCAGTTTTGTAATTCACACTTTTCACATTTCGGTGGCTGTAGGAGTCTTCCAGGTCAGTGATAAATTGGTGATGGACCTTACACCCCTATAAACCCAGTAAGCAAAGATTACTCTTATATTATTACTACTATACAGGAATTATATAGCGCCAACAGCTTGCACAGCACTTTATAGCGTGAGGGCAATTCAATACAGGAGAAATCAGAGGGCCCTGCCAGTTAGATAGACCTTACAATCTAAAAGGGCATATATCTGTCACTAAGAATTAAAGTGTCACTAAACCCACATCATAAAAACTATCAATAAATGCTGTATCACATGCTGGTCATACCCACTCAGTCACTATGAGATTTGTTTTCCCTTGCCACCTTCTGTTCAAGTCCCTAATTCAGCTAGGGATTTTGCAGCTGTAGTGGCAACTCTGCACATGCTGTTTTCAGCGAGTTTCTATGCTCCTCCTCCTCTCACATCTGAGCAGCCCATGTGACCATGGAGTCACACATGTAGGTGCATACACAGTGGTAAATGAACAGACCCTTCCCCCCTCCTTCTCAATGCCCACTAACCAGCTAAACACAATGGGGGCGAGATATTACATGTAGATTAATGGTGGCTTCTCCTCCCTCTTATTCTAAGACACGGACTGAAGGGGCATGCCCAATGGGGGCGAGATATTACATGTAGATTAATGGTGGCTTCTCCTCTCTCTTATTCTAAGACATGGACTGAAGGGGCATGCTAAAGCCTGTGACTGGCAGAAATCCGTCCACACCATGTTATTTCCACAAAATAACAAAGCTTTGATTTTTAATATATAAATTGCATGACAATTTAAAACAGTTTATTGATATTATTTATTTATTTTTACTCTGGATACCAAAGGCCATCAGCAGATACCAGCAGCAAAGGACTAGAAGCTCTCGGTCATGTGACTGCTGTGTATTGATTAGGAAAAAGGTACTTAGATTTTATTTTTATTTTTTTATTAAAATAATTACATTACCATCATCCATATACAGAAATAGAAGGGACAATGTAAATTAAATTAAACAGTGTGTGTTTAGTATCACTTTACTTGTAAAGAGGATTCCCAGGTTGTTGAAATCCCTCCTCTTGCTGCAGATATCTTTAGTAACAGGGACTGGTCCCTTTCTTACAATATGCTTGCAAAAAAAATAAAAAGCACAACATACTGTATATCCAATGGTGCAAATATAATGTAAATGCAAAGGAACTACTCTGCTGAAGTGATCATACAGTTATAACAGATTTCACCAACAGGTGGCGATGCAAGAGTATCATAAACCTGCAGCTCTAATGTAATAATTTTTTTTTTTTTTTAACCACTTGAGGACTGCCGTATTGCCATTGTACGTCAGCACAATGGCACAGGCAGGCACAATCACGTACATCTACGTGATTGCCTTCCAGCGGGTGGGGGGTCCGATCGGACCCCCTCCCGCTGTTTACGGCGGTCCGATTCGGTCCAGGAGCGCTCCGTGATGAGGGGATGGCCGTTGGTTTTCGGCCACCCCCTCTGGATCGCTCCTGGCCAATGAGAAGCTTCCTCCCCTGTGTATTGTTTACACAGGAAGGAGGAAGTGATGTCATTCTCCTCGGGGCGGTCTTTTTGACCGGACTACGAGGAGAAGAGTAAAAGTAAGTGTGCACCAACACTACACTGACATGTAGGTACACACAGGCACACAAACCCCCCCCGATCCACCCCCCGATCGCCCCCTGATTCCCCCCCCCCGCCCCCCCCAGTCACAGTGTCACTGATTGCATTGATCATTTCTTTACTGATCAATGCATTCAGTGTCAGTTGTGACAGTAAAAACTGTCAGGACAGTTAGTGTTAGGTCCAGGGTAGCCCCCTATCACCCCCCAATAAAGATTTAACCCCCTGATTGCCCCTAGAGTTAACCCTTTCACCCCCTTTTGCCAGTGTCACTAAGCGATCATTTTTCTGATCGCTGCATGTGTCGCTAGGTAGCTAGTTATTTTTTTAGGTTCACCGCCAGGTTTTTATATCGCTAGGTACCCCGATATACTACCCAATAATGTTTTTAACCCCCTGATTGCCGCTAGTTAACCCTTTCAGCCCCTTTTGCCAGTGTCACTAAGCGATCGTTTTTCTGATCGCTGCATTAGTGTCGCTACAGTCGCTAGGTAGCTAGTTATTTTTTTAGGTTCACCGCCAGGTTTTTATAGCGCTAGGTACCCCGATATACTACCCAATAATGTTTTTAACCCCCTGATTGCCGCTAGTTAACCCTTTCACCCCCTTTTGCCAGTGTCACCAAGCGATCATCTTTCTGATCGCTGCATGTGTCGCTAGGTAGCTAGTTATTTTTTTAGGTTCACCGCCAGGTTTTTATATCGCTAGGTACCCCGATATACTACCCAATAATGGTTTTAACCCCCTGATTGCCGCTAGTTAACCCTTTCACCCCCTTTTGCCAGTGTCACTAAGCGATCGTTTTTCTGATCGCTGCATTAGTGTCGCTACAGTCGCTAGGTAGCTAGTTATTTTTTTAGGTTCACCGCCAGGTTTTTATAGCGCTAGGTACCCCGATATACTACCCAATAATGGTTTTAACCCCCTGATTGCTGCTAGTTAACCCTTTCACCCCCTTTCACCAGCGATCACAGTATAAGTGTCACTGGTGACGCTGGTTAGCCAGTTAGTTATTTAGGTTCCCCGTCAGGTTTTTATATAGCGCCAGGGACCCCCATATACTACCTAATAAAAATTTGAACCCCCTGATTGCCCCTAGTTAACCCTTTCACCAGCGATCACAGTATAAGTGTCACTGGTGACGCTGGTTAGCCAGTTAGTTATTTAGGTTCCCCGTCAGGTTTTTATATAGCGCCAAGGACCCCCATATACTACCTAATAAAAATTTGAACCCCCTGATTGCCCCTAGTTAACCCTTTCACCACTGATCACCGTATAAGTGTTACGGGTGACTCTGGTTAGTTTGTTTTTTATAGCATTTTATATTCAAATCCGGAAGGCAGTGCTTGGTTTTCGGGGTCCCGTACGTGGCTAGGCTCCCAAAAAGTCCCCCACATGTGGTATCCCCGTACTCGGGAGAAGCAGCAGAATTTATTTTGGGGTGTAATTTGACTTCTGCCCATAGCATGTGTGAGCAATATATCATTTAGTGACAACTTTGTGCAAAAAAAAAAAAAGTTTGTAATATTCCCGCAACTTTTGGCAAAATATAAAATATTCCATGGACTCAACATGCCTCTCAGTAAATAGCTTGGGGTGTCTACTTTCCAAAATGGGGTCATTTGGGGGGGTTTTGTGCTATTTTGGCATTTTATGGCCTTCGAAACTGTGATAGGTAGTGAGGAGTTAAATCAAAAATTTGCACCCTTAGAAATCCTGAAGGTGGTGATTGGTTTTCGGGGTGCCGTGCGCGACTAGACTCCCAAAAAGTCCCACACACGTGGTATCGCCATACTCGGGAGAAGTAGCGGAATATATTTTGGGGTGCAATTCCACATATAACCATGGCATGTGTGAGCAATATATCATTTAGTGACAACTTTTTGTAAAAAAATTTTTTTTTTTTTTTTTTTGTCATTATTCAATCCCTTAGGACAAAAAAAATAAATATTCAATGGGCTCAACATACCCATCAGCAATTTCCTTGGGGTGTCTACTTTCCAAAATGGGGTCATTTGGGGGGGATTTGTACTGCCCTGCCATTTTAGCACCTCAAGAAATGAGATAGGCAGTCATAAATTAAAAGCTGTGTAAATTCCAGAAAATGTACTCTAGTTTGTAGACGCTATAACTTTTGCGCAAACCAAAAAATATACGCTTATTGACATTTTTTTTACTAAAGACATGTGGCTGAATAAATTTTGCCCTCAATGTATGACTAAAATTTAGTTTATTCGATTTTTCTTATAACAAAAAGAAGAAAATATCTTTTTTTTTCAAAATTTTCGCTCTTTTTCCATTTATATCGCAAAAAAAAAAAAATCGCAGAGGCAATCAAATACCATCAAAAGAAAGCTCTATTTGTGGGAAGAAAAGGACGCAAATTTCGTTTGGGTGCAATATTGCATGACCGCGCAATTACCAGTTAAAGCAGCGCAGTGCGAAATTGCAAAAAGACCTCTGGTCCTTAAGGTGTTTATTGGTCCGGAGCTGAAGTGGTTAAAGAGAATAATCAAAGCTCCTACCCTGTCTGTTATTTGAGTTATTTAATAGAGAAAAACTCCACTTTTGTTTGAAAAAAAACATACAGCTCGGGGAGATCAATCTACATGGCAGAGATTTTCTGCGGGATTTTAACAAACTTCTATTTGTTATTCTGAAAAAATAGCCGTTTGTCTGTGTCCATGTGCAAAATGAATGTAAATGGGAGAGATTTAATTATCAAATCAGCTGCTGCACTTGCAAGGCTCGAATAAGAAAAGTGGCAGGGTCTGCATCCCTTTAGATGCGATTTCCCTTTGGGAGTATCTCACCAAAAAATTACACTTTTGTTGCGGATGCCAAAAATCTGCCATGTATTAGTGTAGACTTCTGGGAAAATCAGTGAGCCAATTATACAAGAAAAGACATTTCTGGGAGGCGTTCTGGACACATTCTGTGCCCAGAACACCTCCAGGTTTCAATTTTGCGCTATATTTTACAGAACATCACAGTGCCGCAGGTTAAAAAGGAAAGGTAATTTTTTCCTTTCTCAATAATTTTTATTTCAGATTTTTCAAAGAAAGAATGTAAAAATAATGAATTTCATTAAATTAGTACAGCAAGGATGTTATATACAGAAACTATTACAAATATTTTGTTTATTCAGATATGAATGGATGTGTGTCAAATCTGCAATTAAATTGTATTTTTTATGTATAAGAACAAATAATATAATGTTGATTTAATAGATACAGTGCCATGAAAAAGTATTCATACCCTTTGACATTTTCCACATTTTGTCATGTTACAACCAAAAACGTAAATGTATTTTATTGGGATTTTATGTAATAGACCAACACAAAGTGGCACATAATTGTGAAGTGGAAGGAAAATTATAAATGGTTTTCAAAAATGTTAAAAAAAACTAATTCTGTGAAAAGTGTGGGGTACATTTGTATTCAGCCCCCCTGAGTCAATACTTTGTAGAACCACCTTTCACTGCAATTACAGCTGCAAGTCTTTTTGGGGATGTCTCTACCAGCTTTGCACATCTAGAGTTACATTTTTGCCCATTCCTCTTTGCAAAAATCGCTCAAGCTCTGTCAGATTGGATGGAGAGCGTCTGAACAGCAATTTTCAAGTCTTGTCACAGATTCTCAATTGGATTTAGGTCTGGACTTTGACTGGGTCATTCTAAACACATGAATATGTTTTGATCCAAACCATTCCATTGTAGCTCTGGATGTATGTTTAGGGTTGTTGTCCTGCTGGAAGGTGAACCTCCGCCAAAGTCTTTTGCAGAATTTAACAGGTTTTCTTCTAAGATTGCCCTGTATTTGGCTCCATCCATCTTCCCATCAACTCTGACCAGCTCCCCCTGTCCCTGCTGAAGAAAAATTTCCCCACAACACGATGTTGCCACCACCTTGTTTCATGGTGGGGATGGTGTGTTCAGGGTGATGTGCAGTGTTAGTTTTGCACACACATAGCGTTTCTTTTAGGCCAAAAAGTTCAATTTTGGTCTCATCTGACCAGAGCACCTTCTTCCACATGTTTGCTGTGCCCTCCACATGGCTTCTAGCAAACTGCAGACAGGACTTCTTATGGCTTTCTTTCAACAATGGCTTTCTTCTTGCCGCTCTTCCATAAAGGCAGACAGATTGGATATATTCTCCCACCTGAGCTGTGGATCTCTGCAGCTCCTCCAAAGTTACCATGGGCCTCTTGGCTGTTTCTCCGAATAATGTTCTCCTTGCCCAGCCTGTCAGTTTAGGTGGACGGCCATGATTTGGTAAGGTTGCCGTTGTGCCATATTCTCTCCATTTTTTGGTTAAGTGGATTGAACAGCGCTCCGTGAGATGTTCAAAGCTTGGGATATTTTTTTTATAACCTAACCCTGCTTTAAAACATGCCCACTATTTTATCCCTGACTTGTTTAGTGTGTTCCTTGGCCTTTAGGATGCTGTTTGTTCACTAAGGTTCCCTAACAAACCTCTTGCGGGCTTCACAGAACAACTGTGAAGATTAAAATTACACACAGGTGGACTCTATTTACTAATTAGGTGACTTCTGAAGGCAACTGGTTGCACTAGATTTTAGTTAGGGGGGTATCAGAGTAAAGGGAGCTGAATACAAATTCACACCACACTATTCAGATATTTATTTGTAAAAAATGTTGAAAACCATTTAATCATTTTCCTTCCACTTCACAATTATGTGTCACTTTGTGTTGGTCTATTATATAAAATTCCATAAAATACATTTACGTTTTTGGTTGTAACATGACAAAATGTGGAAAATTTCAAGGGGTATGAATAATTTTTCAAGGTACTGTATGTGTCTATTGGATTAATAGTTATTTAGAATAAAATGTCCAAAATACATTAATGTAAAATATCTTTAAATGTATATGGATTCTAGTAATCATGTATTAGCAAACAAAAGAGGATGAATTTATCATCTAGTTATTATAGAGAAATATCACACTGGGTCCAACAGAGGCCTTGGGTAACCAAAATTGATACCATATAAAAAAGGTATATAGGCCATATAGGTGAGAAAAAGATAAGAAAGGAAGAAGGTTAAAGATATCAAAGCAATATGTACCGACTGTGCCAATTCTTAAGCAATTCTAAAGTGGGAATCTCTCTAGAACTATCAATCTGATATTTAATCCACGGATTCCAGGATTTCTCAAATAATGGAATCTTGTCTAGCTGAGATGTTCATTGACCATAATCCAGGTTAATTCGGCCTTTAGGATGTCAAAAGTTATAGTTGTCGTTTTCTAGGATTTGGCTATAGTATATTTAGCCTCTACAAATATAAAAGTTATTAATCTTCTTGAGTGTTTTGGGACCTTCTCCATTTGACTGCATAATAATGCTTGTTTTGGGGACTTGATTAAATCAATACCAACGAGGGAATAGAGTAGAACATAAACACCATTTCAAAAGTGTTTCACTGTAGGGCATAGCCACCAATGACTTGTATATGCCATTTTTTTTTTTTTATGTGCTATTTTTTTCCCCATTAAAGAGGAGTTACCATTTTAGACCCCTTTCACAATAGGGTGGGGGTGCGTCAGCGGTAACGTTTTAGCGGCCCTTTACCACTGTTATAGTGGCACTTTTCGACTGCTAGCTGGGCATTTTTAACCCCCGCTAGCGCCCAAAGAAAGAGTTAAAAGCGACCCTGTTTTGCGGTGCTGCCGAAGCACTTTGAAGGAGCTTCAGCAGTGCTGCCCATTCACACCGCACTGCCCCAAAGATGCGGCTTGCAGGACTTTTTTTCCTGTCCTGCAAACGCACCGCTCCAGTGTGAAAGCACTCAGGCTTTCACACTGGGCTGACTTAAGAGGCACTTTCAGGCGCTATTTTTAGCGCTAAAGTGCCTGAAAAGTGCCCCGCTGTGAAAGGGGTCTAAGTGAGGGGAGATCCCCTCTAAGACAGTTTTTATGGGAATTGTGTTCCCATTGGAGGATTTCTCATTACTTTCTGTCTTGAGGAGAGAAATCACCAGGACAATTTTTCCCTTTACGTAGATTTTACATTCCACCCCCAGTTCGGTAAGCATTGAAGTACATTGTGTGGTAGCCCCCCCCCAAGCTCCTGTATGCATCAGTTTGGAGGTGCTTCCCTTAGACTGCAATGACAGGCGCCCCCTTCAGGACACCTTAGCACCACATTAGAAACAGGGTTCAGTACACAAATCTAATAAAGTTCTAAAGGCTGAGAGCTACAGCAGTTTACCTCAATTATACCATTGTGAGGAAAGAAAGAGAAAAGAACTCCCAAGGACTTTTGTGCGGCTTACAAAAAATTTACTAGTTGAAAGTATAAAAATATATGCTTTATCAATCCAATTTGATATAAAAATCAATAAAAACAGCAACAAAAGCATGAGCTCTGGCATACATCAAAAATGTACATGGTAAATGTCCAAGGGACACTAGCATTGAACAATAAACAAGAAATATATGTCTCTGTAAATGTTATTGTTAGGAAATACTCAAACGCGTTTCAATCAGATTTTGTTTGCGATCTTCTTCAGGGGAATGTCAGCCAAACAAGTCTTTAACAGGAACACAGGAGAGCGTCTTTACAGATGTGACCAAGGCGAAGGCAGAGATCATCTGGACTGGACGGCTTAAGTAGGCAGGACTGACGAGCAGGATATCATCAACAGCTGAGTAACTGTGGAGAGATAGGAGCTGGCAATTAGCCGACAGTTGAGTGGCCAGCTCAGAGAAGGAAGGGCTGAGCCCAGTCCTGACAGGGCTGCATTACATTTATTTCTTAAGGCCCGTACACACGGTCGGACTTTTTGACAACAAACATGCAAATTAGCTGTTTTGCAGCAACATCCGACCGTGTGTACGCTCCATCGGAAAAACTTTTTCTGTTTTCATCAGACTTTTGTTGGCTGTGCGAACGGACAAACTTTTTGATAACATAAGTCCGATGGAGCAAAGTCCGATCGCGTGCACGCAAAAGCATCAGACTTTTGTACAAGGTACAAACATGCATGCTCAGAACCAATGCAAAAGATCAGACTACAATACAGAAGTTGACCAAAGGTGGCGCTGGAGTCATTGAACGTCCTCTTTTGAAGTGTCGTCACTACGTTCGTGTTTGTTGTCAAAAATTCCAATCGTGTGTATGCAATACAAACTTATGGACTACGCCCTTTGTACAAAGTCCGATCGTATGTATGAGGCTTAAGTATTACACACATTGAAGATGCACCTCTGCCTCCTCTTGTCCTCGCATGTCTAAAACAGTGTGACCTCTTACAGGCTCAACTGGATTCCTCACTCTGATAGCTGATCAGCCTGAGAATATCCTGGGATAAATGTTTTTATCTTGCTCTGGTTATACACGATTCTCCTCATTGAAGGTAGGACTCCCTGATACATTGGATACCTGTATATGCAGGCCTGCCCTTCTCTAAATGATAATGTTAATATTATGTATTGATATATTATAGGGGTCCACATCTCCCTGAAGAAGATCACAAACAAAATATGATTGAAATAAGTTGGGATATTTCCTAACAATAACATTCACAGAGACCATAGCTCCCTACTGTCCCCGATTTCGAGGGACTGTCCCTGATTTGGAGCAATGTCCCTCTGTCCCTCATTCCTCCTCATTTGTCCCTCATTTTGGTCTGATCCTCACAGTTGCAAATTTACTTTTTATCTTTCAAAAAGGGTTTCCCAATACTAAACCTTTCATCCAATTTCTAAATTGCTGCATTTGAATATTTTAAGAGCCAATATAAAGGAATAGTAGTGGTAAAAAAAAAGTCCTTGTGGATTTAAATTAACCTTTTTTTTGGTTAGTTTTCCTTTAAGGGGGTGTGTCCTATGCCTACATACATTTGTTATGTCCCTCATTCCCATCTCAAAATGTTGGGAGGTATGACAGACATATATGTCTTGTGTATTGTTCAATGCTAATGTCCCCTGGACATTTATCATGTACATTTTTGATGTATAAAAACAAAACAAAAAAAGGAAGGCACACTGACCTAGTGCATTACCATAAATAGAGCTTTATTGAAAACAGAACATATAGCAAAATGGCTACTCACAAATGAGTATTGATAAAAGGCATAATTTATTTTTGATGTATACCAGAGCTCATGCTGATGTTGCCGTTTTTATTGACTTTGATATCAAATTTGATTAACCACTTGTCAACACTAGGTGACACTTGGCCGTGTCACTTGGACACAGCCAATTACAGATCGTGCTAAATGGCCAATCACAGAGGCCATTTAGCACTTGATCGAAGTGTCCAATGAGAGATGATCTCATATGTAAACATATGAAATCATCTCTCATTGCCGGCTCTCCCTCCTCACACAGAGACCGCGTGTGAGGAGGGAGAGCTTCCTGCTGCAGCGCGAGTGTACACAAAAAAAATAAATAGAAATTACAGCGCCCACAGTACCTGTCAGTGCCACCAGTCCCCAGTTCCACCTATCAGTGCCATCTGTCCCCAGTGCCACGTGTCAGTGCCATCTATCATCAGTGCCACCTGTCAGTGTCACTTGCCATCTGTTATCAGTGCCACGTATTAGTGCCATCCGTCATCAGTGGTCAGTGCCACATGTCATTGTCCTGGTGCTCCAGGGCCTTCAAAAGTGTAACAGGTAGTCAACAAGTTAGATGTGTAATTTATGCTCATAGAACACCTGATGGCGCTCGATGTTGGGCCTCTCTAAATGGCTAGGCTGTGAAAAAGTCCCACACATGTGGTATCGTAATACTCAGGAGGAGTAGCAGAATGTATTTTGGGG
Source organism: Lithobates pipiens (assembly GCF_037356315.1). Lineage (NCBI taxonomy): Eukaryota > Metazoa > Chordata > Amphibia > Anura > Ranidae > Lithobates > Lithobates pipiens. The sequence continues at coordinate 479,975,606 of NW_027507764.1, read as the reverse complement.
TGTCATTTTTGGTATACACATGCCATGTGAGAGAAATAACCTATTAAAGTGACAATTTTGTGGGGAAAAAAAATAAATAAAAAAAATCTTAATTTTGCAAAGAATTGTGTGTGAAAAAAAAAAAACGACAACATCAAAAACCTCACCATGCATGTTCCTAAATACCTTGGAATGTCTACTTTCCAAAAAGGGGTCATTTGGGGGTATTTGTACTTTCCTGGCTTGTTATGCCGCGTACACACGATCGGAATTTCGTCCCCCGTAAAAGACAGATGAGAGTTTTTCGTCGGAAAATGCGACCATGTGTATGCTCCATCAGTCTTGCTGACGGAATTCCAGCCAGCAAAAGATTGAGAGCACGCTCTCAATTTTTCGGTTGCGAAAAGTTCCTATCCGAAAATGCAATCGTCTGTGGCAATTCCGACGTGCAAAATTTCTACGCATGCTCGGAAACCATTCGACGCATGCTCGGAAGCATTGAACTTCGTTTTCTCGGCTTGTCGTAGTGTTGTACGTCACCGCGTTCTTGTCGTAATTTCAGCAAACTTTTGCGTGACTGTGTGTATGCAAGGCAAACTTGAGCGGAATTCCATTGGAAAAGCCATCATATCTTTTTCTGACGAGAAATCTAATCGTTTGTACGCGGCATTAGGGTTGCAAGAAATTAGATAATTCTTCAGTACATCATAAGGTGTGATTAATTTTTTTAGATTTGCACCGCAGCTTGTAGACTCTAACTTTCACAAAGACCAAATAATATCATATAATATATAATATTTGGGTTATATTAACCAAAGATATGTAGCAGTATAAACTGCGTCCAAAATTTATGAAGAAAAATTTATAAATTTGCTAAATTTTGATCACAGAAACTAAGAAAATGCGTTTTTTTTTCAAAAATGTCCAGTCTTTATTTAATTTATAGCACAAAAAATAAAAAACCCAGGAGGTGATCAAATACCACCAAAAGAAAGTTCCATTTGTATGAAAAAAGGACATAAAATTCATTTGGGTACAGTATTAGATGACTGAGTAATTGTCATTCAAAGTGTGAGAGCACAGAAAGCTGAATATTGGTCTGGTCATGAGGGGGGTTTAAAGAGGAAGTAAACCCTGATGGGTTTACTTCCTCTTTGTTTCCCTGCAAAGGTAAAGCATAATGGGCTACTATGCATTGCATAGTAGCCCATTATGTGTCACTTACTTGACACAGGAGCCAGCGATGTCACCGCTGTCCCCTCTTCCACGGAGCGTCCATCTTCTTTCCGGGTATCGTGGCTCCAGCGCTGCGATTAGCCGGAGCTGCAATGACGTCGCGCCCACTCATGCGCATGGGAGCCGCCACTAACGGCATATCGCCTTTGCTCAGTGCCTGTCTTTTTGCAAATATCTCCTAAACCATGTAGGTTTAGGAGATATTTCTTGGACCTACAGGTAAGCCTTAATCTAGGCTTACCTGTAGGTCAAAGTGGTCTGTAAGGGTTTACAACCACTTTAAGTGCCCAGTAGGCAAGAGGTTAAAAAAGCATATATTTTTGTAAATTGGTAAACAAGTAAATTTTTTTTTTTGTAAGCTGCGCAAAAGCCCTTGGGAGTTTTTTTTCTTCTTTCTTTCCTCACAATTGTAATTGGGCTAGCAGAACCCTGTCCACAACCAGTGTAGATGGGTTCCATTTTTTGTTTACCTCAATTATACCATAGACCACAAACAAGTGCAGCATTTCCATTTAAGAGATGGGTTTTGCAGTGGCTTCACACCTGGGTTGCCTCGAGAGATCCAAAGAATAAATGTCTAAAAATAATACCATTAAAAAAACATGCTGTGTGTAATCAGGGGGAATGGTAAAGTGCACGCTAGCAGTTCTCATGCAGTCATTCCAAGATGATGCATTCATGTATATTTTAATAAGGCTTTAGGATTCCAATAATAGAAGCATTTTTGATTTTGCAGTAGGCACATCACGCACAAGAACACATTTGCTATGCCACCCCTCGACACTGGGACAGACTTTAGCCCTATCCTAATTTGAATTTCCTAGCGATTCTTCCTTCACAGTAATTCACACAGACAACTTTAGCCCCCCTTCTGTTAGTGGATCTGATTTATTACACAGGTAAATTACACTGGGCAAGAATGAGGTATGTGGGCTGCTGTTCTTGCTCCTCCTCTGAAAAAGCCGCTCGTCTGACTGTAATACATTTGGATACTTTCTAAGTCACTGACGTGGTATGAATAAATAGAAAAGGAAATCTATTTTTTTTCTTCAGCTCTCGTACCTTTATACCCCTAACAAATTAAATTTTTACATTTACACTTTGGGTCTTTTTATTTAGTAAACACATAAAAAAAAAAAAAAATTTAGGAACAAAATAGTCTGAATTTTTTTTTATAGAAATCATAATAATAATAAAATAAATAAATAAAATCAGAAGACTTTTTATAAACAATTAAGTTAAAGTGGTTTTAAACCCCATTCAAATGAAATTTGATCTACGCACATATATCTGTAGTGTTTACTTGTCTCTAGACGGCCAAAGCTCTAAGTCATATTTCTCTCTGATGCTCTGTTCCCCTGTTATCAGCAGGAGTCACTTCTGAGAAGTTCACACGTGAGATAACACGAGCCAAAAATTTGTGTCGGGGAGGTAGATAAGCAGAGAGCTCGTCTATTCAGAATACCGTTTTGCATGTTCCTTCATTCCTCTGTCTATGTGGGGGGGGGGGGGGTTGAGGGTGTCCCTTTCCTCCAATCAGCTCTCACGCAGTGTAATTACAGTCTCTCCACCCACCCCTATGTTCTGCTGAATAGAATAAAGTTTTTTAACAGGATCTGCACTTTTGAAAAGGGAAAGACTGCAGATATACAAGTAGAACAATTTGTTTGATCTCTGTGTATCATCTAAGGCTGTTCACATTACTGGGTATATGTAAGGGCTTACATCCATTTAAAAAAAAAATAATTAGCAGAGGGTAGTAGGAAAGGAAGAATAATTCCAGACACTAACATTTCCAACTACAGGCCACCAATGGTCTACGTTTTTTGCACAACAGTTTTATTTTAAAAGAAAAAAAAAAAACACTGCGCACACCCACCAGACCTCACCCTCAGACTGGGAGAAAACCAGCACTATTAGTGTCAGTCTAGGGAACCCTAATTGGGCTTATCGCCATGCATTAATCCAATGTGGGCACCTCGGTTGCCAAATCACGCATATAATAACTTTTCTAAATCAAAGGTCTGGGCCTATTCCTTCTAATATGTTATGCCAAAGAACCTTCCCACTGCAACAATGAAGGCTGAACTGCATTTTGTTTCTAATAATACAAAACGATGAGTGGTCACAAAAAGGTAACAGAATTAAACCTTGTATTCATTTAGTTTAGAGTAGGGGCCTGTTGAACATAATAAACAGTATTTTTTAATGTAAAGCTGGTCCAATGAAACGGCAGATTCCCCCCCTCCCCTTCTTCCACCAAAACATGGTGTTCCTACAGTTGTACCCACTGCTGTCAGAATACACTAATCAGCGTTTCAAATCTGTCCGAAGGACTCAATTCCTATTGGGAAAACCGTTCTTCTGTATGCTGGTCTGACGGCCCAAATACGACGCAAGGGTAGCTATTGGCTATTGGCTACTGAACTTCCTTTTTTAGTCCCGTCTTACATCATCACGTTCAAAATGTACGGACTTAGTCCGTTCATGTGTGGGCAAAGCTGCTGTACTAATGATATGACGTTAGTGCAGCGATCTCCCCTGATGAGCTGTTGTGTTCTGACAGGGGGCGGTCAATGGCTGAGGGCACTGATCGAGTGCCAGCCAGCTGCTGGTTTTTGCAGCATGCTTCTGTAGGGCTGACTGACATACACACAGGCTGAATGTCAGCTGGGCTTTATTGAACCAGCTGACATCTCCCAACATTTTTACGTGGCTTAAAGAGGAGTTCCGCCCTCCCCATTAAAAATGTAGTCAGCAGCTACGCATACTAAAGTCAGCAGCTACGCTGACTAAAGTCAGCAGCTACGCAAATTAAGCCATTGTTTACATTGGCTGGTCAGGTGCTGCCGCTGTCATTGCTGGTAAAGAAATCCGGCAGTGAAGCCGAAAGGCTACATCCCTAATGCACATGCGTGCTGCGCTCTCTCACTGAGCTGGCATAAGGCAAGGGAGGAAGAGGGGGCCCGAACTGCTGAACGTACTGCGCCGTGGCCCGGTCTCCCGGAAGTGGGGAAGGGGACCTGTCAAAAACAGGTCCCTGTTCCCCCCTCCCCCCTGAAAGATGCCAAATGTGGCAACGGGGGGGGGGGGGTGAGAGACGAATGATCAAAGGTTCCACTTTTGAGTGGAATTCCGCTTTCAAGCTCAAAGAAGAAAGTTGTCCCTTAACTATAGATTTCAGTCTACAGCAAGAACAATCTACCACTTTAGTTCTAACAAAGTGTAAAATAAAAATAGTTCAAAAGACACAGCATCACCTGTTTGAGATGACTTAGCAAGAAATCAATGAAGGGGGGGGGGGGGTCCCAAAGCCACCAGCTGAGACCCCAAACACATAAACATGATACGCCACCACTTCATGCCCTAGCTTCATCTAGGATGAGAAGCACCACCATACACTACAGATGAAGAGTGTTTGTATTGAAATACTGGGGTGACATGGCATGCTGGGACATATAGATCCAGCAGTAGTTGAAGATACGGATTTCTTACCTGGACGTTATTTCATACTCACCAAAGTAGCAGGAAGAAATGTTCTTCCACATATTTTACAGGGCCTGAGATCATCAGGGGATATGCTTTCTGTTAAAATATAAAAAAATGTAAAGAATCAGAAACTAATTCAAAAATACCATTGCTGAAACTCCTGTTAAAAAAAATAAAAAAAAAAATAAAAAAAATAAAATAAAAGTTGTTCACCCAATTGAAGATATACTGTATCTTTTTGCAGTTCTTTAAAAACACAGTTTTAGATAAGGAAAAGTGAAGGTTAGTTACAGTTGAGTACACTGCAGTCAAAACAGAAAATAAACCTTATACGTATCCCCTACACACTCCGTTCTTCATCCAGGCATGCGTTGTAGCACACCAGTCAACCCCACTGCCTTTTGTCTGGTGATCCTGGAACGCATCTGCTTGAGATGCTGGAACACCCTTCTTGCTGCCTCTCACATAATTTATTCAGATGCATACACATGTGAGTGATACGTTTCTCAGATAGATGTGTCTAAGAAAACAGAATGTGACTGGTGATTCAAAAAGCTGAGACAAAGCAAACTACACACCACAAGCTTCATGAAGTACACTCCCTATGGGCTCTTTTTGGAGCAAGGTGTGCATGGATGACAAAAAAAGCCTGGTACACACGGGCAGAATATCGGACGGACCTTTCAGAGCTCAATAGATCAGCAGGAACATTTCTTTACTAACATAATAAACTTAGTACAGTGGCTCCACAGATTTTTGTTTTTTTCGATTGAAAAAAAAAAAAAAATCTGATAATGTGTACCAGACATAATATATTCCACCCAATTTCAGATAACATTGTAGCGAGATTTATCATAATTATGGCTGATCAGTGCACAATTCTAGCACCCATCTGCTTTAAAATCACTAACAATCATTGCACCCTCTGGCAACGGATTCAATGCAGTTAAACCAGTTTTCACACTGGCATGAAGGAAAGATCTCAGACTGCAGCGATTATGTCGGCACACGAGTTGTGTTAGCGTGTGATAAAAGTTATAGCAGCCAAGCTTCATATGAGTGAGGTCATTGTTCAGCATGGAAACTCAACTGAAAAAAGAAAACATAGCGAGCAAACAAGACATTTCAGGACCAAGTGAGCAAACCCTTGTCTGCGGACAGATAAAAGAAGGAAGGGAATGTGGAACGTAGGGACGGTGAAGTGACAGCGGGAGGACAGTTGCTATGTAAAGGAGGAAGAAAGGTCACACTGTCCCTATGTGGTCTCCCAGTAACTCTGTATATTTCATGTTTCCAATGCAGACACTCCGATAAGCTGTGCGTGTAACGTCCCGATATCGAGGGAGAGATTGCCACCGATAGCGGCAACTTCACCCTCCGACGCCATGCAGCACTGAATACAGATTAGAGTTACAATAACTCACACAGCTTAGTGAGCTGATCTAAAGCCGGCCATAGACAGATCAAAAATCATCCGCTTCAGCAGGGACCGGCCCAATTTCAATCCACGTATGGGCGGGTCTGTTGTGCTGAAGTTGTTCTATCGGTTAACTTCGGTACAACCAGCCTATCGGGTTTTTATTAGTGGTGCACCAAAATGAAAATTCTGGTGCTGGAGCCAAAAATTCAGGATGCACTTGGCCGAAAACCAAAATTGTCTGTTTTTTTTTTTATTATTATTTATTTATATATTTTTATAAATAAAATTGTATTATATTATATTCAACTTTTTTTTTGTTCTTTCACAATAATGCCCCGTACACAGGATCATAAATTCCGCCAGCAAAAGCCCGATGAGAGCTTTTTGTTGGAAAATGTGATCGTGTGTATGCTTCATCAGACTTTTGCTAGAGGAATTTCGGCTAGCAAAAGATTGAGAGCAGGTTCTGAATTTTTCAGGTCGGAAAACGTTACGATCATCTGTACAAATTCCGACGCGCAAAATTC